>NC_080386.1:60603916-60974907 GCF_014773155.1 Arachis stenosperma
AGGCAATCAGAAGCTTTCTGGGGCATGCAGGATTCTATAGGAGGTTTTATAAAGGATTTTTCAAAATCGCCAAACCTCTGAGCAACCTGCTAGCTGCTGACACGCCATTTATCTTTGATAAAGAGTGTCTGCAGGCATTTGAGACCCTGAAAGCTAAATGGTCTCAGCACCAATCATCTCTGCACCAGACTGGACATTACCATTTGAATTAATGTGTGATGCCAGTGACCATGCCATTGGTGCAGTATTGGGACAAAGGCATGACAAGCTTCTGCACGTCATTTACTATGCCAGCCGTGTTTTAAATGACGCACAGAAGAATTACACAACCACAGAAAAAGAACTACTTGCAGTAGTTTACGCCATTGATAAATTCAGATCCTATTTAGTAGGATCAAAGGTGATTGTGTACACTGATCATGCTGCTCTTAAATATCTACTCACAAAGTAGGATTCAAAACCCAGACTTATAAGATGGGTGTTGCTTCTGCAAGAGTTTGATATAGAAATAAGAGACAGAAAAGGGACAGAGAATCAGGTAGCAGACCACCTGTCCCGAATAGAACCAGTGGAAGGGGCATCCCTCCCTCTCACTGAGATCTCTGAAACTTTTCCAGATGAGCAACTCTTGGCCATCCAGGAAGTGCCATGGTTTGCAGACATTGCAAACTACAAGGCAGTAAGATTCATACCCAAAGAGTACAGTAGGGTGCAATCAAAGAAATTAATCACAGATGCAAAGTACTATCTTTGAGATGAACCATATCTCTTCAAGAGATGTGCAGACGGAGTAATCTGTAGATGTGTGCCTAAGGAAGAAGCGCAAAAGATTTTATGGCACTGCCATGGATCACAGTATGGAGGGCATTTCGGAAGTGAGCGGACAGCCACAAGGGTCCTCCAAAGCGGCTTCTACTGGCCCACTCTCTATAAAGATTCCCGAGCATTTGTGCTTAATTGTGACAGTTGCCAAAGATCAGGCAACTTACCTCACAGTTATGCCATGCCTCAACAAGGAATCTTGGAGATTGAGTTGTTTGATGTATGGGGTATTGACTTTATGGGACCTTTCCCACCATCATACTCAAACACTTATATTCTGGTGGCAGTGGATTATGTATCCA
This sequence comes from Arachis stenosperma, assembly GCF_014773155.1. Taxonomy (NCBI): domain Eukaryota; kingdom Viridiplantae; phylum Streptophyta; class Magnoliopsida; order Fabales; family Fabaceae; genus Arachis; species Arachis stenosperma. Next base: position 60,605,041 of record NC_080386.1, read on the forward strand.
AATGGGTGGAGGCTATTGCAACACCCACTAATGACACTAAAACAGTGTTAAAATTCCTCCAGAAACACATCTTCAGCAGATTTGGTACCCCTAGAGTATTAATCAGTGATGGGGGCACTCATTTCTGCAATAGACAGCTTTATGCTGCTTTGGTTCGTTATGGAGTTAGCCACAGGGTAGCTACTCCATATCATCCACAAACTAATGGGCAAGCTGAAGTCTCAAATAGAGAACTCAAAAGAATCCTGGAACGGACTGTAATTAACCGTAGAAGGGATTGGGCAAGAAGCTTGGATGATGCTCTGTGGGCATACAGAACAGCATTCAAGACCCCTATAGGGACCTCTCCATACCAACTTGTATGGAAAGGCATGTCACTTGCCAGTGGAACTGGAACACAAGCCTATTGGGCAACCAGATTCCTAAACCTTGATGCCAAGTTAGCCGGAGAAAAACGATTGCTCCAGTTAAATGAGCTAGAGGAATTTAGACTCAATGCTTCGAAAATGCAAAGATTACAAAGAAAAGCGAAAAGATGGCATGATAAGAAATTGTCATCCAGAGTCTTTGAGCGGGCAGAAAGTTCTGCTATTTAATTCTAGGCTCAAATTATTCCCCGGGAAATTAAAATCTCGGTGGAGAGGTCCATATGTCATTACAAAAGTATCACCATATGGATACATAGAGCTTCAGGATAATGACTCTAAAAAAAAGTTCATTGTTAATGGACAAAGAGTCAAACACTATCTTGAAGGAAATTTTGAGCAAGAGTGCTCAAGACTGAGACTTAATTAAAACTCAGTAATAGTCCAGCTAATGACACTAAAGAAGCGCTTGCTGGGAGGCAACCCAGCCAATCAAAAAATTTAATTTTATTCGTATTAATTAATTAATTATTTTCTTTCAGGTATATGTCAAAGTATCTTCAAAGGTGAAATAGCAATTAGTTAAAGTCACAGAGTTACAGGGAAATTTGGAAGCTCACTGGCGTGAAAAAGCCAGTAAGAAATACTTTGGGCGTTAAACGCCCAAAAGAAGCTCCCACTGGGCGTTTAACGCCAGTAAGGGTAGCCATGTGGGCGTTAAACGCCAGAAAGGAGCATCTTCTGGGCGTTAAACGCCAGAAAGATGCACCTTCTGGGCGTTTAACGCCGGTCTGCTAGCATCCTGGGCGTTCAGAAAAACGCCCAGTGAAGAAGGACTTTCTGGCGTTCAACGCCAGAAAGAAGCACCAGATGGGCGTTGAACGCCCAGGAGAAGCAATGTGGGCGTTAAACTCCCAAAACATGCACCCATGTGGGCGTTCAACGCCAGGATGATGGGAGGAGGTACAATTCGTTTTTCTTCATAATTTTTCCAAATTTTTATGTTTCAATTCATGATTTCTTGCATAAACATATTTCAAATTATCACTTTCAATTCCAAAAGTTTTATCCTAATTTCTAAAATCCAATGTTGCAAATGTTTTAGATATATCTTAACCCAAAAGAACAAATGGCTTTCCAATCCAACCCATCATCTTTTCAAATTTGTTTTCAAAACTTAATTATTTTTTTTTTTAAATCTTTTTCAAAATTAAATTTCAATTTTATCTTTTAAATTATGATTCATATCTTTTCCTTTTTTTAAATTATATCTTTTTCTGATCATATCTTTTAAAATCATATCTTTTATCTTATCTCTTTCTTATTTTTCGAAAAACACCCACCCCCCTCCCTATATATTATATTCGGCGCCCTCCTCATCATCACCATTCCACATTTGTTCTCCTTCCATCCCTCTTCTTTCTCCTCTTTTGCTTGAGGACAAGCAAAGCTCTAAGTTTGGTGTGTTTTATCCGTGATCACAAAACATACCCACTCAAGATCATGGCTCCTAAAGGAAACAACCCAACCCAAGAGGCAAGAAAGAAAGCACTCCAAAGCCACTTTGGAATCAAGGGAAGTTCTTAACTAAAGAAATTCAGACCATTACTACAAGATAATAGTCACAGATCAGTGATCCCGGAAGTCAGATTTGATCTGAAAGAAGATAATATCCGGAGATCCAAGAGCAATTCGAAACAGGAATTGGGAAATTCTGGCCAATCCTGAAACGAAGTGGGGAAGAATGTTCAAATTTATGCTAATCTATGGCAGACAGAAAGGCAAAGAATCATTGGAGCTGCTCTCTTTGACCATAAGACCTTAGTCAGAGGAAAGATCATTCATACCAATTCTGACAAGATCAGGAGATATTCAAGATTCCTCAACTGAAAGACCCAGACTCCTTTAATAGGAGATGATGAGGGTCAATAAAGGGTTGGACAAGATTCTGGAGGATATATGCATCCCTGGAGCCAAGTGGACTACTAGCACGACTGGCGTCCCAGTTCAACTAAAAAGGGAATATCTAAAACCAGTAGCCAGAGGCTGGCTGGATTTCATTGGGCGTTCCATATTGCCCACCAGCAAACCGTTCTGAAGTTACCATCAAAGAGCTGTCATGATTCACTGCATCATGTTGGGAAAAGAAGTGGAAGTCCATCAGCTGATCTCATGTGAGCTATATAAAATAGCAAACAGGAATTCTAAGGACGCCAAATTGGCTTATCCAAGCCTAATCTCTATGCTTTGCAAAGATGCTGGAGTAAAGATGGGAATAACTGAATATATCCTAATTGAAAAGCCCATTACTGAATATCAATGGTCAGACAACAGCAACAAGATGATTCAACCAAGAGGAGAGCACAAGAAGCCCTCCCAGAACTGCCCCAATTCGAATACTGGGGAACATCTTGAGGCTTCTATTTCCAGATTGCAAGAAGCTATGGATCAAATAAGGAAGAACAGAATAATCAAAGTAGCATGATTTGCAAACTGCTCAAGGAACAGGAGGAGCAAGGGCGTGATCTAAGGGAGCTAAAGCGCCAAAAGATTAATCCATGAAAAAGCACCACACATATTAGAGGAATACCTACCCTCAAACAACAGGTTGCTGAGTTCCAATTTTTTTCCCTTTTCTTTTCCTGCTTTTAACTTAGTGATAGGATAATTATAGAAATTACCTTAGGAGATATTTAGTTTGTCTATTTTGATTTATTTCCAATTAAGCTATAATTTATTTTCTCATCATCATCAGGCATGAATAAAGTAGTAGATTTTTTTAGAATAAAGAAGTAATTTATATTTTCGAGTTCTTAATAATAAAAACTAGAATTAATTATGTGTGGTGGCAATACTTTTTGTTTTCTGAATGAATGCTTGAACAGTGCATAAATTGTACTTTGAATTTGATGAATATTGGCTCTTGAAAGGATGAGGAACACGAAAAATATTATTGATGATCTGAAAAATCATGAAATTGATTCTTGAAGCAAGAAAAAGCAGTTCAAAAAAAAAACAAAAAAAAAACAAAAACAAGCCATGAGCCCTAGATAAGAGTAAAAAGGATCCAAGGCTTTGAGCATCACTGGATAGGAGGGCCAAAGGAAATCCAGGCCTAAGCGGCTAAACCAAGCTGTCCCTAACCATGTGCTTGTGGCATGCAGGTCCAAGTTACAAACTTGAGACTGAGTGGTTAAAATCGTGATCCAAGGCAAACAGAGTGTGCTTAAGAGCTCTGGATACCTCTGACTGGGGACTTTAGCAAAGCTAAGTCACAATCTGAAAAGGTTCACCTAGTCATGTGTCTGTGGCATTTGTGTATCTGGTGGTAATACTGGAAAACAAAGTGCTTAGGGCCACGGCCAAGACTCATAAAATACTGTTCAAGAATCAACATACTACACTAGGAGAGTCAATAATACTATCTGAATTCTGAGTTCCTAAGGATGCCAATCATTCTGAAATTCGAAGATACAGGGAGATGCCAAAACTGTTCAGAACAAAAAGCTACAAGCCCCGCTCATCTAATAAGAATCTGAGCTTCATTTAAAACTCTAAAATATTATTACTTCTTAATTTCTGTTAGAACCTATTTTATTCATTAGTTGCTTGAGGACAAGCAACAGTTTAAGTTTGGTGTTGTGATGAGCGGATATTTTATACGCTTTTTGAGGGTAACTTCTTGTAGATTTTAGTATGTTTCAATTAGTTTTTAATAGAATTTTATTAGTTTTTAAGCAAAAATCATATTTCTGGACTTTACTATGAGTGTGTGTATTTTTCTGTGATTTCAGGTATTTTCTGGCTGAAATTGAGGAAGCTGAGCAAAAATCTGACTTAGGCTGAAAAAGGACTGCTGATGCTGTTGGATCCTGACCTCCCTGCACTCGAAATAGATTTTCTGGAGCTACAGGAGTCCAATTGGCGCGCTCTCAACGGCGTTGGAAAGTAGACATCCAGGGCTTTCTAGCAATATATAATAGTTCATACTTTGCGTGAGAATAAACGACGTAACTTGGCGTTGAACGCCAAGTTCATGCTGCTGTCTGAAGTTAAACGCCAGAAAAACGTCATGATCCGGAGTTGAACGCCCAAAACACGTCATGACCTGGAGTTTAACGCCAAGAAAGGCCTCTACTCGTGGATAGCTTTGATCTCAGCCCCAGCACACACCAAGTGGGCCCCAGAAGTGGATTTCTGCACCAATTATCCTTGTTTACTCATTTTCTGTAAACCTAGGTTACTAGTTTACTATTTAAACAACTTTTAGAGACATTTCTTGTACCTCATGACATTTTCAGATCTGAATTACATACTTTTTGACGGCATGAGTCTCTAAACTCCATTGTTGGGGGTGAGGAGCTCTGCAGCGTCTCGATGATTTAATACAATTCCTTTGTTTTCCATTCAACACGCTTGTTCTTATCTAAGATGTTTATTCGCGCTTAATTATGAAGAAGGTGATGATCCGTGACACTCATCACCTTCCTCAATCCATGAACGTGTGCCTGACAACCACCTCCGTTCTACATCAGATTGAATGAGTATCTCTTAGATTCCTTAATCAGAATCTTCGTGGTATAAGCCGGATTGATGGCGGCATTCATGAGAATCCGGAAAGTCTAAACCTTGTCTGTGGTATTCCGAGTAGGATTCCGGGATTGAATGACTGTGACGTGCTTCAAACTCCTGAGGGCTGGGCGTTAGTGACAGACGCAAAGAATCAATGGATTCTATTCCAACCTGATTGAGAACCGACAGATGATTAGCCGTGCTGTGACAGAGCATAGGAACGTTTTCACTGAGAGGATGGGAAGTAGCCACTGACAACAGTGACACCCTACATAGAGCTTGCCATGGAAGGATCCTTGCGTGTATTGAAGGATTTCAAGGAAAAGTTGAAGTCAAAGGACAAAGCATCTCCAAAACTCCAACATATTCCCCATTACTGCACAAACAAGTAACGCTGTTATTCCCTTTTTATTTTTATAATCAAATCTTGTAATTTCACTTTTAATCCTATTGGCTTCCTGACTAAGATTAATAAAATAAACATTGATTGCTTCAAGCCAATAATCTCCGTGGGATCGACCCTTACTCACGTAAGGTATTACTTGGACGACCCAGTGCACTTGCTGGTTAGTTGTGCGAATCACAAATTCGTGCACCAGCATGACAAAAAACTGTCATCCAAAGTCTTTGAGACAGGACAAAAGATTCTGCTGTTTAACTTTAGGCTCAGACTATTCCCTGGGAAATTAAAATCCTGGTGGAGAGGGCCATATTTGATTACAAGTGTGTCACCATATGGATATGTAGAGCTTCAAGATATTGACTCTGACAAAAAGTTTATTGTTAATGGACAGAGAGTCAAGCATTATCTTGAAAGCAATGTTGAGCAAGAATGCTCAAAACTGAGACTAGTTTAAAGCTCAGTAAAGTCCAGCTAAAAACAATAAAGAAATGCTTGCTGGGAGGCAACCCAGCCATTGGTATAATTTATTTATTATTTACATAATAATTATAGGAGTTTGATATAAATTATTGGTGGACGAAATTGTGATCATGCTTGTATCATTTGTGATCAATGTTCTAATTGTGGCACTTGTTGAATTCACAACTCCGTTCAACTAACCAGCAAGTGTACTGGGTCGTCCAAGTAATAAACCTTACGTGAGTAAGGGTCGATCCCACAGAGATTGTTGGTATGAAGCAAGCTATGGTCACCTTGTAAATCTCAGTTAGGCAGATTAAATAATTGTGGGTTTCGAAAATAAATAATAAACAGAAAATAAAAAGGGATAGAATACTTATGCAGATTCATTGGTAGGAATTTCAGTTAAGTATATGAAGATGCTGTAAGGCTCAAGGACGCCTGCCCTCCTACTGCTTCAACTCAATCCTTCTTACTCCTTTCCATGGCAAGCTGTGTATAGGGGTTCACCATCAGCGGTGGCTACTTTCATCCTCTCGGGAAAATGGTCCTCTGCGGCTGTCACTCGCATGGCTAATCGTCTGGAGGCATCACCCATGGTTGATGGCTACATCCCATCCTCGCAGTGAAAACTACGCTCACGCACTCTGTCACAGCACGGCTAATCACTGGTTGGTTCCTGCGCCTACTGGAATAGAATCCCTTGATTCTTTTGCGTTTGTCACTAACGCCCAGCACTTGCAAGTCTGAAGCACGTCACAGTCATTCATTACCGGAATCCTACTTGGAATACCCAGACAAGGTTAGACTTTCCGATTCCCAGGATCCTACTCGGAATACCACAGACAAGGTGAGACTTTCCGGATCCTCATAAATGCCGCCATCTATCTAGCTTATACCACGAAGATTCTGTTGGGGAATCTAAGAGATACACATTCAAGCTCTGTTGCATGTAGAACGGAAGTGGTTGTCAATCACACGCGTTCATAAGTGAGAATGATAATGAGGGTTATTTACTCATTATATTCATCATATTCTTGGGTACGAATGAATATCTTGGAATAAGAATAAGAGAGATTTGAATAAAAGAAAATAGAATTGAATTAATACTTGAGGTACAGCAGAGCTCCACACCCTTAATCTATGGTGTGCAGAAACTCCACCGTTGAAAATACATAAGTGAAAGGTTCAGGCATGGCCGAATGGCCAGCCCCCCTCAAACGTGATCAATAGCCTCTTAGGATGATGAATAAAACAAAACTGAGACCAAAGATGTCTAATACATTGATAAATCATCCTATTTATAATAAACTAGCTCCTAGGGTTTACCTGAGTAAGTAATTGATGCATAAATCCACTTCCGGGGCCCACTTGGTGTATGCTTGGGCTGAGCTTGATCAATACACGAGCTAAGGCTTCTCTTGGAGTTGAACTCCGAGTTATGACGTGTTTTGGGCGTTCAACTCCGGATCATGACGTTTTTCTGGCGTTTAACTCCAGACAGCAGCATGTACTTGGCGTTCAACGCCAAGTTACGTCGTCAATTTCCGAATAAAGTATAGACTATTATATATTGCTGGAAAGCCCTGGATGTCTACTTTCCAACGCCGTTGAGATCGCGCCAATTGGAGTTCTGTAGCTCCGGAAAATCTATTTCGAGTGCAGGGAGGTCAGATTCCAACAGCATCAGCAGTCCTTTTGTCAGCCTTTTCAGAGTTTTGCTCAAATCCCTCAATTTCAGTCAGAATTTACCTGAAATCACAGAAAAACACATAAACTCATAGTAAAGTCCAGAAATGTGAATTTAACATAAAAACTAAGGAAAACATCCCTAAAAGTAGCTTGAACTTACTAAAAACTATCTAAAAACAATGCCAAAAAGCGTATAAATTATCCGCTCATCACAACACCAAACTTAAATTGTTGCTTGTCCCCAAGCAACTGAAAATCAAAGTAGGATAAAAGAAGAGAATATACTATAAATTCCAAAATATCAATGAATATTAATTATAATTAAATGAGCGGGACTTGTAGCTTTTTGCTTCTGAACAGTTTTGGCATCTCACTTTTTCCTTTGTAGTTTAGAGGGATTGGCGTCTCTTGAGAACTTAGAATTTGGGATAGTGTTATTGACTTTCTTAGTTAAGCATGTTGATTCTTGAACATAGCTACTTATGAGTCTTGGCCGTGGCCCTAAGCATTTTGTTTTCCAGTATTACCACCGGATACATAAATGCCACAGACACATAACTGGGTGAACCTTTTCAGATTGTGACTTAGCTTTGCTAAAGTCCCCAGTTAGTGGTGTCCAGAGCTCTTAAGCACACTCTTTTGCCTTGGATCACGACTTTAACCACTTAGTCTCAAGCTTTTTACTTGGACCTTCATGACACAAGCACATGGTTAGGGACAGCTTGATTTAGCCGCTTAGGTCTGGATTTTATTTCCTTGGGCCCTCCTATCCATTGATGCTCAAAGCCTTGGATCCTTTTTACCCTTGCCTTTTGGTTTTAAGGGCTATTGGCTTTTTCTACTGCTCCTTCTTTTTCTATATGCTCTTTTTAGCCATTTTTTTTTCACTGCTCTTTCTTGCTTCAAGAATCAAATTCATGATTTTTCAGATCATCAATAACATTTCTCTTTGTTCATCATTCTTTCAAGAGCCAACAATTTTAACACTCATAAACAACAATATCAAAAGACATATGCACTGTTCAATCATTCATTCAGAAAACAAAAGGTGTTGTCACCACATCAATATAATTAAATTAAATTCAATAATAATTTCGAAATTCATGTACTTCTTGTTCTTTTGAATTAAAACATTTTTCTTTTAAGAGAGGTGAAGGATTAATGGAAATTTATTCATAGCTTTAAGGCATGGTTACATACTAATGATCATGAAATAAAGACACAAAACATGGATAAACATAATATTAAAAACCGAAAACAGAAAGAAATAAGAACAAGGAATGAATCCACCTCTAGTGGCGTCTTTTTCTTGAAGGACCAATGATGTTCTTCAGCTCTTCTATGTCCCTTCCTTGCCTTTGTTGCTCCTCCCTCATTGCTCTTTGATCTTCTCTTATTTCTTGGAGAATGATGGAGTGCTCATGATGTTCCACCCTTAATTGTTCCACATTATGGCTCAAATCTTCTAAGAAGGTGTTGAGTTGCTCCCAATAATTGTTGGGAGGAAAGTGCATCCCTTGAGGCATCTCAGGGATTTCTTGATTTGCAGCCACATGTTCTACCACTGAGCTATGACGGCTTATATTTTTGTCTTTCCATCTCCCATGACTCAGAGGTGGAAGCTTTTTGTCTTCCCTTTTGAGGTTTCTCTGGCTTTATGTGCCATTAATGGTAATGGAAAAGCAAAAAAAGCTATGCTTTTACCACACCAAACTTAAAATATTGCTCGCCCTCGAGCAAGAAAAGAAAGAAGAGAAGAAGAAGAAGAAGAAAATGGAGGACAGTGAGGGGAGATGGGTTCGGCTATATGGGTGGGATTGGGTCGGAAGGAGAAGTTGAATTGTAAAGGTAGGTGGGGTGTATGGGGAAGAGTGGGTGGTGAATGAAAAACAGAAGGAATGACCATGAATGGAGAGAGAGAGGGCGAGGTAGGTGGGGATCCTGTGAGGTTCACAGATCCTGAGGTGATCCTGTGGGGTCCACAGATCCTGAGGTGTTAAGAAATTCCATCCCTGCACCAAATAGGCATGTAAAATGCCTTTGCACACCATTCTGGCGTTCAAACGCCCATTGGTGCATGTTCTGGGCGTTCAACGCCCATGTAATGCATGTTTCTGGCGTTGAACGCCAGTTTCATGCTTGTTTCTGGCGTTCAGCGCCAGTTTGTCCTCTCTGTGCACGTTCCTGGCGTTTAACACCAGGTTGTTGCATGTTTCTGGCGTTCAGCGCCAGAATGGTGCTCTGTTCTGGCGTTGAACGCCGGCCAGATGCACCTTACTGGCGTTGAACGCCAGTCTGCGCTATCTCCAGGGTGAAAATTTTTTTCTTCTGTTTTTGACTCTGTTTTTAATTTTTTTGATTTTTTCGTGACTCCTCATGATCATGTACCTAATTAAACACAAAAATAACAAAGAAACAAAATAAAATAAAATTAGATAAATAAAATTGGGTTGCCTCCCAACAAGCGCTTCTTTAATGTCAATAGCTTGACAGTGGCTCTCATGGAGCCACAAGGTGATCAGGTCAATTTAAGTGTGGTCCCAACACCAAACTTAGAGTTTGGATATGGAGTTTGAACACCAAACTTAGAGTTTGGTTGTGGCCTCACAACACCAAACTTAGAGTTTGACTGTGTGGGCTCTTCTTGACTCTGAACTGAGAGAAGCTCTTCATGCTTACTCTCTTTTGTCACAGAGGGATGGCCATGTGCCTTAAACACAAGGTAGTCCCCATTCAATTGAAGGACTAACTCACCTCTGTTGACATCTATCACAGCTCCTGCTGTGGCTAAGAAAGGTCTTCCTAGGATGATGCATTCATCATCTTCCTTCCTAGTGTCTAGGATTATGAAATCAGTAGGGATGTAAAGGCCTTCAACCCTTACTAGCACATCCTCCACTATTCCATAAGCTTGTCTTATGGACTTATCTGCCAATTGTAATGAGAATAAGGCAGGTTGTACCTCAATGATCCCCAGCTTCTCCATTACAGAGAGTGGCATAAGATTTACCCCTGACCCAAGATCACATAGAGCTTTTTCAAAGCTCATGGTGCCAATGGTGCAAGGTACTAAGAACTTGCCAGGATCTTGTTTCTTTTGAGGTAGAGTTCTCTGAATCCAAGTATCTAGTTCACTAATGAGCAAGGGAGGTTCACTTTCCCAAGTCTCATTACCAAACAGCTTGGCATTCAGCTTCATGATAGCTCCTAAGTATTGAGCAACTTGCTCTCCAGTCACATCTTCATCCTCTTCAGAGGAAGAATAGTCTTCAGAGCTCATGAATGGCAGAAGGAGATTTAATGGAATCTCTATGGTCTCTAGATGAGCCTCAGATTCCTCAGGATCCTTAATAGGAAACTCCTTCTTGCTTGAGGGACGTCCCAAGAGGTCTTCCTCACTAGGATTTTCGTCCCCCTCCTCCCTTGTGTATTCGGCCTCTTTGATCACATCAATGGCCTTGCACTCTCCTTTTGGATTCTCTTCTGTATTGCTTGGGAGAATACTGGGAGGAGTTTCAATAACTTTCTTACTCAGCTGGCCCACTTGTGCCTCCAGATTTCTAATAGAGGATCTTGTTTCATTCATGAAACTAAAAGTGGCCTTTGACAGATCAGAGACTATATTGGCTAAATTAGAATTGCTTTGTTCAGAATTCTCTGTCTCTTGCTGAGAAGATGATGGATATGGCTTACTATTGTTCAGCCTATTGCGTCCACCATTGTTAAAGCCTTATTGAGGCTTTTGTTGATCCTTCCATGAGAAATTTGGATGATTTCTCCATGATGAGTTATAGGTGTTTCCATAAGGTTCACCCATGTAATTAACCTCTGCCATGGCAGGATTCTCAGGATCATAAGCTTCTTCAGAAGCTGCCTCTCTATTACTGTTGGATGCATGTTGCAATCCATTCAGATTTTGAGAGATCATGTTGACCTGTTGAGTCAACACTTTGTTCTGAGCCAATATGGCATTCAGAGTATCAATTTCAAGAACTCCTTTCTTCTGAGGTACCCCATTATTCACGGAATTCCTCTCAGAGGTGTACATAAACTGGTTGTTTGCAACCATGTCAATGAGTTCTTGAGCCTCTTCAGGCGTTTTCTTCAGGTGAATAGATCCACCTGCAGAATGATCCAATGACATTTTCGAAAATTCAGAGAGACCATAATAGAATATATCCAATATGGTCCATTCTGAAAACATGTCAGATGGACATCTTTTGGTCAGCTGCTTGTATCTTTCCCAAGCTTCATAGAGGGATTCACCATCTTTTTGTTTGAAGGTTTGAACATCCACTCTCATCTTGCTCAGCTTTTGAGGAGGAAAGAACTTATCTAAGAATGCAGTGACAAGCTTATCCCATGAGTCCAGGCTATCCTTGGGTTGTGAATCCAACCATACTCTAGCTCTGTCTCTTACAGTAAAAGGGAAAAGCATGAGTCTGTAGACTTCAGGATCCACTCCATTCGTCTTTACAGTCTCACAGATCTGCAAGAACTCAGTTAAAAACTGATAAGGATCTTCAGATGGGAGTCCATAAAACTTGCAGTTTTGTTGCATTAAAGCAACTAGTTGAGGCTTAAGCTCAAAGTTATTGGCTCCAATGGCAGGAATGGAGATGCTTCTTCCATCAAATTTAGACGTTGGTTTTGTGAAGTCACCAAGCATTCTCCTTGCATTATTATTATTATTTTCGGCTGCCATCTCCTTCTCTTGTTCAAAAATTTCTGAAAGGTTGTTTTTGGATTGTTGTAATTTAGCTTCTCTTAATTTTCTCTTCAGAGTCCTTTCAGGTTCTGGATCAATTTCAACAAGAGTGCCTTTATCCTTGTTCCTGCTCATATGAAAGAGAAGAAAACAAGAAAAGAAAAAGGAATCCTCTATGTCACAGTATAGAGACTCCTTTATGTTAGTAGAAAAAGAAGGGGGTAGAAGAATGAAGAAGGTGATTCGGATTTTTGGATGAAGGGAGGTGAAGAGAAGTGTTAGTAATTAAATAATTAAATAAAAGAAGAGAAGAGAAGAGAAATTTCGAAAATAATTTTAAAAAGGGGTTAGTGATTTTCGAAAATTAGAGATAAATTGTAATTAAAATTAAAACATGAAACAATTAATTAATTAAAAAGAATTTTTGAAAAAGAGAGAGATATTTTTCGAAAATTAGAGAGAGAAAAGTAGTTAGGTGGTTTTGAAAAAGATAAGAAACAAACAAGAAGTTAGTTAGTTGATTGAAAAAGATTTGAAATCAAAATTGAAAAAGATAAGAAGATAGCAAGTTAGATAAGATATTTTGAAATCAAATTTTGAAAAAGATAAAATTTTTGAAAAAGATAAAATAAAAGATACAAAGATTTAATTCAAAAATTTTAAAATTATTTACTTCACTAACAAGAAATTACAAGATAAGATTCTAGAACTTAAAGATTGAACCTTTCTTAACAAGAAAGTAACAAACTTCAAATTTTTGAACCAATCACATTAATTGTTAGCTAAATTTTCGAAAATTAGATGTAAAGATAAGAAAAAGATTTTGAAAATATTTTGAAAAAGATTTTTTTGAAAATTTCGAAAAATAGAAAAAAAATGAAAAAGATATGATTTTTGAAAAAGATTTTGAAAAGATAAGATTTTTAAAATTGAAATTTTGACTTGACTTGTAAGAAAGAACTAATTTTTAAAAATTTTTGACCAAGTCAACCCAAAATTTCGAAATTTTGGAGGGAAATAAGGAAAAGATATTTTTTTTATTTTTGAATTTTTAATTATGAGAGAGAAAAACAACAAAAATACTCAATGCATGAAATTTTTAAATCAAAACAATGAATGCATGCAAGAATGCTATGAATGTCAAGATGAACACCAAGAACACTTTGAAGATCATGATGAACATCAAGAACATATTTTTGAAAGATTTTTAATGCAAAGAAAATATGCAAGACACCAAACTTAGAAATCTTTAATGCATGGAAAATATGAATGCAAAAATGCACATGAAAAACAACAATCAACACAAAACAAGAAAACATCAAGATCAAACAAGAAGACTTGTCAAGAACAACTTGAAGATCATGAAGAACACTATGGATGCATGAGATTTTCGAAAAAATGCAAGAAAAATTTGAAAAGCATGCAATTGACACCAAACTTAAAAATTAACACAAGACTCAAACAAGAAACACAAAATATTTTTGATTTTTATGATTTTCTAATTTTTTTGGATTTTTATTAATTTTTTTCGAAAAACATTTTTGGAAAAACGAAAAAGAAAAGAAAAATTTTGAAAAAGATTTTTGAAAAGAAAATTACCTAATCTGAGCAACAAGATGAACCGTCAGTTGTCCATACTCGAACAATCCCCGGCAACGGCGCCAAAAACTTGGTGGACGAAATTGTGATCATGCTTGTATCATTTGTGATCAATGTTCTAATTGTTGCACTTGTTGAATTCACAACTCCGTTCAACTAACCAGCAAGTGTACTGGGTCGTCCAAGTAATAAACCTTACGTGAGTAAGGGTCGATCCCACAGAGATTGTTGGTATGAAGCAAGCTATGGTCACCTTGTAAATCTCAGTTAGGCAGATTAAATAATTGTGGGTTTCAAAAATAAATAATAAACAGAAAATAAAAAGGGATAGAATACTTATGCAGATTCATTGGTAGGAATTTCAGTTAAGTATATGAAGATGCTGTAAGGCTCAAGGACGCCTGCCCTCCTACTACTTCAACTCAATCCTTCTTACTCCTTTCCATGGCAAGCTGTGTATAGGGGTTCACCATCAGCGGTGGCTACTTTCATCCTCTCGGGAAAATGGTCCTCTGCGGCTGTCACTCGCATGGCTAATCGTCTGGAGGCATCACCCATGGTTGATGGCTACATCCCATCCTCGCAGTGAAAACTACGCTCACGCACTCTGTCACAGCACGGCTAATCACTGGTTGGTTCCTGCGCCTACTGGAATAGAATCCCTTGATTCTTTTGCGTTTGTCACTAACGCCCAGCACTTGCAAGTCTGAAGCACGTCACAGTCATTCATTACCGGAATCCTACTTGGAATACCATAGACAAGGTTAGACTTTCCGGATTCCCAGGATCCTACTCGGAATACCACAGACAAGGTGAGACTTTCCGGATCCTCATAAATGCCGCCATCTATCTAGCTTATACCACGAAGATTCTGTTGGGGAATCTAAGAGATACACATTCAAGCTCTGTTGCATGTAGAACGGAAGTGGTTGTCAATCACGCACGTTCATAAGTGAGAATGATAATGAGGGTTATTTACTCATTATATTCATCATATTCTTGGGTACGAATGAATATCTTGGAATAAGAATAAGAGAGATTTGAATAAAAGAAAATAGAATTGAATTAATACTTGAGGTACAGCAGAGCTCCACACCCTTAATCTATGGTGTGCAGAAACTCCACCGTTGAAAATACATAAGTGAAAGGTTCAGGCATGGCCGAATGGCCAGCCCCCCTCAAACGTGATCAATAGCCTCTTAGGATGATGAATAAAACAAAACTGAGACCAAAGATGTCTAATACATTGATAAATCATCCTATTTATAATAAACTAGCTCCTAGGGTTTACATGAGTAAGTAATTGATGCATAAATCCACTTCCGGGGCCCACTTGGTGTATGCTTGGGCTGAGCTTGATCAATACACGAGCTAAGGCTTCTCTTGGAGTTGAACTCCGAGTTATGACGTGTTTTGGGCGTTCAACTCCGGATCATGACGTTTTTCTGGCGTTTAACTCCAGACAGCAGCATGTACTTGGCGTTCAACGCCAAGTTACGTCGTAAATTTCCGAATAAAGTATGGACTATTATATATTGCTGGAAAGCCCTGGATGTCTACTTTCCAACGCCGTTGAGAGCGCGCCAATTGGAGTTCTGTAGCTCCAGAAAATCTATTTCGAGTGCAGGGAGGTCAGATTCCAACAGCATCAGCAGTCCTTTTGTCAGCCTTTTCAGAGTTTTGCTCAAATCCCTCAATTTCAGTCAGAATTTACCTGAAATCACAGAAAAACACATAAACTCATAGTAAAGTCCAGAAATGTGAATTTAACATAAAAACTAAGGAAAACATCCCTAAAAGTAGCTTGAACTTACTAAAAACTATCTAAAAACAATGCCAAAAAGCGTAAAAATTATCCGCTCATCAATTATCTTCAACATTGATTCTCAATTATAGAAGTTCACAGAATTACAAAAGGATTCAGAGTAGAAAGCAGAGAAAAGGAGCTCACTGGCACGAAAACGCCAGTAAGAGGCACTTTTGGGCGTTAAACTCCAGAATAGGCACCATTCTGGGCGTTTAACGCCAGTAAAGATACCTTTCTGGGCGTTTAACGCTAGAATTACAGCATCCTGGGCATTTAGAAAAATGCCCAGTGCTAAAAGCTTTCTGGCGTTTAACGCCAGCCAGGGTACCTGGCTGGGCGTTAAACGCCCAAAACAAGCAACAATTGGCCGTTAAACGCCAGAATGGATGCCATTCTGGGCATTTAACGCCAGGAATGTAGATAGGAGGAAGTTTGGTTTCCAACTGGATTTTTTTTAATTTCCATGTTTTCATCCATACTTTCTTGCATGAACATGTTACAAATTCTCATTTTCCAATTTCAATTTCAAAAAAAATCTTAATCCTAAAAAAATCTTTCTTCAACTTCTTTTCAAATCTTTTTCAAAATTCATATATCTTTTTAATTTCTTTTCAAATCTTTTTCAAAACTCATCTATCTTTCTAATATCTTTTCAAATCTTTTTCAACACATCATATTATCTTTTTCAAATCTCTCTCTTATCTTTTCAATTTTAAAATTACATCTTTTGCATATCATAATTTTTTTTACAAATCAAATCTTCTATCATATCTTTTTCAAAAAATTTTGAAATCACCCCTCCCTTTTAAATTCACATTCGGCCACCTCATGTACTCCACCATTCAAATTTGTCTCTCCTCCTATTCCTCTCCTTTCTTTTCTTTTGCTTGAGGACAAGCAAACCTCTAAGTTTGGTGTGGTTTTCGTGATCAATGGGCTAAGATTCACCAAGATCATGGCTCCTAAGGGAAAACAAACCACTCCAAGAGGCAAGAAAGAGAACATTTCAAAACCACTTTAGAATCAAGAGAGGTTCTTAACCAAAGAACATGCAGACCATTACCACAAAATAATGGGTCTAAGGCCAGTGATCCCGGAAGTTAAATTTGATCTGAAAGAAGACAAATATCCGGAGTTCCAAGAACAGATTTGAAACAGGGGCTGGGAAATTCTAGCTAATCCTGAGACAAAGGTGGGTAGAAATATGGTTCAGGAATTCTACTCAAATCTGTGGCAAACAGATAAGCAAAGAATGACTGGAGCCGCCTTCTATACCTTTTGAACTGTGGTTAGGGGGAAGATTATTTACTTCGACTTGGACAGAATAAGAGAGCTCTTCAAGCTGCCTCAACTACAAGATGATCCAGAATCCTTTAATAGGAGAATGGTGAGAGTAGATAAGCGCTTGGACCAAGTTCTAGAGGACATATGCATCCCTGGAGCTAAGTGGATAACCAACACAAAGGGTGTCCCAAATCAACTCAAGAGAGGGGATCTCAAACCAGTTGCTAGAGGCTAGCTGGATTTCATTGGGCGTTACATACTACCCACCAGCAACCGCTCTGAGGTCACTATCAAAAGAGCAGTGATGGTCCATTGCATTATGCTGGAAAACGAAGTGGAGGTCCATCATCTGATTTCTTGTGAGCTTTACACAATTGCAAATAAGAACTCCACTGAAGCCAAATTGGCCTACCCAAGCTTGATTTCTCTGCTATGTAAAGATGCTGGGGTAAAGATGGGAGTAGATGAGTATATCTCAGTCGATCACCCAATCACAAAAAAGTCAATGGAAGGACAACAAGTGCAAGATAACTCCATCAAGAGGAGGGCGCAGAAGTTCCTCCCAGAAATCCCTCAGATTGACTACTGGAACCGCCTAGAAGCATCTGTCACCAAGCTGCAAGAAGCTATGGATCAACTTAAGGAAGAACAGCAGAATCAAAATAGCATGCTTTGCAAACTGCTTAAGGAACAGGAGAAGCAAGGGCGTGAGCTACAGGAGCTGAAGCGCCAAAAGCTGTCTCTTGAAGGACCAGACACCCCACAGATTGAAGGAGCATCCATCTCCCAAAATAAAGGTTGTTGAGTCCTAATCTTAACTCCGTGATAACTTCTTCTATTAGAGATCTACCTTAGGAGTCACATGAATAGTAGTAATTAGTATTTTTTATTTTTATTTTTATTTTATTTTTATTTTTATTTTTTTTATCATCCCAAATAAGCTATAATCTATTTTTCTCATCATCATTAAACATGAATAAAATAACAGATTTTTTAGAATAAGGAGGCAATATTATTTTTCGAGTTCTTAATAAGAAAATTTTAAATTATTTATATGTGGTGGCAATAATTTTTATTTTCTGAATGAATGCTTGAATAGTGCATAATTTTGATAGTGAATTTTATAAATGTTAAAATTGTTGGCTCTTGAAAGAATAATGAACAAAGAAAAATGTTATTGGTGATCTGAAAAATCATGAAATTGATTCTTGAAGCAAGAAAAAGCAGTAAAAAAAGAGAGAAAGAAAAAGAAAAAAAAAGCCAATAGCCTTTTAAACCAAAAGACAAGGGTAAAAAGGATCCAAGGCTTTGAGCATTAATGGATAGGAGGGCCTAAAGGAATAAAATCCTGGCCTAAGCGGCTAAATCAAGCTGTCACTAACCATGTGCTTGTGTCATGAAGGTCCAAGTGGCTTGAGACCGAGTGGTTAAAGTCGTGATCCAAGGCAAAAGAGTGTGCTTAAGAACTCTAGACACCTCTAAATGGGGACTTTAGTAAAGCTGAGTCACAATCTGAAAAGGTTCACCCAGTTATGTGTCTGTGGCATTTATGTATCCGGTGGTAATACTGGAAAACAAAGTGCTTAGGGCCACGGCCAAGACTCATAAAATAGCTGTGTTCAAGAATCAACATACTAAACTAGGAGAATCAATAACACTATCTGAATTCTGAGTTCCTATAGATGCCAACCATTATAGACTTCAGAGGATAAATTGAGATGCCAAAACTGTTCAGAAACCAAAAAGCTACTAGCCCCGCTCATCTAATGAGAATTTGAGCTTCATATAACACTCTGAGAAGTTATTGCCTCTTGATTTTCTTTCTATCCTATTTTATTTATCTAGTTGCTTGAGCACTGATGTGTGGAAAACGATCCAACACAAAACTCACCGGCAAGTGTACCGGGTCGCATCAAGTAATAAAACTCACGAGAGTGAGGTCGATCCCACAGGGATTGAAGGATTGAGCAATTTTAGTTTAGTGGTTGATTTAGTCAAGCGAATCAAGTATTGGTTGAGTGATTTTGTATCCAATAGTAAGTAAATAGCAGGAAATGTAAGGGAGATGGATGAATTGCAGAAATTAAAGAGAATTGAAAGTAAATGTGCTGACTCTTAAAGAACAAGAAATTAAATGACTGAAACTTAAAGTGCAAAAAATGTAATTGCGGTAACTTAAAGTGTAAGAAATATAAATTGCTTGAATGGAAAAGGGATTTGAGGATTGGGAATTCAGAATTTAAGCAAGGGAAATTAAATTGCAGCAATTAACAAAGCAAGAGATGAATTGAAATTGACTAGATCTTCAAACAGAAAGTGAAAATGTAATTGCAGCAGTGGTTCAGCAGAAGAACCAAAAAGAGAAGATCGGATCTCAAGATTCCAGAGACTAGATAGTAGAGTCTAGATCTCAATTACCTTCCCAGATCCAAGTTCACAAAACCAGTAAAGAGAAATTGAAGATTAAAGCAGTAAAGGAAATTGAATTCAACTCAATTACGCAGTAAGAAAAATCAAAGAGATCTTGAAGGGAGATTGAGACAGAAATTTCTCAATTCTTCACATTCAAGATTCAAACATGACCCAGTAAAGAAAACAAAAGATCAGAGGTAGAAGAAATGAATTCTCTCCTCCAATTGCAGAAAACAGAAAAATGGAAAGTGAGCTCTCAAGTTGACTAAAGATGAAAATTCAAAAATGAAAGTAAGCTCTCTCTCCAAAAGGAACTCCCATTCTAATCCTAACTAACACCTATTTATACACTTTCTATTTTGGATCTAAGAATTTTGAGTGGGCTTTTTGATTTGGTGAAGAAATGAATTAAGTTGGATTTTTGAGTCAAATTTAGCCAATCTTGCTCCCAGGAGGCTGCCCTGCCCTTGTGGAGGGCAGAGCAGGGAAATGGTGTGATGAAGCATGTTGCGTGCCAAGTGTGGGAGAGGCATTCAGGATGCTGCCCTGCCCTTGTGGAGGGCAGGGCAATGTTGCCATGGTGCGCTTTGCCTCCTTGACCATGCGTCCAAGCTGCGCGCCAATGTGTGTGCTGGCCGTGCCAAAATGCTACGCCATGCACCAAGAAATGCTACCCTGCCCTCCACAAGGGCAGGACAGCGCAGGCTTTCCTTGTTCTTGGGTGAGGTCCCAAGTTCGAAACTTGCTGGATGGCTTTTGTTGCCTTTTTTTTCTTGGGTTTCTTGGCACCAAAGTAGCGCCTAGTTCTTTGCTTCCTCAAGGTGCTATGTTCGATCCTTGGAGGTTGAAAACAAACCAATTTTTGCTTGTTTTCCTTGTATTTGAGCACTACTTCTTTCCTTCTTGTTCTTGGGTTCGAAACCCATGGGTGGCACTTGGAGACAATTTCCTTTGATTTATTTTGGTGAGAGCCCGATATTGCTCTTGAGGAGGGCAGGGCAGAATTTTTTCATCCTTTGTTCCTTGGCATAGAGTTGTGCTCCGCTCTTATGGAGGGCAGGGCAGTGATGTTTTGGAAGCTTGGTTCATTGTTGTGCTCCCTTGGAGGGCAGTGTGCTCTTGAGGGGGGCAATGTGGCTTCCTTCCTTCCATGCGCTACACTCTTTTCTTCCTTGGGCCACGCTTTCTTAAGCCACGCTTGACTCTTTTCTTCTTTTTCTTCACCTTCAAATAATCAAAACAACCAATCAAAGTATCACTAAATTCACAAGGTTTATAAATCAATTAAAATTCAATTAAATTTAGCTTAAACCTCATGATTTAGCATCAATTAAATGGTGGTTGTTTGATTCAAATAAAACATGAAATTCCACTCTAAATTGCTTACTTATGGTGCAAGAAAGTGCATAAAAACTAATGAAAAAAGTGAAATTAGCTTGAGAAATGGGTATATGATGACTTGTCATCACAACACCAAACTTAAATCTTGCTTGCCCCAAGCAAGCATTAAAATTAAGAGGAAATGAAATGAAAAAAAGAAAAGCATACATATCCTTATTAGGCATATAGCAGAACTTGATTCATGGAGTTTTTATGCAGACAATGATAACTCAGTTATTGTTTGCTGTTACATAATATACACTTTTCCTCAAAGGCTTACTAAGCTTGCTGTTATAAGGTTTACTCTTTACTTGCTCCCTTGCTAACTTTTCTTTTCTTATTTTGCTTAACAAGCTTATTATTCTTTGAGGGCTTGGTGTCAAATGTTGTAGTAGCCTTTGGCTTTATTTTTACTCAACATTTCTCCACCACAGACACATGGCTCACTATTTCCTCCTAGGATCATTGATGCCCAGCATCTCTTTCGATAACTAAATGTTCTGTATCTAGGTTGCTCTTTATTGTGGACTTTCAATTGGCCATCCCAAATCAGTTGATCTAAGTGGCCATGTTTTGAAATACCCCTTAGAATTTACTTATCCAAGCATATCCTAGTACAAGAACACCACAGGCATGTGTCCTAGGGTCTAAGCTATTGGTGTCCAGCCTTTATTCTTTGTTTTTTCTTGCCACATTGGCTTTTTCTACTTTTTTTTCTTTCTGTTTTATTTTGTTCTCAAGGGATTTTTTTCTTTACTGATAGAAACCTTTATGACAGCAAGCTAGCTCACACTTCAATGAAAATGACATTATGCAGCAATTATTTCATGAGTTATGCATTTAATCAAACACATATACCACCATTAACTTCCATTCTAACTTATGCAACATTGGATATTTACTTTCTAATTCAAACATTTCTCTTTTATTCAAGCATAAGGGAAACAAAACAAAATTCAAAGCTAAGTGATGGATGACAAGCATTATGCAGATCAGCATACTTAACAAACAATTCCACTTGCAACTAGATAAACACTTTAGCAAGATATATAAGGGTTCCCAGATTCAAAACAATTTACAGCAGCAAGGATTAAGTTTAGATACAACCTTTAAAGTTGCAGCCCTTTGATTCTTCCTTCTGTTGTGTTTTCTTTGAGTTAAGATGCACAATATCTTCAATGGTTGACTAATGTCTTGCATAATTCTCAAAGGTTGCTTGCTTCACAAGCCTTTGTGCAATTGGTTAGTCTAAAAATGATTATGGCTTTTTGAACTTACTTTGGTGTGTGAACACCAAACTTAGTTCCTTGCCACTCTTTTTCATGCATCAACTTAACCATATGTGAAACCTTGTGTCCTTGCTAAAGGTTATGGAATTAAAACTAGAAAGCAGTTAAACACCAAACTTAGAATCCTTTATTCTCCCTTAAATTATTTTGGTGTGCAACACCAAACTTAGCTCCTTGCAATGGATACCAATTATTCAACATTTTTATTGAAAGAGCTATGAAAAGAAAACTACCTTAGGTTGGGTTGCCTCCCAACAAGCGCTTCTTTATTGTCACTAGCTTGACATCCTTCACTCTGTTGATCATGGAAATTGAAGATCATAGTGCCTTAGCTTGTCTTTTTTTACCGTGAACTTCCTTCCAGTTTCCTCTTTGATAACCTCTATGAATTCTCGTGGAAGGATCTTAGTCACAATATAGTGATCAGACAGCTGTGGAGACACTTTCATGGTTTGAATGTTTAGCAGTACTTTATCCCCTAGTGAAAATTTCTTAGTAGGGATTTTCTAATCTTCTTTAATTCTATCCTCTGTCTCTCCTTGTAAGACTTTCTTGTTGTGTTTTTCTTGGCTGGTACTTTCTTTATCCAAGGTTTTCTTACTTTCCTCTATGATCTTTTTCCATTCTTCCCTTTTTTGCAGCATTTTCGTTGTTAGTTGGTTTGTCTTCAGTGGCTCTGGAGAAAGTGTTTGCCCTCTTCTCACCCATTTCTGCAAGGTGTTTAGCCAGTTGTTCTATCTGCCCCTCAATTCTTCTGATTGAAGTCTCCTGGTTCTTTGTTATCTCCTCTTGGTGCTTCATCATTCTCTCTATTAAGATCTCCAAGTTAGTGATCCTCTGAGAGTCTTGTGAGATTAGTTGGTTGTGGGATGTTAAGGGTTGGAAGTGTGGGTGTTGTGGTTAGTTGGTTGGTTATTGGATGGATAATGGTTGGAGTTGGGGTAATTATTTTGGGGTTTTCTGTAAGGAATTTGGTTAGTTGGCTGCTGGTTGTGATTTTGGTTGTTTCTTTAAGTGTTTTGAGCTGAGTTCCTTTGCCATGGTTGTTGATTTTGGTTGTGGTTATCTCCCCACCTAAGGTTTGGGTGGTTCTTCCAAGATGGATTGTAGGTGTCACCACACACCTCATTTGATCCAAAATTTTGGTTGTGCATATAGTGCACTTGCTCTTGTTGCTGTTTTTCTTGGTTTTCTTCATTCTGCCCACAAGGAGTTTATGGTTGGCTTGTGGCACTCACTGATGCAACCTGAAGGCTATCAATTCTCTTGGCCATTTCCTCAAATTGTTGCTGAATTTGCTGCTGCATCACTTTGTGTTGAGCCAAAATTGTATCCACTCCTTCCAATTCTAACACTCCCTTCCTCTGTGATGGTTGGCGTTGCCTTTGGTGAGCAAAGAAATATTGGTTTTTGGCCACCAATCAATGAGGTTTTGAGCTTCCTCTGCAGTTTTCATCAATTGCAATGATCCTCCAGCTGAGTGATCAAGTGCCTCTTGAGCCTTCAGAGTAAGTCCTTCATAGATTTTCTGCAACTTGTCCCACTCAGTGAACATCTCTGGTGGACATTTCCTCAGCAGAGCCTTATATCTTTCCCATGCTTCATATAGATTTTTAGCATCCAATTGAGTGAATGTCTGCACCTCAGTCTTCAATCTTATGATCCTTTGAGGGGGATAAAATTTGGCAAGAAACTTGCTCACCAAATCATCCCAAGTGTTGATGCTCTCCTTTGGAAATGTTTCTAACCATTGAGTGGCTTTGTCCTTGAGAGAGAATGGGAACAACAGTAACTTGTATATGTCAGGGTGCACTCCATTGCTTTCAACTGTGTCACAGATCCTCAAGAAAGTGGATAGATGTTGGTTCGGGTCCTCTAATGGCCCTCCTCCAAAAGAGCAGTTGATTTGGACCAATGTGATGAGTTGTGGCTTCAGTTCAAAGTTGTTTGCATTGACATTAGGGGTAAGAATGCTATTCCCACAATGTCTAGCATTTGCAAATGTATAGGAGGCCAGTACTCTCCTCTGATGTGGGTTATTGTTGGCCCCTCCTTCTGGCTGATTGAGATTTGATGGATCTCCTTCCATCTCTCGGAATTCCTCCTCAGATTCTTCCTCTCCAACAATGTTCTTCCCTCTTTCAGCTCTTCTTAATCTTCGAAGAGTTCTTTGGTCAGTTTTAGAGAAAATAGGAGAAGTTCTCCCTGTACCTGACATACAAACACACCACAAGAAACACACAGAACCAGAAAACCAGTGAAGCTTCAATCTATTGCTAGAATGAAGTTTTAGTTATCTTAAGCAAAAATTCAAACAGTTAATATGTTAGTTGAGAACAAAAAGAAAGAAAAAAATGCTTAATCTAGATCTCCACTTCACTTAATCATTGTCAATCTATTTCAATCCCCGGTAACGGCGCCAAAAACTTAATGTGTGGAAAACGATCCAACACAAAACTCACCGGCAAGTGTACCCGGTCGCATCAAGTAATAAAAATCACGGGAGTAAGGTCGATCCCACAGGGATTGAAGGATTGAGCAATTTTAGTTTAGTGGTTGATTTAGTCAAGCGAATCAAGTATTGGTTGAGTGATTTTGTATCCAACAGTAAGTAAATAGCAGGAAATGTAAGGGAGAGGGATGAATTGCAGAAATTAAAGAGAATTGAAAGTAAAGGTGCTGAATCTTAAAGAACAAGAAATTAAATGACTAAAACTTAAAGTGCAAGAAATGTAAATTGCGGTAACTTAAAGTGCAAGAAATATAAATTGCTTGAATTGAAAAGGGATTTGAGGATTGGGAATTCAGAATTTAAGCAAGGGAAATTAAATTGCAGCAATTAACAAAGCAAGAGATGAATTGAAATTGACTAGATCTTCAAATAGAAAGTGAAAATGTAATTGCAGCAGTGGTTCAGCAGAAGAACCAAAAAGAGAAGATCGGATCTCAGGATTCCAGAGACTAGATAGCAGAGTCTAGATCTCAATTACCTTCCCAGATCCAAGTTCACAAAACCAGTAAAGAGAAATTGAAGATTGAAGTAGTACAGGAAATTGAATTCAACTCAATTACGCAGTAAGAAAAATCAAAGAGATCTTGAAGGGAGATTGAGACAGAAATTCCTCAATTCTTCACATTCAAGATTCAAACAAGACCCAGTAAAGAAAACAAAAGATCAGAGGTAGAAGAAATGAATTCTCTCCTCCAATTGCAGAAAACAGAAAAATGGAAAGTGAGCTCTCAAGTTGACTAAAGATGAAAATTCAAAAATGAAAGTAAGCTCTCTCTCCAAAAGGAACTCCCATTCTAATCCTAACTAACACCTATTTATACACTTTCTATTTTGGATCTAAGAATTTTGAGTGGGCTTTTTGATTTGGTGAAGAAATGAATTAAGTTGGATTTTTGAGTCAAATTTAGCTCATCTTGCTCCCAAGAGGCTGCCCTGCCCTTGTGGAGGGCAAAGCAGGGAAATTGTGTGATGAAGCATGTTGTGTGCAAGTGTGGGAGAGGCATTCAGGATGCTGCCATGCCCTTGTGGAGGGCAGGGCAATGTTGCCATGGTGCGCTTTGCCTCCCTGCCCGTGCGTCCAAGCTGCGCGCCAATGTGTGTGCTGGCCGTGCCAAAATGCTGCGCCATGCACCAAGAAATGCTGCCCTGTCCTCCACAAGGGCAGGACAGCGCAGGCTTTCCTTGTTCTTGGGTGAGGTCCCAAGTTCGAAACTTGCTGGATGGCTTTTGTTGCCTTTTTTTTCTTGGGTTTCTTGGCACCAAAGTAGCGCCTAGTTCTTTGCTTCCTCAAGGTGCTATGTTCGATCCTTGGAGGTTGAAAACAAACCAATTTTTGCTTGTTTTCCTTGTATTTGAGCACTACTTCTTTCCTTCTTGTTCGTGGGTTCGAAACCCATGGGTGGCACTTGGAGACAATTTCCTTTGATTTATTTTGGTGAGAGCCCGATATTGCTCTTGAGGAGGGCAGGGCAGAATTTTTCCTTCTTTTGTTCCTTGGCATAGAGTTGTGCTCCGCTCTTATGGAGGGCAGGGTAGTGATGTTTTGGAAGCTTGGTTCATTGTTGTGCTCCCTTGGAGGGCAGTGTGCTCTTGAGGAGGACAATGTGGCTTCCTTCCTTCCATGCGCTACACTCTTTTCTTCCTTGGGTCACGCTTTCTTAAGCCACGCTTCACTCTTTTCTTCTTTTTCTTCACCTTCAAATAATCAAAACAACCAATCAAAGTATCACTAAATTCACAAGGTTTATAAATTAATTAAAATTCAATTAAATTTAGCTTAAACCTCATGATTTAGCATCAATTAAGTGGTGGTTGTTTGATTCAAATAAAACATGAAATTCCACTCTAAATTGCTTACTTATGGTGCAAGAAAGTGCATAAAAACTAATGAAACAAGTGAAATTAGCTTGAGAAATGGGTATATGATGACTTGTCATCAAGGACAAGCAACAGTTTAAGTTTGATGTTGTGATGAGCGGATATTTTATACGATTTTTGGGGGTATTTTAATATAGTTTTTAGTATGATCTAGCCACTTTTTAGTATATTTTTATTAGTTTTTATGCAAAAATCACATTTCTGGACTTTACTATGAGTTTGTGTATTTTTCTATAATTTCAGGTATTTTCTGGCTGAAATTGAGGGACCTGAGCAAAAATCTAATTCAGAGGCTGAAAAAGGACTGCAGATGTTGTTGGATTCTGACCTCCCTTCACGCGAAATGGATTTTCTGGAGCTACAAAAACTCAATTGGTGCGCTCTCAATTGCGTTGGAAAGTAGACATTCAGGGCTTTCCAGCAATATATAATAGTTTATACTTTGCTCGAGTTGTGATGACGCAAACTGGCGTTTAACGCCAAGTTTTTACCCTACTCTGGCGTTAAACGCCAGAAACAGGCTACAAGCTGATGTCAAACGCCCAAACTAGCACAAAAGCTGGAGTTAAATGCCAAAAATAGCCTCTACACGTAAAAGCTTCATTGCTCAGCCCAAACGCACACCAAGTGGGCCCTGGAAGTGGATTTCTGCACTATCTATCTTAGTTTACTCATTTTCTGTAAACCTAGGTTGCTAGTTTAGTATAAAAACTACTTTTAGAGATTAATTTTGTATCTCATGACATTTTTACATCTGAATTTGTATCTTTGACGGCATGAGTCTCTCAACCCCATGGTTGGGGGTGAGGAGCTCTGCTGTGTCTCAATGGATTAATACAATTACTTCTATTTTCTATTCAATCACGCTTGATTCTATTCTAAGATATTCACTCGTACTTAAACACGATGAATGTGATGATCTGTGACACTCATCACCATTCTCAACCTATGAACGTGTGCCTGACAACCACTTCCGTTCTACCTTAGATTGAGTGTTTATCTCTTGGGTTCTTGGTTCATGAGTTTGACTGCCTCTCCTGACAACAGAGCATTCAATCCGTGAATCCAGAGTCTTCGTGGTATAAGCTAGAATCAATTGGCAGTATTCTTGAGATCCGGAAAGTCTAAGCCTTGTCTGTGGTATTCTGAGTAGGATCTGGGATGGGATGACTATGAAGAGCTTCAAACTCACGAATGTTGGGCGTAGTGACATATGCAAAAGGATCACTGGATCCTATTCCAACACAAGTGAGAACCGACAGATGATTAGCCATGTACAAGGATCATTTTCACTGAGAGGACGAATGGTAGCCATTGACAACGGTGATCCACCAACATACAGCTTCCCATGGAAGGAACCTTGCGTGCGTGAAGAAGAAGACAGTAGGAAAGCAGAGATTCAGAAGACAGAGCACCTCCAAAACTCTAACCTATTCTCCATTACTGCATAACAAGTAGTTATTTCATGCTATTTTACTTTTCGCAATTAAAACAAAGAACCATTATTGATATCCTGACTAAGAGTTACAAGATAACCATAGCTTGCTTCAAGCCGACAATCTCTGTGGGATCGACCCTTACTCACGTAAGGTATTACTTGGACGACCCAGTGCACTTGCTGGTTAGTTGTGAGGAATTGCGAAATTGTGATTGTAATTTTCGTGCACCAGGGAGCTGCTCTTATACATCAACGCGTACACATCATGGACGATTGTGCGTAGATAGGGAATTTTCGGATCGACGCGTACGCGTGGGTTAGAATTGGGCCAAAGGCACAAAATGGGCACAATCGGGGAACAATTCTCTAGAAAGTGTATGGGACCTCCATCGACTCATCGACGCGTACGTGTGATGTACGCGCACGCGTGCCTCCCCCGCCCCTTTTTTTTGTTTTTTCAGAAACCCCAAAAATAGCTGAAAATCCCCTTGACACTACCTACAACCCAAAACTAACCAAAATGCAAAATTAAGAGAAATCTTTTTGGGTTTTAAAGAATTTTTAAAACTAAGCAAACATAACTTGCACCTCAAGCAACTACAACCAAAGCATTAAAATAATACTATATGAAGAGGAAAACTACCTACAATCGCAACTCAATTCACTTATTAATCAAGCCTACAAAAGAATGAAAAGAAGTTACCATGATGAAGTGTCTTCATGAGTCCATATTTTCCGATATATTTTAGCTTGATTTGAGTGGATTTCATCACATAAACCTACACTTAAGCACCATAATAGCATACTTTTGTGTTTGATCCCTAAATTGAACCTAAATGTGAAAATATGCATTTTTGTTCTTAAATTGAGCAATTTAATCCCACTTTTATTCCATTCGATGTCGTGATATATTTATTTAGTGATTTCAGGTCCTAGAGGCAAGAATGGGTTGGTAGAAGTGGAAGAAATCATGCATAAAGGGAGAAAACATGAAGAAAACAAAGGAGAAAAGCATCTCAGCCTGTGCCCACACACAGCTTCTGTGCCCACGCACAGGGGTCAAAAACAGCACCTGTGCCCACACATAGGGCAGGGTAAAAATCAGGACCTGTGCCCATGCTCAGGACATAATGGAAATCAGGACCTGTGCGGACACACAGGTCTGTGCCCACGCACAGGTACCAGCGCGTGCCTCCATTAAAATTGCATGTGGACTCGCATTTTGGGGGGCTTTTTGGCCCATTTTTGAAGGCTTTGGGGCATATTTGAAGGAGGAAGCAACTATATATCATAACATACACTACCATACTTCATACAAGACATTTTAGGAGTAGTTTTAGGGTAGTTAGCTTAGGTTTTCTCTCTAGTTCATTAGAGTTTTAATTTGGTTTTTAATGTAGAATTTTATAGTTCAGGTTTTGCTTTTGGATTTTGCTTTCCCATTGTAAATATTCCTTAATTTCCTCTTTTATGACATTACTTGTTTTACACTTTCTTCTACTTTTCATTTCTCTTACCAATTTATATAGCTTTGTAATTTTGGATTTCTAGTTGGTTAAATTGATGTTTGATGGCTTTTATATGTTTGTTTGAGTTGCCTTTATTGATTTTGAGCATTTGTGGTTCATAGCTTTCTTTAATTTACCAATTTTGCCATGTTTTATGTTTATGCCCTCTATGTGTTTGATGAAATGCCAATTTTGATTATGGGGTAATTTTCACCCCTTTCCTTAGGAAAATGAGTCTATGGACTACTAGAGTCATAATGTCCAACATTTAGTGATAATTCTTGGGTTGTTAGTTGTTATTATTTCCACTAACGCTAGCTTTTTACTAAGGTAATTAGTAAGTTAGCTAGGACTTGTGGATTGATAACAATTATGCTCACTTGACTTACTCTCCAATGTGAGGGTTGACTTAGTGAGATTAATCCATCATAATTATCATAGTTATGGTTATTGCAAGGAAGGGATTCCATACCTCATCCCAAGTCAAGGTTTCATTTATGCTTTAAACTGCTTTTCATCACTTTATAGTCTTACTTGTTTATATTGCATACATAGTTCTTTTATTCCTTTATTAGTTTATTAATTGCAATTTTGTCTTGTTCTTTAATTCCTTTATTTTATTGCTTTCAATCATTGAAAACCCCTTTGCCTTCCACAACCAAAATTGTACGCACTTGTTGTCACTAGTTCCTAGGGAGAACGACCCAGGAGTTGAAATACTCTCGGTTAAATTTGGTTTTAATTGCGACATTATCTTGAATTGAATTTTGATTGAGAGGATCCATTGCCGGTTTGGACTATACTCACAACGGGATTACTTTATCTAGTTTTCCAAATTGACATAAAATTCTCATCTATCAAAATTTTGGCGCCGTTGCTGGGGAGCTAGCGTCATGAGTGCTATGTTTTGGTTGTTGTAAATATGTCCATAGTACGAATACATGCTTTTTGGTTGTTTGTCTGCTTTTGTTGATAATTAGGATTTTATTTCTTTTGTCACTCGATGTCTTTAGTTTTTATTTCCTATTTTCCCTATGAGTTATCACCCTCTTGGTTTGGAGTTTGGTTGTGATTATTTTGTAGGGTTTGATAACTTAATTTTGGATTGCATCATGGGATTGGAGCATCAATTTTGGGAGGAACAACCTCATCTACACTACAATGAACCATACAATCCCCAATATGCATACCTGAACCTAGGATATGGTGGATTCCACTATCACTATACCCCCTCCACCACCATATACCTATGACCCATACCCCCGACACAACCCTCAATCCCCACATTTTCAAACACCACACCAATACCAACATCCACCTCCTTACACACCACATCAAGATACCTACCAACATGAACTACCTCCCACATATACAACCTTTCTCCCAAATTATGAACCTTCTCTTTCACCCCAATTTGAAGATTTCTCACCCTTGGCCCAAGACTATCAAGACCTTCAAGACTTTCTCCAAGAGCAAGAAGGATTTCGAAGGACACAAGGGGAGTTCATGGCTACCATAGACGAAGCGATAAACCGGTTAATCCTCCTACGCTCATCCAATCAAGGCATTCCTCTTGAGGAATGTAAGGGATCAACTAAGGCTTGTAGTGAAGAAGAGAGCATGGAGCCACAAGGGTAAGAAGAAAGCTTAGAGCTTAAAGTGCGACTAGAGGAAGAAGGGGAAGTATGTGAAACGGAAGGTAGAGTTGAGAGAGATTGATCAAGATGAGGATATCATCATTGACAATTTTTTGTCCTCCTTGATCAGTCCCCTCAATGATCCTAATGGGCCTCTTCCCATTGAATTTGAGAGAGACATGGAAGTAGACTTCTCACAACCTTCTTGTTATGATTTTAGTGGTGGGGAAGAGGAAGTTGGTGAGGAAGGAGTTGACAACCAAGAACATATTGAGTGGGTGATATTTTCACCTATGAGCTTTATTGGCCCCTATCAACATGCCATCTTGGAGACAGATTACCAACTCAAGGTCTTTCTTGGGTTGGTACATGGTGGAAGAAGGAATATTGGTTGCAAAGGGAATCCAAGATTCTTCAAGAAAACCAATTCAAGAATTGGAGCTCAAGCATGGTGTGAAGTACAATTGGGTGATTTCCAGAGAATGTTGGGATACTACTACAAGGGTCAATTGAGAACTTACTCATCCAGCTTGGAGCATAGAAATCCACAAGAAGGAGGACGGGAAACTAGGACATGGGATCCCAAAAGAGCCTTAAGAACCAAGCTTGGATGGAGATTCAAAGAGGAGTGGAAGCACAAGCCACCCTAGCAAGAGTCTCCTCAACAAGTCCAACTTAAGGACTATAAACCAAAGTGCTAGGTGGGAGACACCCTACCATGGTAACATCTTTCTTACCCTTTCTCTTTGTTTATAGTCTTGGTTTATTTCATTTTTGTTTATCTTGGTTAGCTTAAGATTAGTTTAATTGTGAGTCTAGTAGGTTAATTTTTATATGGCTCATGCATTTATGGATTTTTGGTTGATTAGGGTTGATGAGCGGATAATTTATACGCTTTTTGGCATTGTTTTTAGTATGTTTTTAGTATGTTTT
The DNA here is from genome assembly GCF_014773155.1 of Arachis stenosperma. NCBI lineage: Eukaryota > Viridiplantae > Streptophyta > Magnoliopsida > Fabales > Fabaceae > Arachis > Arachis stenosperma. The sequence continues at coordinate 60,636,917 of NC_080386.1, forward strand.
AGTTAGTTTTTATTATATTTTTATTAGTTTTTAGTTAAAATTCACTTTTCTGGACTTTACTATGAGTTTGTGTGTTTTTCTGTGATTTCAGGTATTTTCTGGCTGAAATTGAGGGACCTGAGCAAAAATCTGATTCAGAGGCTGAAAAGGACTGCAGATGCTGTTGGATTCTGACCTCCCTGTACTCGAAGTGGATTTTCTGGAGCTACAGAAGCCCAATTGGTGTGCTCTCAACGGCGTTGGAAAGTAGACATCCTGAACTTTCCAGCAATGTATAATAGTTTATACTTTTTCCGAGATTTGATGGCCCAAATCGGCATTCCAAATCAGCTCAAGAATGCCCGGCGTTAAACGCCGGAACTGGCACAAGAATGGGAGTTAAACGCCCAAACTGGCACAAAAGCTGGTGTTTAACTCCAAGAAAAGTCTCTACACATGAAAGCTTCAATGCTCAGCCCAAGCACACACCAAGTGGGCCCGGAAGTGGATTTTTATGTCATTTACTCATTTCTGTAAACCCTAGGCTACTATTTCTCTACAAATAGGACCTTTTACTATTGTATTTTTATCTTTTGATCATTTTCGATCTTAGGATTATCTTTGGACGTCTAGTTCTTAGATCATGGGGGCTGGCCATTCGGCCATGCCTAGACCTTATTCCTATGTATTTTCAACGGTGGAGTTTCTACACACCATAGATTAAGGTGTGGAGCTCTGCTGTACCTCGAGTATTAATGCAATTACTATTGTTCTTTTAATCAATTCAGCTTATTCTTGTTCTAAGATATTCATTCGCACCCAAGAACATGATGAATGTGATGATTATGTGACGCTCATCATCATTCTCACTTATGAACGCGTGCTTGACAACCACTCCCGTTCTACAAGCAAACAAGGCTTGAATGTTTATCTCTTGGATTCCTTAATCAGAATCTTCGTGGTATAAGCTAGAATTAATAGCGGCATTCAAGAGAATCCGGAAGATCTAAACCTTGTCTGTGGTATTCTGAGTAGGATTCAATGATTGAATGACTGTGACGAGCTTCAAACTCCTGAAGGCTGGGCGTTAGTGACAGACGCAAAAGAATCAATGGATTCTATTCCAACCTGATTGAGAACCGACAGATGATTAGCCGTGCTGTGACAGAGCACGTTGAACATTTTCACTGAGAGGACGGGACTGTAGCCACTGACAACGGTGATGCCCAACATACAGCTTGCTGTGGAAAGGAGTAAGAAGGATTGGATGAAGACAGTAAGAAGAGACGGAAGGGACAAAGCATCTCCATTCGCTTATCTGAAATTCTCACCAATGAATTACATAAGTATCTCTATCTTTATGTTTTATTCATATATCATTCATAACCATTTGAATCTGCCTGACTAAGATTTACAAGGTGACCATAGCTTGCTTCATACCAACAATCTCCGTGGGATCGACCCTTACTCGTGTAAGGTTTATTACTTGGACGACCCAGTGCACTTGCTGATTAGTTGTGCGAAGTTGTGATAAAGAGTTGAGATTGCAATTGAGCGTACCATGTTGATGGCGCCATTGATGATCACAATTTCATGCACCAAGTTTTTGGCGCCATTGCCGGGGAATTAAATGTCCTAACTACAGTTTCGCATTTGTTCCCTGCAATAACAGTGCCAAGTTTTGATCCGGCAACAACACCAAGTTTTTGGCGCCGTTGCCGGGGATTGTTTCGAGTATGGACAACTGACGGTTCATCTTGTTGCTTAGATTAGGTATTTATCTTCAGAGTTCTTAAGAATGAATTCTAGTGTTTCAAGGTGATGTTCTTATCATCACCAAAGCTGATTGATTCTCATCAATTTAGCTCTTGAATGCAATGTCCTGCTGAAGCTTGGCTAGCCATGTCTAATTCCTTTAGACTGAAGCTTTAGACTAACATTGCATGATTCCTGGAATTCTCATTAAGAATTTTGATATCTTTATTTTCTTTTCCACTTAATTTTCGAAAAATCCAAAAAAATTTCAAAATCATAAAAACCAAAAATATTTTATGTTTCTTGTTGAGTCTAGTGTCTCATGTTAAGTTTGGTGTCAATTGCATGTTTCTGTTCTTCTTGCATTCATTCATGTGTCTTAAGATATCTTCAAGATGTTCTTGATGATTTCCTTGCTTTGATCTTTGAATTCTCTTGACTTGAGTGTTTTGTTATATGCATTCTCATTTTGTTAGTGTCAGTAGTATACAAACTGCTAAGTTTGGTGTCTTGCATGCATTGTTATTTGATTTTAGTTGCATTTTGATTATTCCTCATTATTAAAAATCCAAAAAAATATTTTTAATTTGTGTCTTTTCAAGTCAATATATAATACAGAGAATTGAAGATTCAGAACATACAGCAGAGAAATTATACAGAAAAAGCTGGGTGTTCAAAACGCCCAGTGAGGAAGGCAAACTGGCGTTTAAACGCCAGCCAGGGTGCCTGGTTGGGCGGTTAACGCCCAAAAGGGTAGTACTTTGGGTGTTAAACGCCAGAATATGCACCATTCTGGGCGTTTAACGCCAGGATGGCACAAGAGGGAAGATTCTGTTTTCAATTCAAATTTTTTTTCAAGTTTTCAAAATCTTTTCAAAATCAAATCTTTTTCAAATCAAATCTTTTCAATCAAATCTTTTTCAAAATCAATTTCTTTCCATTTTCAAAGATACTTGCTAACAATTAATGATTTGATTCAACATTTCAAGTATGTTGCCTTTTCTGTTGAGAAAGGTTTAATGTCTGAATCATATCTTTTCTTGTTAGCCAAGTCATTAATTTTTAAAAATCAAATCTTTTTAAATTGTTTTTCAAATCATATCTTCTCAATCACATCTTTTTAAAACCATAACTTTTCAATCATATCCTTTTAATCACATTTTTTTCAAAATAGTTTTCAATCATATCTTTTTTATTTCTAATTTCAAAATCTTTTTCAAAATTCACTTGATTTCTTTCCCACTTTTAGTTTTCGAAAATCATCAATCAATTTTTCAAAATGTTTTTAAAATGTTTTTAATTTATTTTCAAAAAATTTCTTCCCCTCTTCTCACATCCTTCTATTTATGGACTAACACTACTCCTCAATGCACAATTCGAACTCTATCTTTCCTTAATAAGTTCGAATTTTCTACCTTTTCCTTCTATTTTTCTTTTCCTCTGACACCTCAAGGAATCTCTATACTGTGACATAGAGGATTCCATATTTTCTTGTTCTCTTCTCTTTCATATGAGCAGGAGCAAAGACAAAAGCATTCTTGTTGAGGCTAATCCTGAACCTGAAAGGACCTTGAAGCGAAAGCTAAGAGAAGCTAAGGCACAACTCTCTGTAGAGGATCTAACAGAAATCTTCAAAGAAGAAGAACCCATGGCAGCCAAAAACAACAACAATGCCAACAATGCAAGGAAGGTGCTGGGTGACTTTACTGCACCTACTCCAGACTTCTATGGGAGAAGCATCTCTATCCCTGCCATTGGAACAAACAACTTTGAGCTTAAGCCTCAATTAGTTTCTCTAATGCAACAGAATTGCAAGTTCCATGGACTTCTATTGGAAGATCCTTATCAATTTTTAGCTGAATTCTTGCAAATCTGTGACACTGTCAAGACCAATGGGGTTGACCCTGAGGTCTACAGACTTATGCTATTCCCTTTTGCTGTAAGAGACAAAGCTAGGATATGGTTGGATTCACAACCTAAAGAAAGCCTGAACTCTTGGGAAAAGCTAGTCAATGCCTTCTTGGCAAAGTTCTTTCTACCTCAAAAATTGAGTAAGCTTAGAGTGGAAGTCCAAACCTTCAGACAGAAGGAATGAGAATCCCTCTATGAAGCTTGGGAAAGATACAAACAATTGATCAGAAAGTGTCCCTCTGACATGCTTTCTGAATGGAGCATCATAGGTATTTTCTATGATGGTCTGTCTGAACTGTCCAAGACGTCTTTGGATAGCTCTGCTGGAGGATCTCTTCATCTGAAGAAGACGCCTACAGAAGCTCAAGAACTAATTGAAATGGTTGCAAATAACCAATTCATGTACACTTCTGAAAGGAATCCTGTGAACAATGGGACGAATCAGAAGAAAGGAGTTCTTGAGATTGATACTCTGAATGCCATATTGGCTCAGAACAAAATATTGACTCAGCAAGTCAATTTGATTTCTCAAAGTCTGTCTGGAATGCAAGCTACACCAGGCAGTACTAAGGACGCTTCATCTGAAGAAAAAGCTTATGATCCTGAGAATCCTTCAATGGAAGAGGTGAATTACATGGGAGAACCCTATGAAAACACCTATAATTCTTCATGGAGAAATCATCCAAATCTCTCATGGAAGGATCAACAGAGACCTCAACAAGGTTTCAACAACAATAATGGTGGAAGAAACAGGTTTAGTAATGGCAAGCCTTTTCCATCATCTTCTCAGCAACAGACAGAGAATTCTAAGCAGAACCACTCTGACTTAGCAACCATGGTCTCTGATCTAATCAAAACCACTCAAAGTTTCATGACTGAAACAAGGTCCTCCATTAGGAATTTGGAGGCACAAGTGGGTCAGCTGAGCAAGAAAATTACTGAACTCCCTCCTAGTACTCTTCCAAGCAATACAAAAGAGAATCCAAAATGAGAATGCAAGGCCACTAACATGACCTACATGGCCGAACTAGGAGAGGAGGAAGAGGCAGTGAACACCACTGAGGAAGACCTCAATGGACGCCCACTGGCCTCCAATGAGTTCCCTAATGAGGAACCATGGGAATCTGAGGCTCACAATGAGACCATAGAGATTCCATTGGATTTAATTCTTCCATTCATGAGCTCTGATGAGTATTCTTCCTCTGAAGAGGATGAGTATGTAACTGAAGAGCAAGTTGCTAAATACCTTGGAGCAATCATGAAGCTAAATGACAAGTTATTTGGTAATGAGACTTGGGAGGATGAACCCCCTTTGCTCACCAAAGAACTGGATGACTTGTCTAGGCAGAAATTACCTCAAAAGAGACAAGATCCTGGGAAGTTTTCAATACCTTGTACCATAGGCACCATGACCTTTAAGAAGGCTCTGTGTGACCTAGGGTCAAGTATGAGGTTTAAACCTTGTCTGTGGTATTCTGAGTAGGATTCAATGATTGAATGACTGTGACGAGCTTCAAACTCCTGAAGGCTGGGCGTTAGTGACAGACGCAAAAGAATCAATGGATTCTATTCCAACCTGATTGAGAACCGACAGATGATTAGCCGTGCTGTGACAGAGCGCGTTGAACATTTTCACTGAGAGGACGGGACTGTAGCCACTGACAACAGTGATGCCCAACATACAGCTTGCCATGGAAATGAGTAAGAAGGATTGGATGAAGACAGTAAGAAAGCAGAGAGACGGAAGGGACAAAGCATCTCCATTCGCTTATCTGAAATTCTCACCAATGAATTACATAAGTATCTCTATCTTTATGCTTTATTCATATATCATTCATAACCATTTGAATCTGCCTGACTAAGATTTACAAGGTGACCATAGCTTGCTTCATACCAACAATCTCCGTGGGATCGACCCTTACTCGCGTAAGGTTTATTACTTGGACGACCCAGTGCACTTGCTGGTTAGTTGTGCAAAATTGTGATAAAGAGTTGAGATTGCAATTGAGCGTACCATGTTGATGGCGCCATTGATGATCACAATTTCGTGCACCAAGGGTTGATTTTTGTATTGAGCTAAGCTTGAGTGCCCTAGAAATTGAAGAAAATTTTTTTGGAAAACAGGGCATCTGTGCATACGCATGCACTTGTGCACTCGCACAAAACCTCTATGTTTCGCGTTTTGTGCGTACGCACCCAGCTGTGTGTACGCACAGTACCTTACAAAGCCTCTGCTAGCAGCGCTCGCATGCCTTGTGCGCACGCACACAACCTGTGCGCACACACACCTTCTTACGCCCCTTCTGTCAAGAGCGTTCGCACGACTTGTGCGGACGCACCCCTCCCCTTTTCACCTAGTGTGCGTACGCACACATGTCTATGCGTATGCACAAGTGCTATTTTGGGCAAAATTTTTATTTCTCTTCCATTTAAGCCCTAACGCACTTCCGGACCCCCCACCCCTCTCTTTTCTTGCTTCTTCCATGTTTTACTTAATCTTAATTGCATTTCATTTTCATTTTAGTTATTATATTATTTTTACTTTAGTTGTTCCTATTTAAATAAATTGCAAGTGTTTGTTTGATGTTGACTGGGATTTCTTGTTGCTTGAATGTCATCAATGCACTGATACTTTGTTTTGATTTACTAGCACCTAATTGGATTTGTGCATTTGCATTTTGTTGCATATTAGGTGAATTCTTGTAAGTGCATTGAATTGAGTGAATTGAGTTAAAATTACTTGTTCATCATGATCTTTCATATTAAAATTCATCACATGACCAGTACTTGTTCCTTGTTAATGCTTTGCATTTGTTTGAGTGGCTCAACTTAATTCCTATCAAGACTTGTCACTTTTTGTAACAAGTACTTTTACCATGTGACTTTTTCTTTATGTTTCATGATGAATAAGTGGTTTTCTTTTCATTATTGGATTTGTTATTGTTTATTGTGCTATTCTACATCAATTTTGTGCTTTCACTCGCACAATTCAAATAACCAATATCAAATACTCAATTCACTCTTGTGGTGGTTGCCTAAGTTTGTTTGTACTTAGTTGATGCTTACTCATTGCTTGAAACTTAGGCCATTTAGTTTAGGAACTCATGTTTACTTTTTTTATCATGTGGATGCCATTTTAAATGGCCGTTGTGCATGTTCCAACCACACGTATAATTGAAATGCACACATGGCTTATTTTTTATCATACCACACCTCTATGAAAGCTTCCTCAATTATATGCTTATTTACTTACCCCTTTACCCTTTCGTGCTACTCGCCCTATGATTCCTAATTATACCTTATTCACTCTTTTTTGAGGATGAGACATAACGGCAAGGAGCCGGGAGAGGAGAAGGACACCAAGGATGGAGATGCCAAGCCCGAATTGGACTTGGAGATTTCACTACAACCTGAGCCCCCGCATCCACCAGCTAAAGGTGGAGGACCGTAGAGCCATTCTCCCCGGATTGTGTTCGTGCACGGAGGACCGTGCAAACTTAAATGTGGGAAAGAATTCGCCATTTTGGGGAGTAAATTTCTTTTCCGAACACTTTGCACTTCATTTTTTGTAGATATTTGGAGTATTTTTTATTGTTGCATTGAATTTTCTTCATAGTTTATATCTATTGCATTTTGCATCTTTTGCATGGTATATATTTTATAGATAGAAGTTGTGATTGGTTGTTGTGAATAGTATAGTGCCTAGTTCAATTTTATCCTAATTGTTCATGTTAGTTTTTGCGATGTTGAATATTTGGAATCAAACTAGGAAAGATTTTGAAATTGCATCCATCACAACATACATACATACATATATAAGAAATAACTTTGGAGAAAAACAACAAAAGAATTTTCAAGAATTTTGTTTAAAGGGCATTCTATTGAATTGATTTAGAAAATTGTTTTAAAACTTGCTTGAATGATTTTTTTTTATGGAACATAGAAGAGAGATAGAACAAAGTAACCTTGTGAGTTGTTGAGCCTTAATAAGTGGTTACACATTTTAACCACTATTCTTGTTCATTGTGTGCTATGCTCCTTTTATGATTATAATCTTGGTTTTGCTTGATTCTTTATTTCCAATGTTTGATGTTTTGAATGCATTTAGCATGATTGAGGCCATTTTTGTATTAACTCACTCACTGATATGGACCTACCCTTGCATCTACCTTTGTTAACCCCTTTTGAGCCTCTTAAGCCCCTTTATTTTAATTGTTAGCACATCACAACCCTAAGCGAAAAACCATGAAGTACCTTGAATTGCATCTTTGATTAGCTTAGGTTGAAGAGTGTGTTTTATTTAAGTGTGGGGGAACTTTTGGGAAACATTGGTAGTGAATGAAGAAGATTGTATTGGGTATGCATTGAAAAATAAAAAAATTGGAAATTGGTGCATATTCATGTATCATCAATTTGCCTTAAACATATGCATTTGTCCTAGAAAAAAGAAAAAAATGAAAAAAATGAAATGAAAATAATAATAATAATAATAATAATAATAATAATAATAATAATAATAATAATAATAATAATAATAATAATAATAATAATAATAAGATGGGACAAAAGTCATCCCAAAGAAAAAGAAAAAAATGATGAATAAGAAATGCATACGTGGATTTGGATGAAAAAGATGCATGAATGTGTATAAAAAGTGTGATTATGGGAAGTTAGGGTGCATATTTTGTTATTTGGTTGAGTTGGACACTTGAGCTAATCAAAGACACAATTCCTTAGTCCACTTAGCCATACTTATCCTGCCTTAACCCTAACCCCATTACAACCCTCTAAAGACCTCATGATACTTGCACTCATGCATCACATATTTGTTGATTGTTAGATGAAAAGCAAAACCTTGAAAGCATGATTAGGAGGAGACTTGAGTGATTAGACCCTAAAATACCGAACGTTGAGAGTGTATACACACCTATAGAGGGTTCGATCGCTCAACTCTATGTTTCGATACTTCTTATCATGCATTCTTGCAAGTTGCCCCATTTTGATGAGTTGAATCAATTCTTTAGATTTTTTTATTGCACTGAGTTATTTCTTTGCCTAGCCCTATATGTCTAAACACTTGCTTGGAATTTGATTGTTGCTTTCACCAAATCAATAGGACATTATAGATAGATAGATAGATATAGTATATACATACTTGCATGCACATAGGTAGTTGTATTCAATAAGTTGTTTCCCTTTTGATCATTCTCCTTGTTGGTTTAGCATGAGGACATGCTATTGTTTAAGTGTGAGGAAATTGATGAGTCCATATTTTCCGATATATTTTAGCTTGACTTGAGAGGATTTCATCACATAAACCTACACCTAAGCACCATAGTAGCATACTTTTGTGTTTGATCCCTAAATTGAACCTAAATGTGAAAAGATGCATTTTTGTGCTTAAATTGAGAAATTCAATCCCACTTTTATTCCATTCGATGTCGTGATATATTTGTTGAGTGATTTCAGGTCCTAGAGGCAATAATGGGTTGGTAGAAGTGGAAGAAAGCATGCAAAAAGGGAGAAAACATGAAGAAAACAAAGGAGAAAAGCATCTCATCCTGTGCCCACGCACAGGGGTCAAAAACAGCACATGTGCCCACGCACAGGGCAAGGTAAAAATCAGGACCTGTGCCCATGCACAGGCTGTGCCCATGCTCACGACAGAATGGAAATCAGGACCTGTGCGCACGCACAGGTACCAGCGCATGCGTCCATTAACATTGCACGTGGACTCGTGGTGCACGAAATTGTGATCTCAATGGCGCCAATAACTTGGTACGCACAATTGTAATCTCAACTCTTTTTCACAACTTCGCACAACTAACCAGCAAGTGCACTGGGTCGTCCAAGTAATAAACCTTACGTGAGTAAGGGTCGATCCCACGGAGATTGTCGGCTTGAAGCAAGTAATGGTCATCTTGTAAATCTCAGTCAGAAAGATTCAAATGGTTATGGAGTTTTGATAATTAAAAGATAAATAAACATAAAATAAAGATAGAGATACTTATGTAATTCATTGGTGGAAATTTCAGAGAAGCATATAAAGATGCGTTATTCCTTCTAAATCTCTGCTTTCCTATTGCCTTCATCCAATCCTTCATACTCCTTTCTATGGCAAGCTATATGTTGGGTGTCACCGTTGTCAATGGCTACTTCCTGTCCTCTCAATGAAAATGGTCCTCTACGGTTTCTGTACAGCTAATCAACTATCGGATTTCTCGTCTCGGATGAAAAATACCATGCACAGATATCGTATGGCTAATCAACTGTTGGACCTCGATCATGTAGGAATAGGATTTACTATCCTTTTGCGTCTGTCACCATGCCCTACAGTCGTGAGTTTGAAGCTCGTCACAGTCATCCCATCCTAGATCCAACTTGGAATACCACAGACAATGTTTAGACTTTCCAGATCTCAAGAATGCTGCCAATTGATTCTAGCCTATACCACGAAGATTCTGATCTCGGACTCAGATGCCCCATTGTCAGAGGGGAGTTGATGTGAATCATTGATTAGAAACCCAAGAGATATACATTCAAGCTTGTCTTCATGTAGAACGGAAGCGGTTGTCAATCACGCGTTCATAAGTGAGAATGGTGATGAGTGTCACATAATCATCACATTCATCATGTTCTTATGTGTGAATGGATATCTTAGAATAAGAATAAGCATGAATTGAATAGAAAAACAATAGTACTTTGCATTAATACTCGAGGAACAGCAGAGCTCCACACCTTAATCTATGGTGTGTAGAAACTCCACCGTTGAAAATACATAAGTGATGATGGTCCAGGCATGGCCGTGAGGCCAGCCCCTAAAACGTGATCAAAAGATCAAAAGATGATCCAATGATCTGAGTACAATAGTAAAAAGTCCTATTTATACTAAACTAGTTACTAGGGTTTACAAAAATAAGTAAATGATGCAGAAATCCACTTCTGGGCCCACTTGGTGTGTGCTTGGGCTGAGCATTGAAGCTTTCACGTGTAGAGACTTCTTTTGGAGTTAAAGGCCAGTTTGCAGCTTGTTTCTGGCGTTTGACTCTAGCTTGCAACTTGTTTCTGGCGTTTAACGCCAGAATATGGCAGAAAGCTGGCGTTGAATGCCAGTTTGCGTCATCTAAACTCGGGCAAAGTATGGACTATTATATATTTCTGGAAAGCCCTGGATGTCTACTTTCTAACGCAATTGAGAGCGCGCCATTTGGGTTTCTATACCTTAAAAAAATCTATTTCGAGTGCAGGGAGGTCAAAATCCAACAGCATCTGCAGTCCTTCTTCAACCTCTGAATCAGATTTTTGCTCAGGTCCCTCAATTTCAGCCAGAAAATACTTAAAATCACAGAAAAACACACAAACTCATATTAAAGTCCAGAAATGTGAATTTTGCTTAAAAACTAATAAAAATATACTAAAAAGTGAATAAAACATACTGAAAACTATATAAAAACAATGCCAAAAAGCGTATAAATTATCTGCTCATCAACTCGCGTTTTGGGGGCTTTTGGCCCATTTCTGAAGGCTTTGGGGGCATATTTGAAAGGGGAAGCACTATATATAATAACATACACTACTATACTTTATACAAGACAGTTTAGGAGTAGTTTTGGGGTAGTTAGCTTAGGTTTTCTCTCTAGTTCATTAGGGTTTTAATTAGGCTTTCAACTTAGAATTTTATAGTTCAGGTTTTTATTTTGGATTTTGCTTTCCCATTGTAAGTATTCCTTAATTTCCTCTTTTGTGACATTACTTGTTCTACACTTTCTTCTACTTTTCATTTCTCTTACCAATTTATATAGTTTTGCAATTTTGGATTTCTAGTTGGTTAAATTGATGTTTGATGGCTTTTATATGTTTGTTTGAGTTGCCTTTATTAATTTTGAGCATTTGTGGTTCATAGCTTTCTTTAATTTACCAATTTTGCCATGTTTTATGTTTATGCCCTCTATGTGTTTGATGAAATGCCAATTTTGATTATGGGGTAATTTCCACCCCTTGCCTTGGGAAAATGAGTCTATGGACTACTAGAGCCATAATGTCCAACATTTACTGATAATTCTTGGGTTGATAGTTGTTATTGTTTCCACTAACGCTAGCTTTTTACTAAGGTAATTAGTAAGTTAGCTATGACTTGTGGATTGATAACAATTATGCTCACTTGACTTACTCTCCGATGTGAGGGTTGACTTAGTGAGATTAATCTATCATAATTATCATAGTTGTGGTTATGGCAAGGAAGGGATTCCATACCTCATCCCAAGTCAAGGTTTCATTTATGCTTTAAACCGCTTTTCATCACTTTATAGTCTTACTTGTTTATATTGCATATATAGTTCTTTTATTCCTTTATTAGTTTATTAATTGCAATTTTGTCTTGTTCTTTAATTCCTTTATTTTATTGCTTTCAATCATTGAAAACCCCTTTGCCTTCCACAACCGAAATTGTATGCACTTGTTGTCACTAGTTCCTAGGGAGAACGACCCGGGAGTCAAAATACTCTCGGTTAAATTTAGTTTGAATTGTGACATTATCTTGAATTGAATTTTGATTGAGAGGATCCATTGCCAGTTTGGACTATACTCACAACAGGATTACTTTATCTAGTTTTTCGAATTGGCATAAAATTCTCATCTATCATGTCTCCCACCTAGCACTTTTAGTTTAAGTCATTAAGTTGGACATTTGGGAAGTTCTTTGTCTTGGTGGCTTATGCTTGTACTCATCCTTGAACATCCAAGGATGCTTGCTCCTTAAATGGTTGTCAGAATTTCCAACCATCTCCACCAAGCATGGCTGAAGTTCTACCCAAGATATGAGCTTCCAAAATTGGTCTTCATGCTATGATCTAGGATCCCATATCTTGTTTTCATACCTGTCATCTAGTTGTTCATCATGATTCTTCCTTCCGAGTGGTTGACACATAGAATTCTCATTAAAACACCAAATTTTCCTCTTAACTCCACAAAGAGCTCTAAGTTGTCCATCCGTTTCAATCAAACCATATTCAAGTGAGAAAGTGAAGTTTAAGGGTAAGAATTTTACCCACTTGAATGATAGGTTGGATAGTGACTTCGGAAGGGGAACTTCCCCACACTTAGACAATGCGAGGTCTACTCCGTTATGCTCTTCCTTAGGTATTTCCACCTCTTGAGAACTTTTCTCAACTTCTCCTTGCTTGTCAACTTCTTCCAAATTTTCCTCTTCATCAAACAAGTCAAACTTTGGAGGTTGTGTGAAATATACTTCAACATCAACTTTGCATTCATTGGAAGAGTCTTCAACAAGGTCATCAATGTTACTTGGTGTATAGTTGTCTTCAATAACTTCAACTTCATATTCTATGGGAGAGGATTCCATTTTGGACAAGAATTCATCAATGATGGAGTCTTCCTCTTGATCGACCTCCTTAAGATCTCTAACTATGACATACCGTGGGGGTTGTACACCCTCTTCAACATCAATATCAAGCTTCTTAGAGGGAGGTTCTTGAGATACCCATGGTGGTTCCGCATCTCCTAAGTCTTCAACCACTTCTTCCTTTTCTTTAACAACCCTGGCTTCCTCCAATTGTTCCAATACAAAATCCCACTCCTTATTTCCCACCGGAACTTCTAATCTCTCCTTCATGCTATGCTCTTCTTTTGATCTTTCACATGTGGCCACGGGAGCACCTTGAGTGTTCAAGCATTGGGCGGCTAAAGTGTGCACTACCTTGAGAACCGACAGATGATTAGCCGTGTAGTGACAGCGCATAGGACCATTTTCCCGAGAGGATTGAAAGTAGCCATTGATGATGGTGATGCCCTACATACAGCTTGCCATGGAAAGGAGTAAGAAGGATTGGATGAAAGCAGTAGGAAAGCAGAGATTCAAGAGGAGCACAGCATCTTCATACGCTTATCTGAAATTCCCACGTTTGATTTACATAAGTATTTCTATCCCTTTTTATTTTCTGTTTATTTTATTTCTCATCTGAATATCTAATCTAATGCCCCTATGAGTCTACCTAACTGAGATTTGCAAGATGACCATAGCTTGCTTCATACCAACAATCTCTGTGGGATCGACCCTTACTCGCGTAAGGTTTATTACTTGGACGACCCAGTACACTTGCTGGTTAGTTGAACGGAGTTGTGATCATAAATTCCAATAGAGCCAATTTTTAAATTCCATACAAAGAGAGTGAATCACAATTTCGTCCACCAAGTTTTTGGCGTCGTTGCCGGGGAATGAACAAGCAATGAATATTAACACATGAACAACAATTTCGTGCACCAAGTTTTTGGCGCCGTTGCCGGGGATTGTTCGAGTATGGACAACTGACGGTTCATCTTGTTGCTCAGATTAGGTAATTTTCTTTTCAAAAATCTTTTTCAAAATTTTTCTTTTCTTTTTCGTTTTCTCCAAAAATATTTTCGAAAAAAATCAATAAAAATCCAAAAAAAAAAACTAGAAAATCATAAAAACCAAAAATATTTTGTGTTTCTTGTTTGAGTCTTGAGTCAATTTTTAAGTTTGGTGTCAATTGCATGCTTTTAAAACTTTTTCTTGCATTTTTCAAAAATCCCATGCATTCATAGTGTTCTTCATGATCTTCAAGTTGTTCTTGATAAGTCCTCTTGTTTGATCTTGATGTTTTCTTGTTTTGTGTTGTTTGTTGTTTTTCATATGCATTTTTTGCTTGTTAGAGTCCATGCATTAAAGATTTCTAAGTTTGGTGTCTTGCATGTTTTCTTTGCATAAAAAATTTTTCAAAATTATGTTCTTGATGTTCATCATGATCTTCAAAGTGTTCTTGGTGTTCATCTTGACATTCATAGCATTCTTGCATGCATTCATTGTTTTGATCTAAAAATTTCATGCATTGAGTATTTTTGTTGTTTTTCTTCTCATAATTAAAAATTCAAAAATCAAAAAAAATATCTTTTCCTTATTTCCCTCCAAATTTTCGAAATTTTGGGTTGACTTAGTCAAAAATTTTTTAAAATTAGTTGTTTCTTACTAGTCAAGTCAAAATTTCAATTTTAAAAATCTTATCTTTTCAAAATCTTTTTCAAAAATCATATCTTTTTCATTTTTTTTTATTATTTTCGAAAAATTTTAAAAATTATTTTTCAAAAATCTTTTTCTTAGCTTTTATATCTAATTTTCGAAAATTAGCTAACAATTAATGTGATTGGTTCAAAAATTTGAAGTTTGTTACTTTCTTGTTAAGAAAGGTTCAATCTTTAAATTCTAGAATCTTATCTTGTAGTTTCTTGTTAGTTAAGTCATTTTAAAAATTAAATCTTTTTCAAAATATCTTTTTCTTAAAACTTTTATCTTATCTTTTTATCTTATCCTTTTCAAAATTTTATATTTTTCAAAATTTGATTTCAAAATATCTTATCTAACTTCTTTTCTTCTTATCTTTTTAAAATTTAATTTCAATATCTTTTTCAATCAACTAACTAACTTTTTGTTTGTTTCTTATCTTTTTCAAAACCACCTAACTACTTTTCCCTCTCTAATTTTCGAAAATATCTTACCCCTTTTTCAAAATTATTTTCGAAATTTCTCCTCTCTCTTCTTATTCTATTTAATTATTTAATTACTAACACTTCTCTTCACCTCTCTTCATCTAAATATCCGAACCCATTCTTCTTCACTCTCCTCCCCTTTCTTCTTCTACTAACATAAAGGAATCTCTATACTGTGACATAGAGGATTCCTCTTTCTGTTCTTGTTTTCTTCTCTTTCATATGAGCAGGAACAAGGATAAAGGCACTCTTGTTGAAATTGATCCAGAACCTGAAAGGACCCTGAAGAGAAAATTAAGAGAAGCTAAATTACATTATTCTAAAGGTAACCTTTCAGAAACATTAGAACAAGAGAAGGAGATGGCAGCCGAAAATAATAATAATGCAAGGAGAATGCTTGGTGACTTTACTAAGCCAACATCCAAATTTGATGGAAGAAGCATCTCCATTCCTGCCATTGGAGCCAACAACTTTGAGCTGAAACCTCAGCTAGTTGCCTTAATGCAACAAAACTGCAAGTTTTATGGACTTCCATCTGAAAATCCTTATCAATTTTTAACTGAGTTCTTGTAGATCTGTGAGACTGTAAAGACGAATGGAGTTGATCCTGAAATCTACAGACTCATGCTTTTCCCTTTTGCTGTAAGAGACAGAGCTAGAATATGGTTGGATTCACAACCTAAGGATAGCCTGGACTCCTGGGACAAGCTGGTCACAACCTTCTTGGATAAATTCTTTCCTCCTCAAAAGCTGAGCAAGCTGAGAGTGGATGTTCAAACCTTCAAACAAAAAGATGGTGAATCCCTCTATGAAGCTTGGGAAAGATACAAGCAGCTGACCAAAAGATGTCCATCTGACATGTTTTCAGAATGGACCATATTGGATATATTCTATTATGGTCTCTCTGAATTTTCGAAAATGTCATTGGACCATTCTGCAAGTGGATCTATTCACCTGAAGAAAACGCCTGAAGAGGCTCAAGAACTCATTGATATGGTTGCAAACAACCAATTCATGTACACTTCTGAGAGGAATTCCGTGAATAATGGGATACCTCAGAAGAAAGGAGTTCTTGAAATTGATACTCTGAATGCCATATTGGCTCAGAACAAAGTGTTGACTCAACAGGTCAACATGGTCTCTCAAAATCTGAATGGATGGCAACATGCATCCAACAGTACTAAAGAGGCAGCTTGATGATTGGATTTTTGACGGTTTAGAATTTCACAAATGAATTCTCGTTGCAAGTATAGTTTCTAAACCAACAATAATCCTTTCATACAAAAGATTGTTTGTCACAAGTAACAAACCCCTAAAATCTATAAACCGAAGTATTTAAACCTCGGGTCGTTTTCCCTAGGATTTACAATAAAGTGTCTTGTTATTGGTTGTGAGTTATTTTGGGGTTTTAGATGAGAAACATGAATAGTAAATGGTAAGGAAACTTTATTAACAAAATGGTCTTGGCAAGATTTGGTTGTCAAGGGTCTTCATCATTATCACTAGCCACAAGTATGGTAGTTGCAAGGATTAATCCCACTTAGTCATCCTTAAATCAATTAACAAAGAAAAGTCAAGTGAGTTATATCAATCCTAGTCCATAAGTCCTAGCTTTCCACTAATTGGATTAATGAAGGCTAGAGTTAATGGCTATCAACTAGCAATCAATTGGACACTAGTGACTCAAGAAATCCTAAGTTACCTTCTCAAGCCAAGAACATAAAATCCTACTCTAACATCCTCTCAAGCATTTCATCAAACACTTGGAGGGTAATGAAAGAAAGCATTTTTATTTGTAAGAATAAAAGGAATCAACAACCAACAATTACAAAGAATTAACAAAACAACAATCAACAACATCACAATCACATGAATTATCTCAAATTGCATTATTAGAAGAAAACAAAAGAACAAGAATATCTCAATTACAAAACCTAGAAACAAAATAAGAGAAATTACAACAAGAGGATAGGGATAGAAAGAAGAACCAAAGTGTAGCAATCACCACTTGAAGGTAGAAGTAGAAGGAGACTTGAATTAAACCTAGAACTATGAGATCCTAATCTAACCCTAATTCCTAATCCTAGAGAGAAGTGAGAGCTTCTCTCTCTAAAACTAACTCTAACTCCTAAAACTAAGCTAATGATCAAAAGTATCTAAAAGTATGTTGATTCTCCTTCAATACTTGACTTAAATAGCATCAGAAATGAGTTGGATTGGGCCCACAAGGCTCCTAAAACCGCTAGGGACGATTTCATTAAAGTGGGCCACGGATAGAATCGGCGCGCTCGCGCAAAGTGCGCGTGCGCGCCCCTGAACGCGAAGCAACATAAATTTATATCATTTCGAAGCCCCAGATGTTAGCTTTCCAACCCAACTGGAACCGCATCATTTGGACCTCTGTAGCTCAAGTTATGGTCAATTAAGTGCGAAGAGGTCGGCTTGACAGCTTTTCGGTTCTTTCATTTCTTCATGAGTTCTCCAACTTTACATGCTTTTTCTTCATTCCCTTGATTCAATCTTTGCCTCCTAAATCTGAAATCACTTAACAAACATATCAAGGCATCTAATAGAATCAAGGTGAATTAAAAGCTATTTTAAGACCTAAAAAGCATGTTTTCACTCTTAAGCACAATTAAAGAAGAATATACAAAACCATGCTATTTCATTGAATAAATGTGGGTAAAAGGTGATAAAATCCCCTAAATTCAATACAAGATAAACCATCAAATTGGGGTTTGTCACAGCTTCTGAAGAAGCTTATGATCCTGAGAACCCTGCCATGGCAGAGGTTAATTACATGGGTGAACCTTATGGAAACACCTATAAATCATCATGGAGAAATCATCCAAATTTCTCATGGAAGGATCAACAAAAACCTCAACAAGGTTTTAACAATGGTGGACGCAATAGGCTGAGCAATAGCAAGCCATATCCATCATCTTCTCAGCAACAGACAGAGAATTCTGAACAAAACACTTCTAATTTAGCCAATCTAGTCTCTGATCTGTCAAAGGCCACTTTCAGTTTCATGAATGAAACAAGATCTTCCATCAGAAATCTGGAGGCACAAGTGGGCCAGCTGAGTAAGAAAGTTATTGAAACTCCTCCCAGTATTCTCCCAAGCAATACAGAAGAGAATCCAAAAGGAGAGTGCAAGGCCATTGATATAATCAATATGGCCGAATGCACAAGGGAGGAGGAGGACGAAAATCCTAGTGAGGAAGACCTCCATGGACGTCCCTCAAGCAAGAAGGAGTTTCCTATTAAGGATCCAAGGGAATCTGAGGCTCATATAGAGACCATAGAGATTCCATTAAATCTCCTTCTGCCATTCATGAGCTCTGAAGACTATTCTTCCTCAGAAGAGGATGAAGATGTAATTGGAGAGCAAGTTGCTCAATATTTAGGAGCTATTATGAAGTTGAATGCCAAGTTGTTTGGTAATGAGACTGGGGAAGGTGAACCTCCCTTACTCATTAGTGAACTGGA
The DNA here is from genome assembly GCF_014773155.1 of Arachis stenosperma. Taxonomy (NCBI): domain Eukaryota; kingdom Viridiplantae; phylum Streptophyta; class Magnoliopsida; order Fabales; family Fabaceae; genus Arachis; species Arachis stenosperma. The sequence continues at coordinate 60,655,577 of NC_080386.1, forward strand.
TACCTAGATTCAGCAAATTCTACCTCAAAAGAAACAAGATCCTGGCAAGTTCTTAATACCTTGTACCATAGGCACCATGACCTTTGAAAAAGCTCTGTGTGATCTGGGATCAGGGATAAATCTTATGCCACTCTCTGTAATGGAGAAGCTAGGGATCATTGAGGTACAACCTGCCTTGTTCTCATTGCAACTAGCAGACAAGTCATTGAGACAAGCCTATGGAATAGTGGAGGACGTGTTAGTAAAGGTTGAAGGCCTTTACATCCCTGCTGATTTCATAATCTTAGACACTAGGAAGGAAGAGGATGATTGCATCATCCTTGGAAGACCTTTCCTAGCCACAGCAGGAGCTGTGATAGATGTCAACAGAGGTGAATTAGTCCTTCAATTGAATGGGGACTACCTTGTGTTTAAGGCACATGGTCATCCCTCTGTGACAGAAGAGAGTAAGCATGAAGAGCTTCTCTCAGTTCAGAGTCAAGAAGAGCCCCCACAGTCAAACTCTAAGTTTGGTGTTGTGAGGCCACAACCAAACTCTAAGTTTGGTGTTAAGATCCCATATCCAAACTCTAAGTTTGGTGTTGGGACTACACAACATTGACCTGATCACCTTGTGGCTCCATGAGAGCCACTGTCAAGCTATTGACATTAAAAAAGCGCTTGTTGGGAGGCAACCCAATTTTATTTATCTAATTTTTATTTTATTTTATTGTTATTTTGTGTTTTATTAGGTACATGATCATGAGGAGTCACGAAAAAATCATAAAAATTAAAAACAGAGTCAAAAACAGTAGAAGAAAAAAATCGCACCCTGGAGAAAGCACAGGCTGGCGTTCAACGCCAGTAAGATGCATCTGGCCGGTGTTCAACGCCAGAACAGAGCATCATTCTGGCGCTGAACGCCAGAAACAAGCAACATTCTGGCGCTGAACGCCAGAAACAAGCAACATTCTGGCGCTGAACGCCAGGAATGTGCCCAGAGAAGAAAAGCTGGCGCTGAACGCCAGTAACAAGCATGAAACTGGCGTTCAACGCCAGAAACATGCTTTACATGGGCGTTGAACGCCCAGAATGTGCACCACACGGCGTTTAAACGCCAGAATGGTGTGCAAAGGCATTTTACATGCCTATTTGGTGCAGGGATGGAATTCCTTGACACCTCAGGATCTGTGGACCCCACAGGATCACCTCAGGATCTGTGGACCCCACAGGATCCCCACCTACCATATTCCCACCTTACCTCCTAATCCTAGTTTTTGTGATTACTCTTCCCCATGTCACACTTCCCAACACTCTTCACCAATCACCTCAATTCCTCTTCCCAATTACCCCCTTCACCACTCACATCCATCCACTCTTCCCCATAAACCCCACCTACCTTCAAAAATTCAAAACCATTTTCCCATCCACTCCCACCCAAAATGGCCGAACCATCACTTCCCCTTCTCCTCCATATTTTCTTCTTCTTCTTCTTCTCTTCTTTCTTCTCTTGCTCGAGGGCGAGCAATATTTTAAGTTTGGTGTGGTAAAAGCATAAGCTTTTTGTTTTTCCATTACCATCAATGGCACCTAAGGCCGGAGTATCCTCTAGAAAAGGAAAAGGGAAGACAAAAGCTTCCACCTCCGAGTCATAGGAGATGGAAAGATTCATCTCCAAGAGCCATCAAGACCACTTCTATGATGTTGTGGCAAAGAAGAAGGTGATCCCTGAGGTCCCTTTCAAGCTCAAGAAAAATGAGTATCCGGAGATCCGACATGAAATCCGAAGAAGAGGTTGGGAAGTCCTAACCAACCCCATGCAACAAGTCGGAATATTAATGGTTCAAGAGTTCTATGCCAATGCATGGATCACTAGAAACCATGATCAAAGTATGAACCCAAGTCCAAAGAATTATCTCACAATGGTTCGGGGGAAATACTTAGATTTTAGTCCGGAAAATGTGAGGTTGGCATTCCACTTGCCCATGATGCAAGGAGATGAACGCCCCTACACTAGAAGGGTCAACTTTAATCAAAGGTTGGACCAAGTCCTTATGGACATATGTGTGGAAGGAGCTCAATGGAAGAGAGACTCCAAAGGCAAACCAGTCCAACTAAGAAGACTGGATCTCAAGCCTATAGCTAGAGGATGGTTGGAGTTCATTCAACGCTCCATCATTCCCACTAGCAACCGATCTGAAGTTACTTTGGATCGAGCCATCATGATTCATGGCATCATGATTGGAGAGGAAGTAGAAGTTCATGAGGTCATCTCCAATGAAATCTACAAAATAGCCGACAAGCCCTCACTCATGGCACGGCTAGCTTTTCCTCACCTTATTTGCCATCTATGTTACTCAGCTGGAGTTATCATAGAAAGAGACATCTCCATTGAAGAGGATAAGCCCATCACCAAGAAGAGGATGGAGCAAGCAAGAGAGACCCTTCACGGCTCTCAAGAGATGCATGAGGAAGCTCATCATCAAGAAATCCCTGAGATGCCTCAAGGGATGCACTTTCCTCCCAACAACTATTGGGAACAACTCAACACTTTCTTAGAAGATTTGAGCCACAATGTGGAACAATTAAGGGTGGAACATCATGAGCACTCCATCATTCTCCAAGAAATAAGAGAAGACCAAAGTGCAATGAGGGAGGAGCAACAAAGGCAAGGAAGGGACATAGAAGAGCTTAAGGACATTGTTGGTCCTTCAAGAAGAAGACGCCACTAAAGGTGGATTCATTCCTTGTTCTTTATTTCTTTCTGTTTTCGGTTTTTAATGTTGTGTTTATCTATGTTTTGTGTCTTTACTTCATGATCATTAGTATGTAACCATGTCTTAAAGCAATGAATAAAATCCATTAATCCTTCACCTCTCTTAAATGAAAAATGTTTTAATTCAAAAGAACAAGAAGTACATAAATTTCAAAAATAGCTCTTGAATTTAGTTTAATTATATTGATGTGGTGACAATACTTTTTGTTTTCTGAATGTATGCTTGAACAGTGCATAATTTTGATCTTGTTGTTTATGAATGTTAAAACTGTTGGCTCTTGAAAGAATGATGAACAAGGAGAAATGTTATTGATGATCTGAAAAATCATGAAATTGATTCTTGAAGCAAGAAAAAGCAGTGAAAAAGAAGAAGCTTGCGAAAAAAAAATAAAAATAAAAATATAAAAATAGAAAGAAAAAGAAAAAGCAAGCAGAAAAAGCCAATAGCCCTTAAAACCAAAAGGCAAGGGTAAAAAGGATCCAAGGCTTTGAGCATCAATGGATAGGAGGGCCCAAGGAAATAAAATCCAGGCCTAAGCGGCTAAATCAAGTTGTCCCTAACCATGTGCTTGTGTCATGAAGGTCCAAGTGAAAAGCTTGAGACTGAGTGGTTAAAGTCGTGATCCAAAGCAAAAGAGTGTGCTTAAGAGCTCTGGACACCACTAACTGGGGACTCTAGCAAAGCTGAGTCACAATCTGAAAAGGTTCACCCAGTTATGTGTCTGTGGCATTTATGTATCCGGTGGTAATACTAGAAAACAAAGTGCTTAGGGCCACAGCCAAGACTCATAAGTAGCTGTGTTCAAGAATCAACATGCTTAACTAGGAAAGTCAATAACACCATCCAAAATTCTAAGTTCCTAAAGAAGCCAATCATTCAGAACTTCAAAGGAAGAAGTGAGATGCCAAAACTGTTAAGAAGCAAAAAGCTACAAGTCCCGCTCATCTAATTATAATTAATATTCATTGATATTCTGGAATTTATAGTATATTCTCTTCTTTTATCCTATTTGATTTTCAGTTGCTTGGGGACAAGCAACAATTTAAGTTTGGTGTTGTGATGAGCGGATAATTTATACGCTTTTTGGCATTGTTTTTAGGTAGTTTTTAGTAAGTTCAAGCTACTTTTAGGGATGTTTTCATTAGTTTTTATGTTAAATTCACATTTCTGGACTTTACTATGAGTTTGTGTGTTTTTCTGTGATTTCAGGTAATTTCTGGCTGAAATTGAGGGACTTGAGCAAAACTCTGAAAAAGGCTGACAAAAGGACTGCTGATGCTGTTGGAATCTGACCTCCCTGAACTCGAAATGGATTTTCTGGAGCTACAGAACTCCAAATGGCGCGCTCTCAACGACGTTGGAAAGTAGACATCCAGAGCTTTCCAGCAATATATAATAGTCCATACTTTATTAAACGCCAAGTACATGCTGCTGTCTGGAGTTAAACGCCAGAAAAACGTCATGATCCGGAGTTGAACGCCCAAAACACGTCATAACTTGGAGTTCAACTCCAAGAAAAGCCTCAGCTCGTGGATTGATCAAGCTCAGCCCAAGCATACACCAAGTGGGCCCCGGAAGTGGATTTATGCATCAATTACTTACTCATGTAAACCCTAGGAGCTAGTTTATTATAAATAGAACATTTAACTATTGTATTAGACGTCTTTTGACCACGTTTCATCTTTGGTCTCAGTTTTGTTTTATTCTTCATCTTAGGAGGCCATTGAGCACGTTTATGGGGGGCTAGCCATTCGGCCATGCCTGAACCTTTCACTTATGTATTTTCAACGGTGGAGTTTCTGCACACCATAGATTAAGGGTGTGGAGCTCTGCTGTACCTCAAGTTTCAATACAATTATTATTACTTTCTATTCAATTCTCTTTTATTCTTATTCCAAGATATACGCTGCACAACACTTTGATGAATGTGATGATCCGTGACACTCATCATCATTCTCACATATGAACGCGCGTGATTGACAACCACTTCCGTTCTACCTTAGGCCGGGCGCATATCTCTTAGATTCCCCAGCAGAATCTTCGTGGTATAAGCTAGATAGATGGCGGCATTCATGGGAATCCGGAAAGTCTAACCTTGTCTGTGGTATTCCGAGTAGGATCCTGGGAATCCGGAAAGTCTAACCTTGTCTGTGGTATTCCGAGTAGGATTCCGGTATTGAATGACTGTGACGAGCTTCAAACTCCTGAAGGCTGGGCATTAGTGACAGACGCAAAAGAATCAATGGATTCTATTCCAACCTGATTGAGAACCGACAGATGATTAGCCGTGCTGTGACAGAGCATTTGGGCCATTTTCACTGAGAGGATGGGATGTAGCTATCAACAAGGGTGATGCCTCCAGACGATTAGCCGTGCAGTGACAGCGCATAGGACCATTTTCCCGAGAGGATTGAAAGTAGCCATTGATGATGGTGATGCCCTACATACAGCTTGCCATGGAAAGGAGTAAGAAGGATTGGATGAAAGCAGTAGGAAAGCAGAGATTCAAGAGGAGCACAGCATCTTCATATGCTTATCTGAAATTCCCACGTTTGATTTACATAAGTATTTCTATCCCTTTTTATTTTCTGTTTATTTTATTTCTCATCTGAATATCTAATCTAATGCCCCTATGAGTCTACCTAACTGAGATTTGCAAGATGACCATAGCTTGCTTCATACCAACAATCTCTGTGGGATCGACCCTTACTCGCGTAAGGTTTATTACTTGGACGACCCAGTACACTTGCTGGTTAGTTGAACGGAGTTGTGATCATAAATTCCAATAGAGCCAATTTTTAAATTCCATACAAAGAGAGTGAATCACAATTTCGTCCACCAGGCTCCTCCCATCTTTGATGGTTCCATCCTTGATACATGTTGTCATTGAGGGTCGCATTCCCTACAACATAGTTTGAACCAAACTCATAGCCAAAGGGATGAGAATTCATGGTGAAATCAAAAACAAAACTAAAAAAGTCCTAAAGGTAACAAAAACTAACAAACAAAAGGCAAACATATTCACAATATACACATATATACAATAACCAATAACAAGGCACACAATTGCAATTCTCCGGCAACAGCACCATTTTGATGAATGGATTTTTAGTTGGTAAAGAATTTACAAATAAATCCTCGTTGAAAGTATAGCTTCTAAACCAACAAAGAATCCTTTCATACAAATATTTGGTTGTCACAAGTAACAAACCCTTATAAAAATAAACCGAAGTATTCAAACCTCGGGTCGTCTCTCAAAGGAATTGCAGGGTAGTGTTCTTGCTATTGGTTATGAGTTGTATATTTTGGGGTTTTGATAAGAAACGAGAAATGTAAATTGCAAGAATTAAAATAACAACTAAGAAAGCTCTTGGCAAGGTATGAGAACTAGAAGTCCTATCCTCATTATCTTCACCAATTGTGATGATAATTGTTCATTGCTTCACTTAGTTAACCTCTAACTATGAAGAAAAGTTAAGTGGAAGTAATCAATTTAATTCCTCAAGTCCTAGTCAACTCCTAAGGAAAGACTAGTTTTAGTGGAATTCAAATCAATTAGCAACTTCTAATTATCAATCAACAAGATACTTTGATAACTCAAGAGTCTCCAATTACTCAAATTAAGCCAAGAGAAGGAAATTCTACTCTATCATCCTTCCAAGCATTTAATCAAACACTTGGAAGGCATAAAAGAAAAGCATAGTAAATTGATAACAAGAGTAAAATCTAACAACTACTAATTGTAAAGAATTAATAACAACAACCGAAGAAAGTACAATTAACATGAATTACCTTGAATTGCATTAAAAGAGAAATAGAAGAAACAAGAGTATATCAACAACAAAGTAAAGAAAATAAAGAGAATTACAACAAAAGAATAAAAGAACAAGATGTAGCAACAAGAAATTGAGAAGGAGAAGTAGATGAGAAGAAGAATTAAAGCCTAGATCTAGAGAAGAGATTAACCTAATCTTAATTCTAATTCTAGAGAGAAGTGAGAGTTTCTCTCTCTAGAAACTAACTCTAACTAAAACTAATTGGTAACTAAATAAAATGGAAAGCTAATAAGAAATCATGAAAACAAACTCCTAAAACTAGCAACAACTAACAAAGAAGCAAAAGGCAAACGTATTCATAATATATACAATAACCAATAATAAGGCACACATTTGTAATTTTCCGGCAACGGCGCCAAAAACTTGAGAGAAAGTTTTTGGTCGGTTAGGAATTTTCACAAAATAATTCCGTTGCAAGTATAGTCCAAACTGACAAACAACCACTCAATCAAAGTTTAATTTTGTTTGTCACAAGTACAAACCCCAATAAAAATAAACTGAAGTATTTAAACCTCGGGTCGTCTCTCAAGAAATTGCAATGAAGTGCTTAATTATTGGCTATGAAGGGACAAAGGTGTTTTATTTGGTGATTGACAAGAAAAGTAAATAACAAGAAATTAAATGAAACTTAACTAATAAAGGAAAGGAAAAGAACTCTTGGCTAAGGCATGGAAATTGAGATCCCCATCCTTGTCTAACAACCATATATTGATAATTATGAGGGACCAATCCTATCAAGTCTACTTCTATGCTTGAAGTATGTCAAATAGGCTTGATCAACATCAACCCATAAGTCCCAACCTAGCTACTAATTGACTTAGTAGTAGGCTAGTATTAATGGGTATCAAATTGACCAACAAGGGTTCCCAAATCACCAATCCAATTAGACCCAATGACTCAAGGTCACTCAATTCCCTTAGCCTAGGCCAAGAGTGTAGAAAACTACTCTATAACTAGTGAAAACATTTTATCAAACACCTAGAGTGCAATAAAAGTAAACATCGCAAAATTTAAGAATTAATAAAAACTATAACTAACCCAAGCAAGAAATCAATAATAGCCACTAAAGCAAACATCAAAAGACATGAAAACATAAAATTGTATTAGAGGAAATGAAAAGCTAACAAGGGTTCATGAAAGTAAAAATGGCAACATAAAGAAATCAAGAAGAAAAACTAAGAAGATTAAGACAATAGAACAATAAAATATAAAGAGATTTGAACTAAAAACAAGAATTAAAACTTGGATCTAAGAAAATTTGACCTAAACTACCCTAAATTCTAGAGAGAAGGGAGAGCTTCTCTCTTTAGAATTCTAACCTAAAACATGATGAAAAACTAAACTATGACTACTCCCCCCCCCCCCAATTCCTCTCCAATTCCTTGGTTCAAAAGCATCATAAATGAGTTGGATTTGGGCCTCCTTGAGCTCAAAAATTGCCCCCAGCGTATTGTCTTTAATTAGGTCACATGCCGCTTGTCGCGCGTACGCATGGGTCACACATATGCGTCACTGGCAACTTTCCTTATCACGCGTACGCGTCGCCTTGAATCCTCCAAATCCTTATTTTCCATGAATTCTCCATTTTGCATACTTTTTTCTTCACTCCTTTGATCCATTCCCTGCCTCATAACCCTGAAATCACTAACAAACATATCAAGACATCGAGTAGAATCAAAGTGAATTAAATTTAACTAATTGAAGGCTTAAAAAGCATGTTTTTAACTATTAAGCACAATTTGGAGAATTTCATGAAACTATGTTATTTCTTTGAATAAATGTGAGATAAGTTAATAAAATTCCTTAAATTCAATACAAGATAAACCACAAAATTAGAGTTTATCACTCAGACGCTGATATAATATTTTATCCCTCAAAGGTATAACATCGTCAGACAATAGCTCAACTTATTATTGATAAAATAGCAAGTCAAACCTTGGAGACTGTGATCTGTACCCAAATATATCGGATACACAACATTATACCTCGAAAGTGCCTAGTCAAACTCGGAACAACTAATTCAAATAAAAAGGTCATTTTACGCCTCTATAGTGGCTGCCTGAAATCTTGGACCACTAGAAGATAGGTCAGTTATCACAAATTCTTAATGAATACAGACCTAGACGAGTTATACAGGTTCATTAGATACAACAAGATAGAAAGACAAAAATTTCAATCTAGTATTAAAATTGTTCATTCTTTAGCTAAATGTTGATTTGGGCGTCGATGTCTTTTTTGTAGGTCTCATGCACGGTTTAGATTAACGAAAAGTTCATAGCACAACGTACCTCATCTAGAAACACCATTCAATGTGACCGAACTATATCTCAAAAACTCATTTTAGACAGGAACAGATATTGTTATACGAGGTAACTTTAGATTTTGTTTATAGTATTATCGTTTAAAACTAATTATTTCTTCTATCTATTAGCTGAAATGCTTGTTCATTTAGAAATTATGTGATTGCGTACTTGTGAAGCAACACTGAAAGGATCAGATATAATGGTCATCATTGATGATTCCTCGCCTTGGAGTATAACACGTACCAGATTCAATTTTCCATTATATTGCTTTATGTGTTTGTCCACGTTACTCTTCTTTTGTAATATTTCACTATGATAATGTACTTAGCAATTGATGAAGTTTTTCCACTCTAATGTAGCGAAACTGCTGTTGTTTGGGACCATAACTTGTTTCTGCCACGTGAAGAAATAAAATTGCCGATCTTTTGTTAAAAAAATAAAAATAAAAAATAAATACAGTAAAAGGACATTCTTCAACTTCAAACCAACACTACAACAATTTGGGTCTATGGCCACGATTTTTTTTGTCACGGTAAAAAACTGTAACCAGAGATTTTTTATGGTCACGATTTTTTAGGATGACAAAAAAAAAAGCTATGGTCACAATTTTTTTAGAAAGGGTAACCATAGAGTACCGATGGTCACGATTTTTTAAAAAGGAGTGGTCTAAAAGGGTCTATGGTCACAATTTTGAAGGGTAACCTAAAGGGGTCTATAGTCACGATTTTTTACAGTGGACAAAAAGGGTTTATGGTCACGGTTTTTCAAAAAAGAGTTACCTAAAAGGGTTTGGTCACGGTTTTAGGGGGTGACCTAAAGGAATCTATGGTCACGGTTTTCGGGGGTAGCCTAAAAGGGTCTATGGTCACAGTTTTTTACAATGACCAAAAAGAGGGCTATGGTCACGATTTTTCAAAAAAGGGTGACCCAAAAGGGTCTATGGTCACGGTTTTGGGAGGTGACCTAAAAGGGTCTATGGTCACAGTTTTTTACAATGACCAAAAAGAGGGCTATGGTCACGATTTTTCAAAAAAGGGTGACCCAAAAGTGTCTATGGTCACGGTTTTGGGAGGTGACCTAAAGGGACCTATGGTCACGGTTTTATTGGTGGCCTAAAAGGCTCTATGGTCACGGTTTTGGGGGTGACCTAAAGGTGTCTATGGTCACGACTTTTTACATTGTCCAAAAAGGTCTATGGTCACAGTTTTTCGGAAAGGTGATCTAAAAAGGTCTATGGTCACGGTTTTGGAGAATGACCTAAATGGGTCTATAGTCACAGTTTTGGGGGAGACCTAGAGTCTATAGTCACAGTTTTAGGGGGTGGTCTAAAGGGGTTTATAGTCACGGTTTTTTACAGTGACCAAAAAGAGTCTATGGTCACAGTTTTTCAAAAAGGTGACTAAATAGGTCTATGGTCACAGTTTTGGAGATGACTTAAAGGGATCTATGATCACAATTTTAGGGGTGACCTAAAATAGTTTATGGTCACTGTTTTATACCGTGACCAAACGACATCTATGGTCATGGTTTTTCACCGTCACCAAACGACATCTATGGTCACGGTTTTGAGGGGTGACCTAAAAGAGTCTATGGTCACGGTTTTACGAAAGAGTGACTTAAAAGGGTTTATGGTCAAGATTTTAGAGAGTGACCTAAAAGTATCTATGGTTACGGTGTTAGGAGGTTGTCCAACCCCTCTATACACTCACGAATCGCAAGCTTCTCTGCGTCGTTCATCGTACATCGTGGGTTGTCGTGCTCGTCTTCTGTCGCCTGTCGTGTCTTCATTGCTCAAAAAGTTATCTTTATTGAAAAGTAAATACATCAAAATTATGAGATTTCGAATTTTAAATTAATTTAGATTTATATAATTTTCAATTACAATTAAATATTTTTGTTTAATTAAAATTAATAATTTAGATTTTTGCTTACTTAAAATTTAAAATTTTAGTAACTAAAAATAAAAAAGAATTTTATATATAATTTAAATTAAATAATTAAAAAATTTTAATTAATTTTATAAATAAAAAATTATTTAATTACCTCAATTTTTAAATTAGAATACTTATTTAAAAAATCAATTGACAAATTAATTAAATAAAATGATATTTTTAAAATAATTTTATTGAGATAGAATTTAGTTTTTAATAACTACTCTATTCTCTAATGTTTATTAAAAAAGTGACTTAAAAGAATTTATAGTCACGGCTAAAATTATCACCATAGATAAGACTATGGTCACGGTTCTAGAAAGGGATGATCACAGAGGCTATGGTCATGGTTTTTAGCGGAGTGACCATAGAAGTTATGGTCATGGTGAAAACTATGACTATAGATTAGGCTATGGTCACAATTTTCATAATGGCATGACCATAGAGCGATAAAAAAACGTGGCCTAAAGTGACAGAATTTAAACACTAAAATTGTGACCATAAAAACTGTAATTATAGATAAAAAAAACCATAACTATAGGTTTATGACCATAAGAAAATAAATCACGATGAAAAAATTGTGATCATAGATTAAAAATTATGATCATAAATTTATAATCATCCTTTTCATTAGTTATGGTCACAGTTTTTCGGTGTGACCATAAATTTTTTTTTGTAGTGCAATAATAACAAATGAGGTGTCCACGCAGGGAATGCGAGTTGGTGATTGCGCTTATTCTAATTGGTATTGTAGCTGTTGATGACAGTGAGAATACATTCTATTCAACATTATTTTGCATTAACCGTGTTTAAAATTTGTATTTTTAATAAAGACAAAAGAAAAACGAAAAAATCATCACGCACCAAACTCGCAACTACGATTTTGGAATTTTGGATGTTGCACTTGCACACTTGCAATACATTATCGTAAATTAAAAACCTAAGCTATACGAACCTAAAAATCGTTTAATAAAATAAAACCAATGTTTTTGAACCATCGAATATTATAAACTCCATGGTTCGTAGAAGAATGTAAAAAAGGGAACTGTTAAAACATCGGCATAATAGAGTTATATTTTTAATGATGGAGTAAAATATCGTTTTTATCCTTAATGTTTGAGGTAAATTTTAAAGTTTTTTCTAACATTTTAATCGTCCTATTTAAATTTCAAACGTTTTAAAATTTGTTCAATGTTGTCCTGCCGTTAGGGATCCGTTAACAGAATTGACGACAGGATAAAATTAAGACGATTTTGAAACGTTAGGGACTTAAATAGAACGAAAACGTTGAGGACAAAAATGATACATAGAAGTAAATTTTAATGTTATTCATCAATAATATCAATTTTTTACTGTACATAGTATTCAATTATTTTTTAATCACATCTAAGTAAATTACAGTTAATCACATTACTTTCATTCTAAATAAATTAATTTTTTTATAATTTTACTCTTAAAGTAATATAATTTATTTTATAAATAAATAAATTTTACACTTTCATTCTAAATAAATAATATAATTTTATTTTTATTATTTAATTATATTACTTATATTTTTTAATTTTACATTTTTATTCTAAATAAATTAATTTTTTTATTATTTTACACTTAAAGTAATAATTTTTTATAAATAAATAAATTTTATACTTCATTTTAAACAATGTAATTTTACTTTCATTAATTAATCACATTACTTGTAATTTTTTTATAATTTTACACTTTCATTCTAATCACATTACATTATTTATTTAGAATGAAAGTGTAAAATTTATTTATTTATAAAAAAATTACATTACTTTAAGTATAAAATTATAAAAAAATTAAATTTATTTAGAATGAAAGTAATGTGATTAAGTGTAATTTACTTAGATGTGATTAAAAAGTAATTGAATATTATGTACAGTAAAAAATTGATTTATTGATGGATAATATTAAAATTTATTTCTATGTATCGTTTTTGTCCCCAACATTTTCGTCCTATTTAAGTCCCTAATGTTTCAAAATCGTTTTAATTTTGTCGTGCCGTCAACTCCGTTAACAGATCCCTAACAACAAGATAATATTGAGTCAATTTTAAAACGTTAGGGACTTAAATAAGACGATTAAAATGTTAGGAACAACTTTAGGACTTACTCCAATATTAGAGACAAAAATAATATTTTACTCTTAATAATATTACTCTTCTCATAATTTATAAAAAAAATAATATTATTAAAATAAGAATGATAATAGTCAATAACCTATAGTTCTAATTGTATAATCTCTCCCTATTAAAATAAGAGAGCGCGAATTTAAATCTCCTTATCTTTAGTTAAAAAGATTAAGAATAATAATAGCATTTCTTTATTAATATTGATGTTGCATCCTTTCCTGCTTCCTAAGACCCAAATCCCAAGTAGGCGAGGGATAAGTCATAGTAGCTTAGATTCAATTTTAGCAGTTTGTATTGTTCTAGAAGCATTTTGAAGTTGAAGTTGAAGTGTGAAAGTGAAAGTGGAATTTTTTGTCTTGAATTTTTAAATGAAACAGTTTTCTTTGTTGTCAATGATGATTATTTGAAACGAACTCAAAATTTTTTTTTTCGGTTGCATTTTCAGAATGGGGAAGAAAGTTCAGAAACGGCACTTGATTTTTTTAATTTTTTAAATGTTTATATCTTTAAATTTCTCTATATATAACTTATTTTATTAGGTATTTTTAAAATAAAAATTTAAATTTAAAAGGGAAGGTATTCAATTTAAAGTTATGAAAAAATGGGTTCGAATTAGTCGGTCGAACCATAAACCAATAAAAATAACAAATTAATTAAATATTCTAACCGAAAAATTTAAAAATTGTAGTTGGACCGGTCGAAAATTAATCGGTCGAAACACAAGGAATCTATCGATTATTTTTTTATTTTCACCCAAAAGTTCAAAACAGCATTTGATTTAGAGGAAAAGAATCCTAACCAAAACAAGAAGCAGCAGCACCTTTGTCTCTCTCACAGTCTCACTTAGACGTTATCCTTTTCCTTCTTCTCATCGAGCTGCTCCCTCTTTTCCTAACTTATGTCTAGCTACCATTCTGCTACTACCACCGTCGTAACTTCTGGAAGCTATTTTCATCGTGCAGCCACTGTTCGAACTTCGAAGACACCGTCACCACGGTAACTATTCTCACCTCTTACCTTAATCGTGCAGCCACTGTCTCGTCGGCACCAGCTTTGTTCCACCGTACTCCTTTTCGTCAGTCGTGTCAACCCTTCCATCGTGCTCCCTGTTTCCTTCTTTGCTGAGTCTGCTTTCTTTTAGGTATTTTTTAACTGTAATTGTTGTTAATTAATCTATGAATTGTGCTTTTTCATTATTGTAGTTTAGAATTGTGGATAATCTTAAATAATTGTTGTCAGTTAATCTGTAAATCTTGTTGCTGTTAATTTTTTTATTCTGTAATTATCTATGTTGATTGTTGAGATTATTGGGTTAGTGTGGGTTACTATAAGCCTGTAATATTGTTATTGGATTGTATTGTTATTGGATTGCTGGTAAATTTTAGGTATGGATGAGAGTATCAACTAAGAAACACTTAAAAATAATAATGCAGAGAATAATTTGGCTTCGAATCCTGTCTAGAAGCTTCTCTTCTTCTTGAATCTAACGATAGTCATTAGTCAATCATAAACTTCTAATGTTTCGAAAAAAAAATTGATCCAGCTTGAAGATATGTTAGCTTTACAAGTAATAAACGGAAAATTGCATTACCAATGTTTGTGTTGTCTAAGTACTTTTGGAGGAGAGAGAATTAATAGAATGAAAAAATATTTGACAAAGATAGATGGAGATATTAAAAAGTATTTTAAAGTCCCTTATGACGTAGAAAAACAAATGAAAAATTTATTGAAAGAAATTCAAAAAATTAAAACTAGTAAGAGAAAAGTAAGTTTTAATGAAGATGGTAGTGATGAGATTGAAAATACAATTGATAAAGTATTAATGCAAGAAGAACAATAAATTCCGAATCAGTTACCATTAAAGCAAGCAATTATAAGTGATCCACAAAAGAAAGCAAAAATCTTTATTCCTCCTATGTTTGCACAAAGATTGTTATTGATAATGTGTTATATATATCGTTAGATGATATTGATGCTAATTTTGATCAAAATAGTGTTGGTAGTGGTGATAATAATACACTTTATGCTGCATGCCTGTATCACTTGATTTTTCTGGTGCAAATAATAAAAATGAAGGTGATGATTTAAAGAAAACAAATTTGTAGCAAATTTTAGAAAATTTTAATGATTGATAATAAATTTAAATGTTGTCATTTTATGTTTGATTATTATTTTTATTATTTAACTTTTGAATTTATAATTAAATGAAATTATAATATTATAATTTTTATAATATTTTTAATTTAAATAATAAAATTTTTATTAGATTATAATTATGATTTTATGTATTTATTAATATTTTATTTATTATTTTATTATAAAATATTTTTTAAATTAAATTATGATCAAATCAATTAAATCAATAAATTAATAGTTAAAATGGTTCAAGGTGGGGTTGGATTTTCATAACCTTGACTCAATTATTCATGGCCAACTACCTTGCGTAGGCCCTACCAAGGCTCAACATGTGGAATAAGTAGCATTATAGACATCCACAACCAAACTAAGTTGAGTTGGTTTAGTAGTTAGCTCACTAATTCGCTTAAGTAAGTGTCGGATGTTCGAATTCCGCCTTGTACATGTAACAATTCATTGGCCAACGACAAACCCTTAAATAAATCTCAATACCGTGACATATTAGTCCTTAACATGCTGAATTGGGGAATGCCTAAAAAACAAAAAAAAAATAGACAACCACAACCACATAATTATACGCACATAATACAGCTTTAAAATATTGGAAAATCTTAAACAGAACTCCATGCGACTAGAAAACGACACCGTTCAACAACCCGCGCCGACTGCGATACTACATTTGTGTCAGTTTCCGCAAACTATTCTTCCCACCGGTTTCAACGGAAAATCTGAAAAGTAAAGTACGTTCACGTCTCCTTTTCAAATTTCATAATTCATTCATTATTCAACCATTCTACTTTGAATTTTCTCAATTTGTTTTTTCAATTTACATATCTTCATATTTTTCATAATTTATTCTACAAACTGAGATATAGAGAGAGAATCAGAGATTGCCATTATTGTCAGTACCAAAAATAACTTTCCTTTCTCCATTCCACGCTATTTTTGGTCTCCGATCTCCCTTCCACTTACAGCAGCGGAAGAATCACCAGCAAAATCAAAATTAGAAAGAAAAGCAAAACAATTTTACATTAATAAAGGATTTAAAGAAAAATCATTGACATGAGTTCGATTCCTTTGATCAACACACTCTCTGTTGTTGCTCCGCTTCGCTCCGTTTCCCCTCCTCAATGCGGCGAGTTTCTTCCTTTATCCGCCATCCCAAAACGGCGACGTTCATTGTCCTCAGCTGCGTTTCGCCCAGTTTCTTCGGGCCCTGGCCCAAGCCCAGGTCCAACTATCAATTCAGCTCCGGTAAGTCTTCTTCTCAACGGATCAAGCTTCTCTGATACGATAACTGCTCTTTACCCTTCTCAGATGAGGTTATTTTTGTAATTTGATGTTGGTTTTCAGCGCGGGAATGGAAGTTACACAGTTGGTGATTTCATGACAACGAAAGATCATTTGCACGTTGTCAAGCCCTCCACTACCGTTGACGAAGGTAAGGATTTGTTTCTGTAATTTTTTGTTTTTTATTATTATGTTATTTAGTGTTCGTTTTATATTCTCCCAGTTTATTTACTTAAAATTTAAAATTTCAGCTTTGGAGGCACTCGTCAACAACAGGATCAGTGGTCTTCCAGTTATCGATGACGACTGGAATCTCGTAACTTTTTAATCCCCTTCAGCTATTTTTGCATTATTCTTTAATGATTTTAACGTTCTTCACTTTTGTTTTTTTCATGTACTTGTCTTTTCATCATCAAAATGCAACTACTTTGACTTTATTTTACTTCCTCTTTGAGATTTACCTCTTTTTCTTTCTAATAAAAAATTGCTGCAGGTTGGAGTTGTTTCAGATTATGACTTGCTAGCAATTGATTCTATATCAGGTATATTATATTATTTTATTTTGTTCTACTTTTTGCTAATTCTGAGTTGGAAATCATTTGTGTTAGTTATCCTTTCTACTTTTCAAACTTCGTGTTGTTATTGTTGAGAATGGTGACACTGAAGATGACAATATGCCATGTATGATAGTGTGGGCATTGAACTTCTTTACAAACCTTAAGCAATGCTATTATAAAATTCTATGGTTGTGCCCAAGTTTGCAAAACAAGAGTTCCGCATCCTGCTGCAAAGTGTCTACTAATCTTTTGTTTTGGCTTTTTAGGTGGTCCTCAAAGTGATGCAAACTTATTTCCTGATGTTGGTAGCTCTTGGAAAGTATGTGCAACTTTTTCTTCTAACTATGCTAAATAGATTTGCTGTCAATCATTCATAACACCTCTTTTATTGATGTTCATGGAATGTGCTTTGTAAATTGAGATGGGGCCATTCTATTATGTTGTTCACAAACTTAATTCTGAACCTACATGCAATCCTCTATGACAATTGAATTTCAATTTTTATTTTTTTGCCATGCACACCGTTGTTTTGCTGAAATAATAGTATTTCACTGAATACAAGGTCGTCGTAACTCGTTATAAATTCTGAAGCCTTGTGTAAATTTCATCAATTACTTATTGATCAACAACTGTATACTGCTTCTCTAAAAGATGGCTCTTCCGAATGGGAGGTAGGGTTGGCCCTTATTGGTGATCTTGATGGACATGCTGGAGAGGTTGCTATTAGTGTTCAAGTTTTCAAAAAATGCAAGATTTTTAAAAGGAAGGAAGTGGTATAAATTTTGAAAATATTGCTGTCTGAAGTATAATTTGGACGAGTGCATCTTAGTTATCTCGTATTAGGAAATATTGCTGTCTGAAGTATAATTTGGACGAGTGCATCTTTGTTTCCATTTGTATCTAGAGTCAAGCTTCAGGAAGTAATGATCTGATCATGTGAATGTAGCAAAGTTTTGCTTGAGTTCAGAAATTACTGTTCTGAATAAGTTTACTTAAAAGTCCCAGTCTTTTGCAATAGAAGAATTTTGGAAGTCAGCCAGGTCTTTTTGAGTTTATGAATCAGTGCCTTCCAATATATATATGGGATCAGCTGTCTTTCTCCTTTGTTTTTTTCGGGAAATGTAGGGTACCTTCCTTTTTGCCTTTGTATTGACTACTTTTGAAATTTGCAAGGGGAAATGTAGGGTACCTTCCTTTTTGCCTTTGTATTGACTACTTTTGAAATTTGCAAGGTGGTCTCGGCAATGTTATATGGATTCTGTGATCAAACATGATCCTCAAAAGTACGACTTTGTCAGGACATTAAGATCATTTTTGTGTGTCAGGTAGTAAAGGATATGCATAGGTTCCGTATCTTAGAAATAACAAAATTTTGGCCTGAATTTTTTTAATATTCCTTCCGCTGTCTTCTGTGTTACTTGTCATGAAGCAGAAGGGAGCTTGCAATAGTATGAAAACTATCATATTTTATATGTTAGGAACAAATGTCTATTGAACTATCATTAGTTTATTATGTTAAGCAAAACTGTCTTGTTCTAATTGTCGGCTTCAATGACAGACATTTAATGAGATACAAAAACTGCTTAGTAAGACTAATGGAAAAGTTGTTGGTGACCTAATGACGCCAACTCCACTTGTTGTTCAAGAATCTACTAGTCTGGAGGATGCTGCTAGGTACTGATTTTATGTATAATCAACAACATTGAACTCTGTGTTTTCTTCCCCTTTATATTCCAGCCCATGTACACTCAATAATTCTTCGCCAATGTAAAGGACAAAAGAAAAGAAAAAACCTACTCCAGATTAATTTTCATTTACATGTTCCCTTAGAATGGCAAAGCTGATCACCTGATGTCTGACACCAGTGCTTATTGTATTAGGCTGTTGCTTGAAACAAAATATCGTCGACTACCTGTGGTAGACAAGGATGGGAAGCTGGTAAGAAGAGTATCTTCCCCCTCTTAATAGTTTAATATATGTGCTTCTTTCAGTAGTGGTTTTTGCTGAATGTTTCTCCTCATTATTGGAAGGTTGGACTCATTACAAGGGGAAATATCGTTAAGGCAGCTCTGCTATCGAAACATGCCGGCGAGTGGTGAGAGATCCACATAGTTTGAGAAAACCTTATTCAAATAGTTTTGCTCACGGTTTGTGTAGTGAAAGTCAGCATAGCCTCTACATGATTAGGTATTTAGTCATCATCCGATGGATGTTTAGATTATATTACAGATGCGATATGCATGGCCAAAATAGAGTAGCTGAAAACAACTTCTGAAGTGTTAATATTCATAGACGAGGGTGATCAATCGATCTCCTTGTTTGAGATATTTTATGTGCCCTGGATTGTTTAAACCATGGAAACACTATATATAGTCAATTTCTATTCAGGCTCTCGAATAGATCATTTTGAGCACTGTATTATAAGCTAATTATAAATTGCTTAGGGTTATAATTTATATATTTAATGTCTTGGTCATTTTTCATATTGGTTCTATTCACGAGTTTGTTATTGAGTCCAACTCTCGACTATTTTTGTCACGCCAAAATGTCCTTTTTGCCAATTGCAACTTGCAAGACAAATTGCTGGCATATTTTTTGGTCGTTAGCTTGTGTGCAAATTGGAATGCAGGCGAAGAAATTTAAAGGTGAAGCACTTATTGCCATGTTTTTGTGTTCTATTTTCTTCATTTTCCCGAGATGAAAACCAAAGCTCGGCATGAGAAAGCAAGATAGAAGAGTCTCAAATGCCAAACAGAACACAATCTCGGCCTCACACCTAAAGCTTAGGGATGGCAAAACTCCCCAGGATCCCTGCGGGGACTACCCCGAATGGGGATCCAACTGTGGGGAATTTTTCCCGCGGAAATGGGGATGGGGGACGAAATTCCCCCGAGACAGGTGCGGGGACTCGAGCGGGGATCTTTGTCCCGTCCTTGCTATTTTTCGAAATTTATAAATTTACTAAATTATTCTTAATAATTTATTTCTCATATATGTTTTTTAGTTTCTCTCTCTCACACACACACACACACACACACATATATGTAACTTCTAATTTTCATTTTCATAACCCTTCTTCAATTCAGAAATCTCAAACGCTGTCCATACTCCATCCAATCTCTCTGCAGCCACCCTCTTGCCACTCTCCCTTCTCACCGCATTGTCAAACCTCATCGTGCCATCACCCCCACCGCGTCGTGCTTTCTAATTGCGGCGTTCCTTTTTGTAACTCTGCCGTTGTGTCCATTCTCCTCTCTGTTGCCGCGTCTCTCACCTCATCCACTGCTTTGTCTTCTGGCTCGTTGTTACATACTCCCACTGCGTCATTTCGAAATAAGTCACCATGGTGTCATTTACACTTTTTGTATAAAATCTTGTTATTTTTGTATTGGATGGATACTTGCAGCTCTATTCATATGGAAATTAATAATTATTTTGAACTATCAAATAGATTGGGAATGGGGTCCCTGCGGAGAATGAGACCCTGTGAAAAATGGGGATGGGGAGCAATAACGGGGACAGGGAACAAATCTGAGGGAGGGGATGGGGAGCAGGGAGGCATCCCCCGCTCCCGTCCTCACCCTCGCTCTCGCCTTGCCCCGTTGACATCCCTACTAAAACTGATAACAGCTACGACAAATAAGTACACTAAGGTAGCGTTTGTTTTGGAGTACTGGGACAAAAATTGGAAGACTGAGACTCAGTATCATGTTTGTTGGCTCAGAGACTGGTACTAAAATTTCTGTCTCTGTCTCTAAAATTTCAGTATTTCAGTATTTTCAAAAAGTAGAAACACAGGGGACTGAAATTTTTAAAGACAGAGATTGAAACTTTAATAACATTTTATACCTAAAATACTCTCATTTCAATTAATTAATTTTAATTTTATCCTTTGTGCAAATTAAATTAGAGCTTTATTCTTGTTTTAATTTCTGTCTCCCATTTTACACCAAACAAAATACTGAAATTTATTTCAGTCTCTATCTCTTAGTCTCTGTCTCTCAATCTCAATCTTTCAATCTCTCAATCTCTGCACAAGAACCAAACCTAGCATTAGCAATATATAGATTTCAATATTTCACTTGTGCTCAT
The DNA here is from genome assembly GCF_014773155.1 of Arachis stenosperma. Classification (NCBI taxonomy): domain Eukaryota; kingdom Viridiplantae; phylum Streptophyta; class Magnoliopsida; order Fabales; family Fabaceae; genus Arachis; species Arachis stenosperma. The sequence goes on from NC_080386.1 coordinate 60,676,630, forward strand.
TCCCACAACTAAAGCTAGAACAAACCCTTAAGCGGTACACACTTGTATACAGTATACAACCCAAAAAAATCCAAGTGGCTGCAATTCATGTTGTAGAATGTAGACTGAAAACAGTTATACCAAAGAATAATGGTGCTTTTGCTTTGCATTTTTATTTTTTGTTTTTAGTTTTAGTGTTTTTTATTTTTAGATTTTGTAAAAAAAATAATAAAAATAATAAAACTTTGTTTTCTGTTTTTAATTTCTATTTCCTTTTTTACAAAATTTAAAAAATAAAAAATACTGAAAATAAAATTAAAAAATGAAAATACAAAACAAATGTGAGCTAATATTCTGTTGTTCGCTGTTCCAAGTCCATGTTATCATCAAATAATAGCCAAAAAAGTAAACATCTTGTGCCTCTTGCAGCGTACCACTTGATCATAATTAAACTAACATTCTAAGACTCAAGTACCAACACCACCAATCCTATCTATTTGCATGTTGGATTATTTCAGTACTTAATATCTGTTCCTGTTTCATAATCACTTTAGCTATTATCATTCGTGAAATTTAATCCACAATCACTGCTACTGATATGGGAACAGCTGCACAATGCTTATAGCATGCTTTTTTTTAGATAGATCGTGCTTGCTTACAAATCCTGTCTGTAAAATACCGCTTAAAGCGTTTTAGGGTTAAAACATTTCTCCGGAATATACTTTTGATCAAAGTATAACGTAGCTGGAACTTCGAAGACTAATAGCCTAGTTGGAGCCTAAAATTCCACAAACAATTTACCGTTGATGCCACTGGGTGTTTACTAGTGAGTTATAAGTGGAAATTTCTTGAGCAATAAGTTTTGGATGCCATTAAAGCCTCCTTTATCCTTCACAAGAAGTCAATTTCGTTTGAAAGGTGTTTCCGCACAACAACTTAAAAGCACCAAGGCAAGTCAAAAGAATCTGGCAACGTGCTTTGATACGCACGTCACTGGTGACGTTTTAGAGTTTAACCTCTTCTCATCATTGTGAAGCTAAAAAAGGCCTTCTATATATCCCACCACCATCCTTCAAAACCAAAACAGCATCTCTAATTCTTTTCATCATCGTCTAGAAAAATGGCAACTGAAACTGGTTTAGTAAAAATGTTCTTCTTCCCCTTCACAGGAGGCGGCCACCAAATCCCAATGATAGACATAGCAAGAGTTTTTGCATCTCATGGGGCCGCCTCAACAATCATAGCCACACCCTCCCACGCTCTCAACTTCCAAAACCTCATAACTAGAGCCCAGAGCTCCGGCCACCCTATCACCATCCACACTCTCCCCGCAGAAATACGCGACGCTACCGACATCACCGCCGGACCAATGACCGACACCTTCGTACTCCTTCAACCCCTCAAAACCTTCCTCCTCCGTCACCCGCCGGACTGCATCGTCATCGACATGTTCCACCGCTGGGCCGGCGACCTAGTCGACGAGCTCCGAATCCCGAGGATTGTCTTCACTGGTAACGGTTGCTTCCCTCGCTGCGTCCAAGAAAATATAAGAAAATACTTGAATCTCGAGAATTTGACTTCAGATTACGAGCCTTTCGTCGTTCCTAACCTTCCTGGTAAAGTAGAACTCAGAAAGTCTCAGCTTCCGATTTTCGCGAGAAAGCCGTCGCAGTTTCCTGATAAAATGAAGGATTTCGAGGATAAGGGCTTTGGAACTATCATCAACAGCTTTTACGAATTGGAACCTGATTATGCTGATTACATGAGGAACGAGCTTGGGAAGAAAGCATGGATTGTGGGACCGGTTTCGCTTTGTAACGGAAGCGTAGAAGATAAAACCCAGAGAGGGAAGTTGTCCACCATTGACGAGCAAGGTTGCTTGAAATGGCTGAACTCGAAGGAACCGCATTCAGTTATTTATGTCTGCTTTGGAAGCTTGATTCGGTTACCACCACAGCAGCTCAAGGAAATCGCTTACGGTCTTGAAGCTTCTGGTAAATCGTTCGTTTGGGTTGTTGGAAAAATTATGAAGTCATCGCCCAAAAACAAAGAAGAAGATGACGAAGATGATGTTCAAACATGGCTCCCGGAAGGGTTTGAAGAGAGGATGAAGGAATCAAACAGAGGATTGATCCTTAGAGGGTGGGCTCCTCAGCTTTTAATTCTGGAACATGGCGCCATTGGAGGGTTCGTGACTCATTGTGGTTGGAACTCAACTCTAGAAGGAGTGTGTGCCGGTGTGCCTATGGTGACGTGGCCGGTGACGGCGGAGTAATTCTTGAATGAGAAGCTGGTGACGAGTGTGTTGAGAATTGGGGTGCCAGTTGGGAGCAGAGAGTGGGTGTGGTTTCGTGACGAGTGGAAAGAGGTGTTGGGAAGAGAGAAGGTGGAGAGTGCGGTGAAGAAGTTGATGGGGGAGAGTGAGGAGGCGGCGGAGATGAGAATGAGAGTGAAGAAGATTGCTGAGAGTGGCACAAGAGCTGTTGAAGAAGGTGGAACTTCTTATCAAGATGTTGATGTCTTGATTCAAGAGCTTCAAGAACGCAAAGTTAATAATTGCAATGGCGAAGTTTAGATTAGATTGCCCAACAATACAAAGAAGTTGTACACTTGAATCCGCTTGAATCCAAGAGAAATAAATTCTCTATACAAGAATTTCTCTGAAGCCGTTAAGCGTGACTAGGGGTGGCAAACGGGCCTAAACCCGCCGGGCCGGCTCGCGTAACCCGTCAAAAAAGGCGGGCTGGGCTGGAAAATCGGGATCGCCAAATACCAAAAGTCCGCCTAACCCGCACCGCTAAAACCGCGGGTTTTGGCGGGCTTTGGCGGGGCGGGGCGGGCTTCCCCGCCGGGCTAAGGTTTTTATTAGTGAGGGGGTATTTTTGCAATTTTTTTGTCAATACCTAACTTCCCCCAACCTAACTTACAAGAGTATGAAGATAAAAATTGAGTGTTTTGAATTATGTTTATGTTATTTTGGAGACAATATTTATAATTATGTTTTGGATTATATTTATTTTGCTTTGGAGAGAATATTTATACTTATATTTTGAATGAAAATTTGGTTTATAATTATGTTTATTAGATATTTATAATTACAAAGACTTTAATGTTTGTGAATATAAAAAATATAATTTTTTATGCCATTAGAAATTATAAATTTATTAATATAATTGTGAAATTATATATATTACTTAGTAGTTAATAGTAAAAAAAAAAGAGGAGCTTTGGCGGGCTTAGCCCGCCAGCCCGCCAGCCCGCAGTTAGGCGGGGCGGGCTAGGATTCTAGGACCGCCTCACTAGGCGGGGCGGGACGGGCCAGCCCGCCAAAAGGCGGGCTTCTGGCGGGGCGGGGCGGGGCGGGGCGGACTTCCCCGCTTGCCACCCCTAAGCGTGACTATGAGTGAATTCTATGATAGACAGGCATATCACATAATCTCCACTGAATCGTTACTCTATCATGCTTAGAACCAAAAAGGTTTTTTGTACCTTAAAATTATATATATATATATATATATATATATATATATATATATATATATATATATAGTTTATTTTTAATATATATTTTATATTTTGATATATATTTTATATTAATGACTAATTTTAGTAATTGATTTTAGTATACGAATAATATAGTCATGGCCATAGATTTCTTACCCTCACCTTTATGTAAAAGTATCATTAGCCAATCCTAAAATAATTAAATAAAATCTCATTTTTTTTAATTTTAGAAAGATCAGTAATTAGATATTGAATCTTCTAATTATTTTTTTACACATTTTTCTTTTTTTCTTTTAATTTCATATTCAAAATAGTGAGACGTCTGCTAGGATTTTTCTCTCTTTCAATCACTGTTGCCATTCTCTCTTCCTCTTCCTTCGCGGTCTCTCTCGTTCACTTATTCTCGCCATTGCAACCCGCTTTTGCTGCCACCGCAACAAGCTTCCCCTGCAGCGCAACACGCTTCCCCCACCGCCACAACCTAGTTTTCTATTAGATGTCGTTTTCACCCTATCTCTTATACATGATATATTTTATTATTAACTGTCCCTTTATGTGTTTTAATCTACGTTAATTGCTTTCATATTCTTTGCTTAATTCAAATGTGCAGTTGTCTTTTAAGCTTTTTATTTATTCTTCAAAGTCTCGCATATTTATTTTTCTTAATATTAAATAGTAATTTTCAATTCTCTTTGAAGTCACTTGTTATGACTTACGAATGACCTTGTGTCAATTTTATGTGAGAAATAAAGGGTTCGACAGGTCTAGCACTACAAAAAAAGGTCTATGGCCACAGTGAAAAATCGTGACCATAGCTAGTGAAAAGGGTGACTATAGGTCTATGGTCACGATTTTTAACCTATGGTCACGGTTTTTTCGTTGTGGCCTATTCTGCCGTGGCCATCAACCTATGGTCACGGTTGTAGTGTTCAAATTCTGGCACTTTAGGCCACGTTTTTTTACTGTGACCAAAGGTTAATCTATGGTCATGCATAAAAACCGTGACCATAGCCTTATTTATGCTCACGGTGTCACGGTTTTCACTGTGACCATAGCCTCTATGGTCACCCCACCTTAAAACTGTGACCATAGCCTTATCTATAGTCTATGGTCACAGTTTTTACTATGACCATAGCTTATCTATGGTCACCCCACCTTAAAACTGTGATCATAGCCTTATCTATGGTCACAGTTTTTATCCTGACCATAGCCTATTTTGTTTTATGAGATTTAATTTTTTTAAAGCATAATCACATCTCAAAATGATGATAATCACAAAATAAATCTAAAAATAAAAAAATGATAATCAACAATTAAGATAAGTTGTGACTAAAGTAACCAATTAATATATCAATATAGTTGAGTGAATACACTTGTTTCAATCTCAGTTTTATATAGTGATATATACACTAACACTAAGTAGACACTATCAACAGATTTGTTCCACAAGCGTGAGAACAACACAATTTAGACTCAGCTAGGATAGATTATGTTTGGTATTGCTATTCTTCCTTCTCAATGCTCGAGAACTTTCGTTTCAGCCACTTTACCATATGAAAGCTCAGTACCTGCTTTATTAACATGCAAAGCAAAGTCACATTAGACATAAATTAGTATAACTAGGCTAAACCTTATAGAGGACTTTCATTTCTAATATCAGTAGAATTTGCACTCTTCTAGTCCTTTAATCTGTATAATTAAATTGTGATGTGATCAACTGAAAGACCAAATTATAGCTAGAAACCTAAATTTGAAATAAGATCTCAAAAATAAAAATCAAACAATGAAACATCAAATTTTTCATGGTATTTGATAACATGAATAACCTTTCGAGAGAAGTACAAATTCATATTTGTCATGTTACTTAACAAATCAAATTAAACAAACCACAAGAGAGCTTCCATTATTAGCGCCAGCTATTTAAGTAATATAATAGTTATTTTCCTACTGCTACATAATTCATTCCTAAATAGAAGCAGAGTCTCGTGGATAAGCTTCAAAATTTGAAAATATAGAATGGAGTTATAGGCAAATACAACATATAACATACAAATTTACCTTGTGCAAGAAAAATGGTGACAACTAGTAAACTTTAGTTGTAAAACCAGTTCCAGCATCCATAATAAGTGCCTAGATATTGGAACAAGATACAACACAACTAATAAAAAGGCCATCTACAATCCTTCTCTCAACATGTTGTGCTAGTCTTGCATCAGCTACATTATAGTGATGCCTAGTACACAACCAATTCAAAGTTTAAAACCTGGTAGTGGTCATGGTCACATCTCTTCTAGGTAATAGGTTAACATTATTGCACAAACGAAGAAAAATAAGGCCTCCATAAACCAAACCACATCAATACACAAAAGGAAAAGGAATATTGTTACATACCTTGGAGAGAGAGAATGCTGACTCAACAGCAAAGGAAAGAAAATAATCCCTTTACTACCTTATCATTATTCTAGAAGAAACAATAAAGAAAAGGGAGGAATAATAGGCAGGAGAATTGTGTAATCATAAGTGACAATAATTGATGATTGGATTAGTCAGATGAGAGAATCAAGGAGGCGTAATCGTAGGAGTTGAATGCTAATTATGATAATTAATTTGAGGGAAGGCAATAAAAGGAGGAGCTGATTAGGTGAGAGGTAGGAAAAGATTTGGAAAGGCCTAGGCTAGGAGAGAAGAGGACTCTCGAAATTCCTCTGTTATCTTTTACGTTTCTATTATATTTCTGTATTTCCATTAAAATAAATACCAGTGTAACAACTGGTATCAGAGCACCGGTTCTGGGTGTTCTGTGGATGGTGTCCACGCGAGCTGCCATGGAGTCAAGGTTGGAGGCGGTGGAGAAATGGATTGAGGAGTTACAGGAAGCTCAACAACGATCCTTGGAGGCATTCTCAGCAAATATGTTGAGACAAATGAGGGAGTTGCTACCTCAACAGCACCATGGTGGAGGTGCTGGTGCTAACGACACTAGAGAAGGAAATGACGATGGAAGGAACGAGCAAGATGACGAGAGGGTAGAAGGGAACGGTGCAGGAGACGAAGGGCAGAGGCGATTCGAACCAATTCGAAAGCTTGACTTATCGGTATTCTCGGGGGAGGATCTGAATGGCTGGTTGGTGAGAATGGAACGCTACTTCAGGGTAATCGGAGTAGTTCCGGCGCAGAGGCTGAATTTTGCAACAATGGCTTTGGAAGGGGAGGCCCTCACCTGGTCCGAATGGTGGGAAGAATACACACCATTTCAGACATGGAGACGATTCAAGGAGAACTTATTGAAACGTTTTTAACCTGGAGCTGCTCTCAACCCCATGGCTCCGTTACTGGAGGTGAAACAGGTGGAGGACGTCGCTCAGTATAGGCGAGAGTTTGAGGCTGCAGCACGAACGTAGAGAAACCTAGGAATAGAGGCGCTCATGTGCATCTTTGTCAATGGACTCAAAAAGGAAATTCAGGCAGAATTGGAGGTGGCTCAGTTCGATAATTTACCAGCTTTAGTGGATAGAGCCAGGGCTATTGAATGGAGAAATCAAGCATGGAAGGAGACCAGGGTTGACCCTAACGGCAAGAGGGTGGAGGGGCTGCCAGAAGGGAATGGATAAGGCGAATCTGGTTCAGTGGGAGCTAGATTTGGATTTTTCAAATATTCTAGTTCAGTGAAGTACAACACCCACGACGGCAGCAGTGAATCAAGGGGCAAGATTGGATCCAACACAAACAGAGGCACCCCTACTCCTCGTACAGGCCTTACCACCAGTTTGAACGGAGGCAACAACGCTTCTCATTCGCAGACGACTCATAATAGCGGCACACGACGGCTCTCGAACAAAGACTGGGCAGAGAGACAGAGGAAAGGGTTGTGCTTTAGATGTGGAGAGAAGTGGGGACCTGATCATAGGTGCTCCATGAAGCACTATCAAATCATACTCCTAGGAGAAGATGCAGAAGAGGAGGCAGAAGGAGACGTAGGGATGAACCAAGAGGCCAATGCAGGGGAAACTGAGCGGTAAGAGCTGCAACTGTCATCATACAGCTGCAATTTAAGAAGCCTTTCCTTCCGTCCACCTTGAGGACAAGGTGATGCTTCAAGGAGAAGGTATTGTTACATACCTTGGAGAGAGAGAATGCTGAATCAGCAGGAAAGAAAATAATCTCTTTACTACCTTATCATTATTCTAGAAGAAGCAATAAAGAAAAGGGAGGAATAATAGGCAGGAGAAATATGTAATCATAAGTGACAATAATTGATGATTGGATTAGTCAGATAAGAGAATCAAGGAGGCATAATCGTAGGAGTTGAATGCTAATTATGATAATTAATTTGAGGGAAGGCAATAAAAGGAGGAGCTGATTAGGTGAGAGGTAGGATGTTACATACCTTGGAGAGAGAGAGAATGCTGACTCACCAGCAAAGGGAAGAAAATAATCCCTTTACTACCTTATCATTATTCTAGAAGAAGCAATAAAGAAAAGGGAGGAATAATAGGCAGGAGAAATGTGTAATCATAAGTGACAATAATTGATGATTGGATTAGTCAGATGAGAGAATCAAGGAGGCATAATCGTAGGAGTTGAATGCTAATTATGATAATTAATTTGAGAGAAGGCAATAAAAGGAGGAGCTGATTAGGTGAGAGGTAGGAAAAGATTTGAAAAGGTCTAGGATAGGAGAGAAGAGGACTCTCAAAATTCCTCTGTTATCTTTTACGTTTCTATTATATTTCTGTATTTTCATTAAAATAAATACTAGTTTAACAACTGGTATCAGAGCGTGGTTGTCGGCACCATGGAAAGGGCTACCTATAGGCTGGATTAAGGTGAATACCGAATACTGATAGACTGTAGTAAAGTGGCTACCGTTGGGTCAGTGTTGATAGAGTGAAGCCGCCGTGGACGTCGGCTCTCCAGGGCCGGTGTATTGTTAGGGACTTGGGTATTATGGGTGCTCAAAGTCTCACATTGAGTAGTATGGGATGCTTGATGTTGTATATAAGGAGAGTGGTTCTTCCCCCTTAACAGCTAGCTTTTAAGGTGTGGTTCTCCACTTTTCTTAGATACTTAACATAGAAAAAGATTTGGAAAGGCCTAGGCTAGGAGAGAAGTGGACTCTCGAAATTCCTCTGTTATCTTTTACGTTTCTATTATATTTCTGTATTTCCATTAAAAGAATACATTGAATTTAATGAACTAAAAAAGTGTACATTGAATAGATTGAATTTCAGCCAAGCAACGAAAGAATACATTGAATTTCAGCCAAGAATGCATTGAATTTAATGAACTAAAAAAGAGTACTACTTCTTGTTCAGAAGTGTTCCACAATAAACTACCAAACAATAGGGACACCGTCATTTAGATGTAATTAATACTAAAAAATGATATTAAAGAACTGACTTGAAATTAAAGGTTCATGCAATACAATCCAAGAGAAAAGACTTCTTTGTTTGGAAGTCTAATTACATACTCGTGAATTAAGTGCAAGGAATAAACTGAAATTTATTTTACATTGGTAGACTTGGATACTAAAAGCTTGAGGCCATGTTGATATATATGGCGCTTGCATTTCTAGACGAATTGTGATAAGCTTAGAGATACGTTCACTTGGACTTGGTGTCAAGGTTTTCAAACTCTCATCAGAATTAATTCTATCGATAAGCTTTTGTAAGAAGTCATCCATGAAAAACTGGCACAGAAAAAATTTTTAAGACAAAAAATTAGTTATAACAAATAATTTGCACGAAGAGAGTCGCATGAAGCCTTCCAAAATTATGGCAACCCATTGGACTAATTATACTGATAGTCTGAAAGATAGGAAATCATGCATTGAAAATTTATACTAATACATATCATTGACAACTTCTGAAATTGAAGCTAGCCAATGGTATATCTTAGATCTTAGAAGGAAATGATATCGCTGTATTTTTGTTTAGGAAATTCATGTATGCCGTTGATGAGCGGATAATTTATACGCTTTTTGGCATTGTTTTTAGTATGTTTTTAGTATGTTTTAGTTAGTTTTTATTATATTTTTATTAGTTTTTATTTAAAATTTACTTTTCTGGACTTTACTATGAGTTTGTGTATTTTTCTGTGATTTCAGGTATTTTCTGGTTGAAATTGAGGGACCTGGGCAAAAATCTGATTCAGAGGCTGAAAAGGGCTGCAGATGCTATTGGATTCTGACCTCCCTGCACTCGAAGTGGATTTTCTGGAGCTACAGAAGCCCAATTGGCGTGCTCTCAATTGCGTTGAAAAGTAGACATCCAGGCTTTCCAGCAATATATAATAGTCCATACTTTGCCTAAGATTTGATGGCCCAAACAGGTGTTCCAAATCAGCTTCAGAATTCCTGGCATTAAACGCCGGAACTGGTACAAAAGTGGGAGTTAAATGCCCAAACTGGCACAAAAGCTGGCGTTTAACTCCAAGAAAAGTCTCTACACATGAAAGCTTCAATGCTCAGCCCAAGCACATACCAAGTGGGCCCGGAAGTGGATTTTTACGTCATTTACTCATTTCTGTAAACCCTAGGCTACTAGTTCTCTATAAATAGGACCTTTTGCTATTGTATTTGAAGAATCTTTCAATCTTAGGATCATCTTTTGATCATGTTTTTATGATTGAACCCTCTTTGGGAGGATGGCCATTCGGCCATGCCTAGACCTTGTTCTTATGTATTTTCAACGGTGGAGTTTCTACACACCATAGATTAAGGTGTGGAGCTCTGCTGTACCTCGAGTATTAATGTAATTACTACTATTTTCCATTCAATTCATCTTATTCTTGTTCTAAGATATTCATTCGTACCCAAGAACATGATGAATGTGATGATTATGTGATGCTCATCATCATTCTCACTTATGAACACGTGCCTGACAACCACTTCCGTTCTACATGCAAACAAGGCTTGAGTGTGTATCTCTTGGATTCCTTAATCAGAATCTTCGTGGTATAAGCTAGAATCAATTGGTGGCCATTCTTGAGAATCCGAAAGGTCTAAACCTTTTCTGTGGTATTCTGAGTAGGATTTAGGGATTGAATGACTGTGACGAGCTTCAAACTCGCGATTGTGGGGCGTTAGTAACAGACGCAAAAGAATCACTGGATTCTATTCCGACATGATCGAGAACCGACAGATGAATAGCCGTGCTGTGACAGAGCGCATTGAACATTTTCACTGAGAGGACGGGACTATAGCCATTGACAACGGTGATGCCCAACATACAGCTTGCCATGGAAAGGAGTAAGAAGGATTAGATGAAGACAGTAGGAAAGCAGAGAGACGGAAGGGACAAAGCATCTCCATACGCTTATCTGAAATTCTCACCAATGAATTACATAAGTATCTCTATCTTTATTTTATGTTTTATTCATCTTTTAATTATCAATCCTCCATAACCATTTGAATCTGCCTGACTGAGATTTAGAAGATGACCATAGCTTGCTTCATACCAACAATCTCCGTGGGATCGACCCTTACTCGCGTAAGGTTTATTACTTGGACGACCCAGTGCACTTGCTGATTAGTTGTGCGAAGTTGTGATAAAGAGTTGAGATTGCAATTGAGCATACCATATTGATGGCGCCATTGATGATCACAATTTCGTGCACCAAGTTTTTGGCGCCGTTGCCAGGGATTGTTTGAGTTTGGACAACTGACGGTTCATCTTGTTGCTTAGATTAGGTAATTTGATTTTATGTTTAAGCTTTTTAATTTTCGAAAATTTTTCAAAATACAAAAAAATATTCCTATTTTGTTCTTTAGAGATTTTAAGAATGGATTCTAGAGTTTCATGATGATTTGTTGAAGTATGGCTGGCTGTGAAGCCATGTCTAATCGTTTGGACCGAGGTTTCAACTTATCATCACAAGAGCTTGTTGATTTCTATCAATTTTGCTGTTGTGAGCAATGATCTGCTAAAGCTTGGCTGGCCATTGGCCATGTCTAGTATTTTGGACCGGAGCTTTTACTGAAAGCTTGGCTGGCTGTGAAGCCATGTCTAATTCCTGGATCGGAGTCTTAGACTAGCATTGCAATAATTCCTGGAATTCTCATTAAGAATTTTGAACCCTTGTTTTTCTTTTCCACTCAATTTTCGAAAAAGCACAAAAAAATTTATAAAATCTTAAAATCAAATATATTTTTATGTTTCTTGTTTGAGTCTAGTGTCTAATTTTAAGTTTGGTGTCAATTGCATGTCTTTATTCTTCTAATTTTTGAAAATTACATGCATTATGTTCTTCATTGATCTTCAAGTTGTTCTTGATGATTTCCTTGCTCTGATCTTTAAATTCTCTTGTCTTGAGTGTTTTGTTGTTTCTCATATGCATTCTCAATTTGTTAGTGTCAATAGTATACAAACTTCTAAGTTTGGTGTCTTGCATGCATGTTTATTTGATCTTAGTTTTATTTTGATTATTCCTCATCATTAAAAATTCAAAAAATTTTTTAATTTGTGTCTTTTCAAATCAATAAAACAGAGAATTGAAGATTCAGAACATGCAGCAGAGGAATTACACAGAAAAAGCTGAGCATTCAAAACGCCCAGTGAAGAAGGAAAACTGGCGTTTAAACGCCAGCTAGGGTACCTGGCTGGGCGTTTAACGCCCAAAAGGGTAGCATTTTGGGCGTTAAACGCCAGAATGGATACCATTCTAGGCGTTTAACGCCAGGATGATACAAGAGGGAAGATTTTGTTTTTAATTCAAAATTTTTTCAAGTTTTCATAATTTTTCAAAATCAAATCTTTTTCAAATCATATCTTTTCAATCATATATTTTTCAAAATCAATTTCTTTCCATTTTCAAAAATACCTGCTAACAATTAATGATTTAATTCAAAACTTTCAAGTGTGTTGCCTTTTCTGAATCATATCTTTTAAATTTCTTGTTAGCCAAGTCATTAATTTTAAAAATAAAATCTTTTTAATTGTTTTTCAATCATATCTTTTTAAAACCATAACTTTTCAATCATATCTTCTTAATCACATATTTTTCAAAATAGTTTTCAATCATATCTTTTTGATTTCTAATTTCAAAATCTTTTTCAAAATCACTTTATCTCTTTTCCAACTCTAATTTTCGAAAATCATTCATCAAATTTTCAAAATTTCTTTTAATTATTTTAAAATCTTTTACTTTATTTTCGAAAATTCTTTCCCTCTTCTCACATCCTTCTATTTAAGGACTAACACTCCTCCACTATCAACAATTCGAACTCTATCCCTCTTGATAAGTTCGAATTCTTCTCTTTCTACCTCCTCCTTCTATTCTTCTTTTCCTCTGACACCTCAAGGAATCTCTATACTGTGACATAGAGGATTCCATACTTTCTTGTTCTCTTCTCTTTCATATGAGTAGGAGCAAAGACAAAAGCATTCTTGTTGAGGCTGATCCTGAACCTGAAAGGGCCTTGAAGCGAAAGCTAAGAGAAGCTAAAGCACAACTCTCTGGAGAGGACCTAACAGAAATCTTCAAACAAGAAGAAGATATGGCAGCCGAAAACAACAACAATGCCAACAATGCAAGGAAGGTGCTTGGTGACTTTACTGCACCTACTCCCGACTTCTATGGGAGAAGCATCTCTATCCCTGCTATTGGAGCAAACAACTTTGAGTTTAAGCCTCAATTAGTTTCTCTAATGCAATAGAATTGCAAGTTTCATGGACTTCCATTGGAAGATCCTCATCAGTTTTTAGCTGAATTCTTGCAAATCTGTGACACTGTCAAGACCAATAGGGTTGACCTTGAGGTCTACAGACTTATGCTATTCCCTTTTGCTATAAGAGACAGAGCTAGGATATGGTTGGACTCACAACCTAAAGAAAACCTGAACTCTTGGGAAAAGCTAGTCAATGCCTTCTTAGCAAAGTTCTTCCCACCTCAAAAATTGAGTAAGCTTAGAGTGGAAGTCCAAACCTTCAGACAGAAGGAAGGTGAATCCCTCTATGAATTTTGGGAAAGATACAAACAATTGATCAGAAAGTGTCCTTCTGACATGCTTTTTGAATGGAGCATCATAGGTATCTTCTATGATGGTCTGTCTGAACTGTCCAAGATATCATTGGATAGCTCTGCTGGTGGATCTCTTCATCTGAAGAAGACGCCTGCAGAAGCTCAAGAACTCATTGAAATGGTTGCAAATAACCAATTCATGTACACTTCTGAAATGAATCCTGTGAACAATGGGACGAATCAGAAGAAAGGAGTTCTTGAGATTGATACTCTGAATGCCATATTGGCTCAGAACAAAATATTGACTTAGCAAGTCAATATGATTTCTCAAAGTTTGTCTGGAATACAAGCTGCACCAGGCAGTACTAAGGATGCTTCATCTGAAGAAGAAGCTTATGATCCTGAGAACCCATCAATGGAAGAGGTGAATTACATGGGAGAACCCTATGGAAACATCTATAATCCTTCATGGAGAAATCATCCAAATCTCTCATGGAAGGATCAATAGAGACCTCAACAAGGTTTCAACAACAATAATGGTGGAAGAAACAGGTTTAGCAATGGCAAGCCTTTTCCATCATCTTCTCAGCAACAGACAGAGAATTCTGAGCAGAGCCACTCTGACTTAGCAACCATGGTCTCTGATCTAATCAAAACCACTCAAAGTTTCATGACTGAAACAAGGTCCTCCATTAGAAACTTGGATGTACAAGTAGGTCAGCTGAGTAAGAAAGTTACTGAACTCCCTCCTCGTACTCTTCCAAGCAATACAGAAGAGAATCCAAAAGGAGAGTGTAAGGCCATCAACATGGCCAAAATTAGAGAGGAGGAAGAGACAGTGATCACCACTGAGGAAGACCTCAATGGACGTCCATTGGCCTCCAATGAGTTCCCTAATAAGGAACCATGGGAATCTGAGGCTCACACTGAGACCATAGAGATTCCATTGGATTTACTTCTGCCATTCATGAGCTCTGATGAGTATTCTTCCTCTGAAGAGGACGAAGATGTCACTGAAGAGCAAGTTACTAAGTACCTTGGAGCAATCATGAAGCTAAATGACAAGTTGTTTGGTAATGAGACATGGGAGGACGAACCCCCTTTGCTCACCAAAGACCTGGATGACTTGACTAGGCAGAGATTACCTCAAAAGAGACAGGACCCTGGGAAGTTCTCAATACCTTGTACATTAGGCACCATGACCTTCGAGAAAGCTCTGTGTGACCTATGGTTAAGCATAAACCTCATGCCTCTCTCTGTAATGGAGAAGCTAGGGATATTTGAGGTACAAGTTACAAGAATCTCACTAGAGATGGCAGACAATTCAAGAAAACAAGCTTATGGACTTGTAGAGGATGTTTTGGTAAAGATTGAAGACCATTACATCCTTGCTGATTTCATAGTCCTAGAGATTGGAAAGTGCATGGATGAATCCATCATCCTTGGCAGACCCTTCCTAGCCACAGCAAAGGCTGTGATTGATGTTGACAGAGGAGAATTGATCATTCAAGTGAATGAAGAATCCTTTGTGTTTAAGGCTCAAGGATATCCCTCTGTAACCATGGAGAGGAAGCATGAAGAGTTTCTCTCAAAACAGAGTCAAACAGAGCCCCCACAGTCAAACTCTAAGTTTAGTGTTGGGAGACCACAACCAAATTCTAAGTTTGGTGTTGAACCCCCACATTCAAACTCTAAGTTTGGTGTTGGGAGGTTCCAACATTACTCTGAACTTCTGTGAGGCTCCATGAGGGCCCACTGTCAAGCTACTGACATTAAAGAAGCGCTTGTTGGGAGGCAACCCAATGTTATATTTATCTATTTTCCATTGTTATTTTATGTTTTCTATAGGTTGATGATCATGTGAAGTCACAAAAACAATTGAAAAAGCAAAAACAGAATAAAAAACAGAAAGAAAAACAGCACACCCTGGAGGAAAAGCTTGCTGGCGTTTAAATGCCAGTAAGGGTAGCAAATGGGCGTTTAACGCCCAGTCTTGCACCATTCTGGGCGTTTAACGCCAGAAAATGGCACCAGACTGCGTTTAATGCCAGAAAGGGGCACCAGACTGGCGTTTAACGCTAGAAAAGGGCAGCAGCCCAGCGTTTAACGCTAGGATTGGCAGAAAGGGCGTTTTACATGCCCCTTGGTACAGGGATGAGCTATCCATGACACCTCAGGATCTGTGGACCCCACAGGATCCCCACCTACCCCACTACTCTCTCTCTGCTTCACCCATTCACCAATCACCTCAATACATCTTCTCCAAAGAAACCCCTTACCTATCAAATCCCACCATTCTCTTCACCACTCACATCCATCCTTCATAAAACCCCACCTACCCCACCATCCAAATTCAAACCACTTTCCCTCCCAAACCCACTCATAATGGCCAAACCCTACCCCTCTCTCCATCCCTATATAAACCCTACTTCACTCCTTCATTTTCACACAAGCTAAACACTACTTCTCCCCCTCAGCCGAACCACAAAAGCCCCCTCCATCTCCTCTATTTCCTCTTCTTCTACTCTTTTCTTTCCTCTTTTGCTCGAGGACGAGCAAACCTTCTAAGTTTGGTGTGGTAAAAGCGTTGCTTTTTATTTTTCCATAACCATTTATGGAACCTAAAGCCGGAGAAACCTCTAGAAAGAGGAAAGGGAAGGCAAAAGCTTCCACCTCCGAGTCATGGAAGATGGAGAGATTCATCTCAAGGGTGCATCAAGACCACTTCTATGAAGTTGTGGCCATGAAGAAGGTGATCTCCGAGGTCCCTTTCAAACTCAAAAAGAGTGAATATCTGGAGATCCGACATAAGATCCGAAGAAGAGGTTGGGAAGTTCTTACCAACCCCATTCAACAAGTCAGAATCTTAATGGTTCAAGAGTTCTATGCCAATGCATGGATCACCAAGAACCATGATCAAAGTGTGAACCCGGACCCAAAGAATTGGCTTACAATGGTTCGGGGGAAATGCTTAGATTTTAGTTCAGAAAATGTAAGGTTGGCATTCAACTTGCCCATGATGCAAGGAGATGAACACCCCTACACTAGAAGGGTCAACTTTGATCAAAGGTTGGACCAAGTCCTCATAGACATTTGTGAAGAGGGCGCTCAATGGAAGAGAGATTCAAAAGGGAAGCCGGTTCAACTGAGAAGGCACGACCTCAAGCCCGTGGCTAGGGGATGGTTGGAGTTTATCCAACGCTCAATCATTCCCACTAGCAACCGGTCCGAAGCTACTATAGACCGGGCTATCATGATTCATAGCATCATGATTGGAGTGGAAGTAGAAGTTCATGAGGTTACATCCCAAGAACTTTATAAGGTGGCGGACAAGTCCTCTACCTTGGCAAGATTAGCCTTCCCTCATCTCATTTGTCACCTCTGTAATTCAGTTGGAATTAACATAGAGGGAGACATCCTCATTGATGAGGACAAGCCCATCACTAAGAAGAGGATGGAGCAAACAAGAGATCCCACTCATGGACATAGGGAAATTCCTCATCATGAAATCCCTGAGATGCCTCAAGGGATGCACTTTCCTCCACATTGGGAGCAAATCAACACCTCCCTAGGAAAATTGAGTTCCAACATGGGACAACTAAGGGTGGAGCACCAAAAACATTCCATCCCCCTCCATGAAATTAGAGAAGATCAAAGAATCATGAGAGAGAAGCAACAAAGGCAAGGAAGAGACACTGAGGAGCTCAAGCACTCCATAAGATCTTCAAGAGGAAGAACAAGCCGCTATCACTAAGGTGGACCCGTTCTTTAATCTCCTTGTTCTTTATTCTTCTGTTTTTTCGAAAATTATGCTTTATGTTTTATTTATGTTTGTGTCTTATGATCATTAGTGTCTTAGTGTCTATGCCTTAAAGTTATGAATGTCCTATGAATCCATCACCTTTCTTAAAGGAAAAATGTTCTTAATTGAAAATGAGAAGAATTGCATGAATTTCGAATTTTATAACAGATTAATTATTTTGATGTGGTGGCAATATTTTTGATTTCTGAATGTATGCTTGAACAGTGCATATGTCTTTTGAATTTTTTGTTCGTGAATGTTAAAATTGTTGGCTCTTGAAAGAATGATGAAAAAGGAGACATGTTACTGAGGATCTGAAAAAAATCATAAAAATGATTCTTGAAGCAAGAAAAAGCAGTGAATTCAAAAAAAAAAAGAGCAAGCAGAAAAAGCCAATAGCCCTTTAAACCAAAAGGCAAGGATAATAAAAAGGATCCAAGGCTTTGAGCATCAGTGGATAGGAGGGCCTACAGGAATAACATCCTGGCCTAAGCGGCTAAACCAAGCTATCCCTAACCCTGTGCTTGTGGCGTGAAGGTGTCAAGTGAAAACTTGAGACTGAGCGGTTAAAGTCGTGATCCAAAGCAAAAAGAGTGTGCTTAAGAACCCTGGACAACTCAAAATGGGGACTCTAGCAAAGCTGAGAAACAATCTGAAAAGGTTCACCCAGTTATGTGTCTGTGGCATGGATGTATCCGGTGGTGATACTGGAAAACAGAGTGCTTTGGGCCACGGCCAAGACTCATAAAGTAGCTGTGTTCAAGAATCATCATACTTAACTAGGAGAATCAATAACACTATCCGGATTCTGAGTTCCTATAGAAGCCAATCATTCTGAACTTCAAAGGATAAAGTGAGATGCCAAAACTGTTCAGAGGCAAAAAGCTAAAAGCCCCGCTCATCTAATTAATACTGATCTTCATAGATGTTTTTGGAATTCATTGTATATTCTCTTCTTTTTATCCTATTTGATTTTCAGTTGCTTGGGGATAAGCAACAATTTAAGTTTGGTGTTGTGATGAGCGGATAATTTATACGCTTTTTGGCATTATTTTTAGTATGCTTTTAGTATGTTTTAGTTAGTTTTTATTATATTTTTATTAGTTTTTATTTAAAATTCACTTTTCTGGACTTTACTATGAGTTTGTATGTTTTTCTGTGATTTCAGGTATTTTCTGGCTGAAATTGAGGGACCTGAGCAAAAATCTGATTCAGAGGCTGAAAAGGGCTGCAGATGCTGTTGGATTCTGACCTCCCTGCACTCGAAGTGGATTTTCTGGAGCTACAGAAGCCCAATTGGCGTGCTCTCAATTGGGTTGAAAAGTAGACATCTAGGCTTTCCAGCAATATATAATAGTCCATACGTTGCCCGAGATTTGATGGCCCAAACAGGCGTTCCAAGTCAGCTTCAGAATTCCCGGCATTAAACGCCGGAACTGGCACAAAAGTGGGAGTTAAACGCCCAAACTGACACAAAAGCTGGCGTTTAACTCCAAGAAAAGTCTCTACATATGGAAGCTTCAATGCTCAGCCCAAGCACACACCAAGTGGGCCCGGAAGTAGATTTTTACGTCATTTACTCATTTCTGTAAACCCTAGGCTACTAGTTCTCTATAAATAGGACCTTTTGCTATTGTATTTAGGGGATGACTCGTGACACTCATCATCATTCTCACCTATGAACGTGTGCCTGACAACCACCTCCATTCTACCTTAGATTGAGTGGATATCTCTTGGATTCCTTAATCAGAATCTTCGTGGTATAAGCTAGAATCCATTGGCGGCCATTCTTGAGAATCCGGAAGGTCTAAACCTTGTCTGTGGTATTCTGAGTAGGATTCAGGGATTGAATGACTGTGACAAGCTTCAAACTCGCGATTGTGGGGGCGTTAGTGACAGACGCAAAAGAATCACTGGATTCTATTCTGACATGATCAAGAACCGACAGATGAATAGCCGTGCTGTGACAGAGCGCGTTGAACATTTTCACTGAGAGGACGGGACTGTAGCCATTGACAACGGTGATGCCCAACATACAACTTGCCATGGAAAGGAGTAAGAAGGATTGGATGAAGATAGTAGGAAAGCAGAGAGACGGAAGGGATAAAGCATCTCCATACGCTTATCTGAAATTCTCACCAATGAATTACATAAGTATCTCTATCTTTATTTTATGTTTTATTCATCTTTTAGTTATCAATCCTCCATAACCATTTGAATCCGCCTAACTGAGATTTACAAGATGACCATAGCTTGCTTCATACCAACAATCTCCGTGGGATCGACCCTTACTCACGTAAGGTTTATTACTTGGACGACCCAGTGCACTTGCTGGTTAGTTGTGTGAAGTTGTGATAAAGAGTTGAGATTGCAATTGAGCGTACCATGTTGATGGCGCCATTGATGATCACAATTTCGTGCACCAGTAACCTTAGCTCTAAATTACTTGCCAAGAGGTTTTCTTGCATTTGAAGTTTACTTTCCTTGTCTTTAATTGCTTTGACTTTTATTGCTTTGACATTTAATTCCTTTAATGTTAAGCTTTTTAGAATCTTGGTTGAAAAATTGGGTGTTTGGGTGGAATTAAGCTTTGGATGTCCATTTTGCATTGTGTGAGGATTGTTAATTGGTTTTGTTTCCCTTGACTCTAAGTGACCCACTAGTGTTGACTTATGACTTAGGGATTGGAATTAATTATGCCCTTTTGACTAATTCTCAAGTAGGATTGACTAATTGGGATTAATTCCACACAATTGCCATGTTTTTGGTCCATAACTAGGATAGGAATCCTTAATTACATACTTCTTGCCAAAAGTCCTTTTTAGTATTTAATTTCCATTTGCATTGCTTTTAATTGCTTTCAATTAATTTCTTACATGATCATTTACCTTTTTACCATTTACATTTCTTTCTTTCTTGCTTGCTTTCCCAATTCCCTATGTTTCTTCATAGCCAATAAATGTACATTTCATTGTAACTCCTAGGGAGAACGACCTGAGGTTGAATTACTCTCGATCTCGGTTATTATAATTTGGATTTAAAATATTTGATTTGGGAGTTAATTGTTGGTCTAGACTGTACTTTCAACGATGGAATTCTACTTTGTGAAAATCTTGATCGATGATAAATTCTTAACATCAATGATTAAGGGAGGATTGTGTGATTAATTCCTAAACACTAAGCGACTAGAGTGCAAACACATCGGGTGAGGGGTTCAATCACTCAATTTTATGATTCCATTGTTCATACCCTGGACCGAGCTATACTTTCCTGGTTGGACGACATCAAAGTGACTAGCCTCTTATAAAGGTTGGCTCATTACTGACCTTTTTCTAAAGAGCTCGGCCAAACCTCCATAAAGACCAAAACAGGCCCAAAGCTAAGGATTACTAACGTGGCAGAATTTGGCAGATTAAGAAATTAATGTAAGAGATACATTGCAAGTACAGTTCTTAACCAACAAAAATCCACTCATCAATTTAGAAGAGGGTTGTCACAAATTTTAGAGATAAAAATACTGGGAGTATGAGTCCAGGTCTTCTCCCAATGAGTTGCAGAAAGATGTGCTATTTTATTAATCAGAGGTTTTCCAAAATGTATGAGTTTGATAAACAGGAATTTAAATAAGAGAATTTATGTAATTCAAGTAAAAACCTTGACCGAGAGAAGATTAATCAGAAGTTCTATCCTTGTTGGATTTCTCTCAAGATCAATTGATAATTGAAGGTTGTTTCTACTTAGTTATCCTTTACTAAGTAAAGGAAAGTCAAGTAAGTTGGAAGTCTACTTCTATTCACAAGTTCTAATCCTCTCCATTGGGAAGGATTAGTGTTAGTGACTAGAGAGCCAGCCAACAATAAACCCAATTACAATTTAGCTCTTGAGTATTCCAACTCAAGGTTTTCCTTTTAATCAACTCCCAATCAAGTTAGAGGACTACTCCATTATCATGAATGTAAACTTCACAAAATTAAAAGGGAAATAAAGAGAGACATGATAAACAATAATAAAAAAGATCAATTAAAATTAAAAATGGTTCTTGTATTAATAAATTATAAAAATAATCCAATTGTAACTCTGGACAAATTAAGGATATGAAAGAGTAAGCAAAAAGTAAGAAAACAAACTAGAATGATGAAGTCTTGGCGTAGGTAATAACTCTTCTCAATATCCCAATCCAAAAAAAGCAATAAAACAAAATTCTAAAAACTATGAATGTGTAGAGAGAAAACCTAGAGGAGGAGTAAAATCAGATCTAAAAACTAAAACTATGCAGAATGAGAGTCGTCTCTAGTCTCTCATGTTCCCCGGCTCTAATCTGTGTTTCTGGGCCAAAAATTGGGTTAAAAGGCGGCCCAGAATCCACGCCAGCGATTTCTGTAAATTCTGCAGATCGCGCACGTCACGCGACCGCGTCGTCCACGCGTTCGCATCATCCAGCGTTTTTCCTTGCCACGCGTGTGCGTCGTCCACGCATTCGCGTCACTCGTGCAGATTCCAATACGCGCGCTCACGTCAGGCACGCGTTCACGCCACTGTGATTTTCTCTAACTCGCATGGATGCGTGAGCCATGCGTCTGTGTCACTTCTCGCTGGTCAT
Source organism: Arachis stenosperma (assembly GCF_014773155.1). Taxonomy (NCBI): domain Eukaryota; kingdom Viridiplantae; phylum Streptophyta; class Magnoliopsida; order Fabales; family Fabaceae; genus Arachis; species Arachis stenosperma. The sequence continues at coordinate 60,698,475 of NC_080386.1, forward strand.
CTCCTCAATTTCTTGTGTTCCTTCCATTTTTGTAAGCTTCCTCTTCATTCTCTAAGCCATTCCTCCCCTATGAAGCCTGAAACACTTAACACACAGATCACGGTATCGAATGGTATAAAGAGAATAAAAATATACAATTAAAAGATCTTTAGGAAGCAAATTTTCAATCACAGAATAATTTTGGGAAGGACTTGTAATATTATGCTAATCATATGAATAAGTGGGTAAAAGACTTGATAAAACCACTCAATTAAACACAATATAAACCATAAAATAATGGTTTATCAATTACAGCCCCTCTAAAGGCGGCTAGCCAAAGAAGATAAGGTGACCTCACCCACAAAAGATAAAGATAAGATAACAAACTTATCTCAAAGGAAGGTCATCAAACACTACTATAAATACACTGGAGCACCCATGTATAACTCATACTCTAATTCTACACATTAAACCTGCTTAAAGCCTGTGCTAACTTAAGCATCGGAGTCTCTTGCAGGTACTACCACCCTCCGGTGACCAAGGATTAGCAGCATTTCAATATCCAACAAGTCGGACGCAACAGCTCCGACCCCATCAGAAGGTCTCATTCGAGATCGACCTTCAGTAACAGGTAACCCTCAGAACACTTCCCAAAAGAAAGCATCACTAACTGGGATGATTTGGTTAGCAAGTTCCTAGCCAAGTTCTACCTCCCTCAAAGAGTCATCAAGCTGAAAACTGATGTGCAAACCTTCAGACAGCTAGAGGGAGAATCATTATATGAAGCCTGGGAAAGATATAAAGCATTGATTAGAAGGTACCCAAAGGGAATGTTCAGTGAGTGGGTTGAGCTCCAAAATTTCTATGATGGTCTATCCATGAGTTCAAGGAAAGCCTTAGATTATTCTTCAGAAGGATCATTGCAAATGATGAAGACTGCACAAGAAGCACATGACCTCATAGACATGGTTGCCAACGATGAATATTTCTAGTCCTCCAAAAGACAAGCAGCTCCCAAGAGAGACGTACTTGAGCTTGAAGGTGTTAATACAATATTGGCTCAAAACAAGATTATGCATCAATAACTTCAACAATAAATAGAGATAATGTCAAAGAGGATGGATGGACTGCAACTTGCTGTAGTGAGCACAACCAACCAACCGCCAGTTGTGTGGGGACAAAATGAAGAGAGCTATGAAGAGCAGCAGCCTAAAGAAGTTCAGTATATGCACAACCAAGGATCTGGGCCAAATGATTTCGATGGGGACACTTACAACTCCTCTTGGAGGAACCACCCCAATCTGAAGTGGGGAGAAAACCAGAATTCATGGCAAAGAAATTCCAACCCAAGCAATTCTCGTAACACAAACCACCAAAATCATCAAGATACTAGTTCATACACCGGTCCGAGCTGCAAAGTCTGGAATGAACGAAGACAAAAGCGACCGACCTCTTACAAGGTTGGTCTTCAGCAACCTCTTCTCAAAGAGATTGGCCAAATCACCAGAGGCCCAAAACAGGCCCAAAGCAGGACACATCCCACCTAAAGGTGGCTGGCCAAAAGATAAGTGATCTCACCCACCAAAAGATAAGATAAGATAACTAAACTTATCTCAAGGAAGGTCACTCCACACCACTATAAATACACTGGAGCACCCAGGTATAACTCATACTCCAATTCTACAAAAAAAAAACATGCTTAAAGTCCGTGCTAACTTAAACATCAGAGTCTCTTGTAGGTACCACCATCCTCCGGTGACCAAGAATCAGTAGCATCTTAAGATCCAGCAAGTCGGGAACATTGGCGCCGTTGCTAGGGATTCTAGAAGTCATGCCATCGACATGGCAAACAACCCTGCCAATGACTACAACTCTGGTCTGGAAGAAGGAACGCCGCTGAAGAACACGGACGCTACTCCAAAGCATACACCTCAATCCAAGGGAGACAAGCAGACTCCAAAGAAATATTAGATACCATTCGTGAACAGCAAGATCGCCTCACACAGCTCGAACAAGAAGCCAAACGCCAACGCGAAGCCGAGCGAGATCTCAAACGAGAAACAAGATAGCGTCAGGAGTTGGAGGACAAGCTCCTAAAGTTCAAAGCCGGCCTCAAAACTAAGACCACTCGATCCAGTCGCGAAGATAGCCTTCACAAGGACGAAGACCCGTTTACAAAGAAGATTGATGAGGGAAAAAGGATTCCACACAAACTCACCAGCAAGTGTACCGGGTTACATCAAGTAGTAATAACTCAAAAGAGTGAGGTCGATCCAACAGGGATTGATGGATTAAGCTACTTTAGTATGCTTATGAATTTAGTTAAGCAAATATTTGATGATTTGATTGACACTTGATTAACAGAAGTAAAATTGCAAGAAAATAAAAGGGAGAATGAATCTTAAAGTGCAGAAGAAGTAAATTACAGAAACTTAAAGTGCAAGAAAGTAAACAAGCTGAAACTTAAACTGCGAGAAAAGTAAATGACTGAAACTTAAAGGGTAAGAAATGTAAATTGCTGAATCAAATTGCTAGGAAACTTAAATTGCATGAAGAATAAAGGGATTTTGGGTAATGGGATTCAAAACAAAGCTGGAATTGTAAATTGAAGTAAATCAAAAACTATGAGATGAAGAGAAATTGCAGAAGAACCAAAACAGAATTGAAAAAATACAGAAGAATCAAAACAGCAAGAGAGCTTAACTCAATTATGAAATCCTAAAAAGAAATTGACAAGTGCAGAAGAGTAACAAGAACAGAAAGCAAATCTAGATCTCAATTATGAAATCCTAAAATGAAAGCAGAAAAGAAGATTCCGATCCAATTTCCAATTCTTAGAACTATAAAAAGGAAAAGTAAAAGATGATTCTCCGTTGAAGAATTTCAGTGGAGTTCTTCAATCCGAGTTCAAAACCCAAAACAGAAAATAGAAATTGCATAAGAAAAGAAAAATGAACACCAAAAACTTAGATCTGATCCCAATTCCCCAAATTCTAAAAAAGAGCTCAAAAAGTTCCTTCTCAAATCAAAGCTACTCCCATTTATACACATTCTATTTTCAGTCATTAAGCACTTGGAGTGGGCTTTCTGGTTTGGCCTTGAAGAAGTGGATCCGAGTGGCAATTGTTTGAAGTGGGTCATGGGTGTTTGGTACTCCTTTTAGTGGAGCGCTCCGTTAACTAATTGAGCACTACGTTCACTCCTTCAGCATGCCCTTTTGGTGCGCATGTTGCCTCCTAGCGCTCTCCTAGTGAGCGCTGCGTTCCTTTAGTGAACGCTCTCCCTTGGTGCCAATTTCCTCACTTAGAGTGCGCCCTTCTTCCTTGGCACTCTCTTATTGAGTGTTATGCTCCTTTGTTTGAGAGCTGCACCATTTGGTGCGCACCTTCCCTTCATTAGCGCTGCCTTAGTGAGCGCTACGCTCTAATTTTGAGCGCTGCTTTGTGCGGATGGCACAAGGCTTCCTCTGCCAAAGCTTGAAATCCACGAAAAAGGTAACTAAGTGAGCATGGCACTCACTTTAGAAGTGAACGCCAGCCTTGTTTGCTATTGAGCGTGGCGCTTCCTTTGTGAATGTTACACTTCCCTGATTGCTTCCCTTTTTTCTTCATTTCTTCACCTACAAGCAATCAAACAAGAAATCAAAGTCTCTCCAAAATCACAAGATCCTTGCACCGTTCATAATATCAATTAATTCTAGCCTAATCCTAATGATTTTGTGTAAAATAAATGATGTTTGATTGATTCAAAATACTCATGAAATTCCACTCCAATCACTTACTTATTGTACAAGAAAGTGCATAAAACCTAATAAAACAAATGGAAAATGCTTGTAAAACTAGCATAAAATGACTTGTCATCACGACACTAAACTTAAACCTTGCTTGTCCCCAAGCAAGCACTAAACATGAGAAGAAATGAAATAAAACAAAGAACCATTTATATCCTTATTTAGCAGGTAATTGAATTTGGTTCATGGGGTTTTATGTAGACAAAATGTAGCTCAATTATTCTTAGCTGCTAACTGTGAAATGTCTCTTTGAGGATTGATGAGCGGATATTTTATACGCTTTTTGGGGGTAATTTCATGTAGATTTTAGTATGTTTTAATTAGTTTTTAGTAGAATATTATTAGTTTTTAGGCAAAAATCATATTTCTAGACTTTACTATGAGTTTTTGTGTTTTTCTGTGATTTCAGGTATTTTCTGGCTGATATTGAGGGAGCTGAGCAAAAATCTGATTTAGGCTGAAAAAGGACTGCTGATGTTGTTGGATCCTGACCTCCCTGCACTTGGAATGAATTTTTTGGAGCTACAGGAGTCCAATTAACGCGCTCTCAATTGGGTTGGAAAGTAGACATCCAGGGCTTTCCAGCAATATATAATAGTCTATACTTTGCACGAAGATAGACGACGTAAACTGGCGTTCAACGCCAGTTTCATGCTGCTGTCTGGCGTCCAGCGCCAGAAACAGGTTACAAGTTGGAGTTCAACGCCCAAAACACGTTACAACCTGGCGTTCAACTCCAGAAACAGCCCAAGCACGTGAGAGGCTTATGTCTCAGCCCCAGCACACACCAAGTGGGCCCCAGAAGTGGATTTCTGCACCAATTATCTTAGTCTACTCATATTCTGTAAACCTAGGTTACTAGTTTACTATTTAAACAACTTTTAGAGACTTATTTTGTATCTCATGACATTTTCAGATCTGAATTACATACGCTTTGACGGCATGAGTCTCTAAACTCCATTGTTGGGGGTGAGGAGCTCTGCAGCGTCTCGATGAATTAATGCAATTACTTCTGTTTTCCATTCAAACACGCTTGTTCTGATCTAAGATGTTCATTCGCGCTTAATTATGGAGAAGGTGATGATCTGTGACACTCATCACCTTCCTCAATCCATGAACGTGTGCCTGACAACCACCTCCGTTCTACATCAGATTGAATGAGTATCTCTTAGATTCCTTAATCGGAATCTTCGTGGTATAAGCCGGATTGATGGCGGCATTCATGAGAATCCGGAAAGTCTAAACCTTGTCTGTGGTATTTCGAGTAGGATTCTGGGATTGAATGACCGTGACGAGCTTCAAACTCCTGAAGGCTGGGCGTTAGTGACAGACGCAAAAGAATCAATGAATTCTATTCCAACCTGATTGAGAACCGACAGATGATTAGCCGTGCTGTGACAGAGCATTTGGACCATTTTCACTGAGAGGATGGGAAGTAGCCATTTTCCTGATTCCCGGGATCCTACTCGGAATACCACAGACAAGGTTAGACTTTCTGGATCCCCATGAATGCTGCCATCTATCTAGCTTATACCACGAAGAATCTGTTGGGAAATCTAAGAGATATGCGCCCGGCCTAAAGTAGAACGGAAGTGGGTGTCAGTCACGCGCGTTCATAGGTGAGAATGATGATGAGTGTCACGGATCATCACATTCATCAAGTTGAAGTGCAACGTATATCTTGGAATAAGAATAAAAGAGAATTGAATAGAAAATAATAGTGATTGTATTGAAACTTGAGGTACAGCAGAGCTCCACACCCTTAATCTATGGTGTGTAGAAACTCCACCGTTGAAAATACATAAGTGAAAGGTTCAGGCATGGCCGAATGGCCAGCCCCCTGAAACGTGATCAATAGCCTCTTAAGATGAAGAATAAAAACAAAGCTGAGACCAAAGATGTAACGTGGTCAAAAGACGTCTAATACAATAGTTAAATGTTCTATATATACTAGACTAGCTACTAGGGTTTACATGAGTAGGTAATTGATGCATAAATCCACTTTCGGGGCCCACTTGGTGTATGCTTGGGCTGAGCTTGATCTATCCACGAGCTGAGGCGTTTATTGGAGTTGAACGCCGAGTTATAGTGTGTTTCTGGCGTTCAACTCCGGGTTATGACGTGTTTCTGGCGTTTAACTCCAGACAGCAGCATGTACTTGGCGTTGAGCGCCACTTTACGTCGTCAATTCCCGAATAAAGTATGGACTATTATATATTGCTGGAAAGATCTGGATGTCTACTTTCCAACGCCGTTGAGAGCGCGCCATTTGGAGTTCTTTAGCTCCAGAAAATCCATTTCGAGTGCAGGGAGGTCATATTCCAACAGCATCAGCAGTCCTTTTGTCAGCCTTTTCAGAGTTTCGCTCAAGTCCCTCAATTTCAGCCAGAAATTACCTGAAATCACAGAAAAACACACAAACTTATAGTAAAGTCCAGAAATGTGAATTTAACATAAAAACTAATGAAAACAATCCTAAAAGTAGCTTGAACTTACTAAAAACTACCTAAAAACAATGGCAAAAAGCGTATAAATTATCCGCTCATCAATCACTAAATGCTTTGTAGCTAGGTTGCTCTTGATAATGGACTTTTGGTTGATAATCCTGGATTAGTTAATCCAAGTACCAAGTTTTAAAAGACTCCTCAGAACCTAATTGTCCAAGCAGATCCTAGTACAAGAAGCACTACAGGCATGTGTCCTAAGGTCTAAGCTATTGGTGTCTAGCTTTATTATTTGTTTCTTTCATTTTTGCTGCCAATTCTTAGCTTTTCTTTTCTTTTTCCTTCTCACTTTTCTTCATTTTCCAAGGATGTTCATTAATTGAAGGTTTCACAACAGTAACTTAGTTCTCACTACAAAAGACATTCTATTCTGCAGCTTTTATTATTGAGCTTATCATCCAATCAAGCAATTACAACCATTGAACTTCATTCTAATTCCTACCACATTGGATAATCACTTTCTATTTCAAACATTTTCTCTTATTGATGTAAAAGGGAAACAAGACATGAATTTAAGGCAGATGAGTGATAACAAACATTATGCAGATCCTAATCAAAACTCCACTAAAGCATGAAAGTGTAAACCATGAAATATTTGGAGGCATATCATGTTTCAGATATGCATCATCCTTATTTAATTAAAAACTATGAAAGGGACTCCACCACCTCTAGTTGTTGTGCTCTTTTCCTTTGCTGGATTCTCCTTTCTTCTTTGGCTCCTGCTTCCACTTCTTGTTTGTTTCTTGGGGTTCTTCAACAGGGCATTTACGATCCCAAACATGGTCTACTTGATCCCAGAGCCCAGCATCCTTCAATCCTTATTGCATGTGTGCTGTATTTTTCTTGGCCTTTACTCTTTGATGGTCTACCAATTCTTGGCATTGAACATATTGCTTGATCTCTCGGTTCAATATTGGCATGTCACAGACTATATAGTCTAACTTTGCTTGAGTTTCTATATCATACTCCATCCTGTCCAAATACCTATGCTCTCCAATTGTATGATATATGTTCTTCCATTGATAAAGATTTTGGATGTACTCTCGTTGCTTGGCTTGTTGTAGGGATAATTTATTAAATAATTCTTGAAAGTGTGACGATTGTTCCCTTTGCCAACATCTTGAGTTCTTGCTTGAAATTCTGTCTGTTGATCCAACATCTTGAGCTGGAAGTTTTCTTGTTGTTCTATCATCTTCAACTGCCAATTCTCTTGTTGCTCTTGGGCTTTCAAGTATTGCTCTTGTTGCTTCAAGTATTGCTCCTGTTGTTGCTCCTGTGCTCTCATATATTGTTGCGAAATTTCTTCAATAACTCTTTGCATTTGGCTTAAGTCCATTGCACCAGAAGCTTGTTCTCCCCCCATTTGTAGTCTCCTTCTTCTTCCTTGAGTTATTATCTCTTCCTGGGTTTCGTGACACCGTCCATTTTTTGCTTGGTGATTCCTCTGCCTCCCTTTACCCGATCTATATCTACATCCTTAAAGAGAACTCCTCCTCTATTGCACAGCCTCAAAATGGTACTTGGGTGACCAAGTCTGCTTGATTTGCCACTATCTTCAGCCATCTCTTGGATGCTATCTGCTATGAGTTGTAAGATATTAATTTCTCCTCCCCTGACTATGCAATATGTCAGAATTGCTCTCTTTATTGTGACTTCGGATGTATTTCCAGTTGGGAGTATGGATCTTTTCACTATCTCATACCACCCTTTGGCTTCAGGTATGAGATCAATTCTCTTCAAGTGGCTTGGAGCTCCTTCTGAGTCCCTTTTCCAGTCTTTGCCTTCAAAGCATAAACCATTTAGTATCTCATCAGGATCATTATCACCCGTCATTCTTTCATCAAAGCTGGGTTCTCCATAGGGTATCACTCTTATCTGTAAGACTCTCATGATGGATGATGGGCTGAAATCTACCTCAACCCCCCTAACATAGCTCTTGTAGGGAGGGCTGGTCGTGCTTGACCTCACAGCATTTGCATAGAACTCCCTTATCATGGTTGTACTTATGTCTGTGAGAGGTTCACACAGGAGTTCTCATCTCTTCTCTATGACTATTCTCCTCATGATGGGGTATTCTCTGTCTTTCAATCTGAAACCCATCTCTGGAATTACTTCTTTTGATTCCATTAACCTATGATATCTCGATTCATAAAATTGAGACTTAAATCTCTTGGTATCATAGGTTGGTGGTTTGGCTTCAGCTAGTTCCTTTCCTTTCCTTCTTTTAGAACTTGATGAAGCCATGAATTAGGAAATAAGGGAGAAGAAAGGATGAACTTTGGTTAAGGCACGGTTTAGGATGGACGGACGAAGAAGTTTGGTACTGTGTGATGTCTCTAGATATGAGAAGGACGATGTAAATATTATGGAGGTCTTATATGAAGAAAGCAAGGATATGTGGGTTCCTGAAGTGTTACTGCCAATTTATAGCCAGGGTAGGAACTATTGAAACAGAACAATGGGTTGGAGAATTCGGTTAAGTTGCAATGAAGGGTGACGATTGAGCATGCCTTTATTAAAACTTCATGGAATGAACGGTTTGCATGTAGAGATGGATGAAGACAAGGATCAATCCTTTATGGGGCATATGGTTCAGCCTCCTAGGTGATGAACCTTGCAGATTTTGTTTCCAAGAGAAGTAAATTGCAGAAACTTAAAGTGCAAGAAAGTAAACAAGCTGAAACTTAAACTGCAAGAAAGGTAAATGACTAAAACTTAAAGGGCAAGAAATGTAAATTTACTGAATCTAAATTGCTAGGAAACTTAAATTGCATGAAGAATAAAGGGATTTTGGGTACTAGGATTCAAAACAAAGCTGGAATTGTAAATTAAAGTAAGTCAGAAAACTATAAGATGAAGAGAAATTACAGAAGAACCAAAATAGAATTGAAAAATTGCAGAAGAATCAAAACAGCAAGAGAGCTTAACTCAATTATGAAATCCTAAAAAGAAATTGGCAAGTGCAGAAGAGTAACAAGAATAGAAAGCAAATCTAGATCCCAATTACTCTCTTGACCAAACAGTAAAGAAAAAATTGCAAAAAAAAAAAAAATAAAAGCCGAAAAGAAGATTCTGATCCAATTTCCAATTCTTAAAACTATAAAAAGGAAAAGTAAAAGATGATTCTCAGATGAAGAATTTCAGTGGAGTTCTTCAATCTGAGTTCAAAACCCAAAACAGAAATAGAAATTGTAGAAGAAAAGAAAAATGAACACCGAAAACTTAGATCTGATCCCAATTATCCAAATTCTAAAATTATAGAAAGGAAAAATAAAAAGAGCTCAAAAAGTTCCTTCTCAAATCAATCTTGCTCCCATTTATACACTTTCTACTTTCAGTCATTAAGCATTTGGAGTGGGCTTTTTGGTTTGGCCTTGAAGAAGTGGATCTGAGTGGCAATTGTTTGAAGTGGGTCATAGGTGTTTGGTGCTCCTTTCAGTGGAGCGCTCCATTGACTAATTGAGCGCTACGTTCACTCCTTCAGCGTGCCCTTTTGGTGCGCATGTTGCCTCCTAGCTCTCTCTTAGTGAGCGCTGCATTCCTTTAGTGAGCGCTCTCCATTGGTGCCAATTTCCTCACTTGGAGTGCGCCATTCTTCCTTGGCGCTCTCTTATTGAGCGTTACACTCCTTTGTTTGAGCGCTGCATCATTTGGTGCGTACCTTTCCTTCATTAGCGCTGCCTTAGTAAGCGCTACGCTCTAATTTTGAGTGCTGCTTTGTGCGGATGACACAAGGCTTCCTCCCCCAAAGCTTGAAATACACGAAAAAGGTAACTAAGTGAGCATGGCACTCACATTGGAAGTGAATGCTAGCCTTGTTTGCTATTGAGCGTGGCGCTTCCTTTGTGAACGTAACGCTTCCCTAATTGCTTCCCTTTTTTCTTCATTTCTTCACCTACAAGCAATCAAACAAGAAATCAAAGTCTCACCAAAATCACAAGGTCCTTGCACCATTCATAATATTAATTAATTCTAATGATTTTGTGTAAAATAAATGATGTTTGATTGATTCAAAATAATCATGAAATTCCACTCCAATCACTTAAGATGACTTGTCATCAGAGATCATGAAAGCTAAAGTTCCAAAAGACTTCAAAGCCCCCAACATGACCCTGTATGATGGTACGTCTGATCCAAGCCATCATCTCAGCAATTTCAGAAGTCGGATGTATCTCACAGATGCCTCAGATGCAATCCGTTGCAACGCCTTCCCGACCACCTTGACCAAGACGGCATTAAAGTGGTTTGACAGCTTACCGCCAAGGTCGATAACAAGCTTCGATGACCTCGCTAAGAAATTCTTAGCTAGATTCTCCATCCAGAAAGACAAAGCCAAGCACACTCCAATGAAGCATATCCAAAAGTCTCCGCAGTTACATAGAGAGATTCAATAAAGCATGCTTGGACATACCAAATCTTCCAACAGAAGTAGCCAAATTGGGTCTCATTAATGGCATGTGAGAAGGACCCTTTAGTCACTCCATATCCAAAAAGCATCCAACATCTCTCAACGAGGTTTAAGAATGGGCGGAAAAATACATTAATATGGAAGAGAACTCCCGATTAGGAGAAACCTTGAAGACTGAATTCTCCTACCCACTTCGGGATAAGGATAAAGTGTCCAGGAAGAAAGAAGACCAACCTACTGAGAAAACCTAGAAAGTACCACAACTACATCCCTGTTTGGGTGTCTCTTGTGGATGTTTACCGGGAGATATAAATCACTGAGAAGATCCCACCGCCTCGCCCGATTAAACATAAGAGAGGAGGAAGTAAGACAGAGTATTGCGAATACCATCGAATCTACGGGTATTCTACCAATGAGGGTTACGACCTAAAGAATGTTATAGAAAAATTTCCATGAGAAAGGGGATTAGATCGGTTTTTAGCCAATAGAGCGGATGAACCGAAAAAGAGAAGAAGGGATGAAGAGGTCGGACTAGCTGAACGTCCCCCCCACACCCCTGAGAGACATGTTCACATGATAAACTGAGGATTCACAGGAGGAGGGATCTCTAAGTCGTCTCGCAAAAGACACCTCAAAGAGGAGTATCATGTCGGAGAAGGGGATAGGTCACCCGACCTCCCCACTATTACCTTCACTCAGGAGGACGTCTTAGGCATCATCCCGGGGCATGATGACCCTGTGGTCATTACTATCATACTCACGAACACCAATCTCCACCAAACGTTGGTAGACCAATGAAGCTCTGCAGATATCCTGTTCAAATCTGCCTTCGACAAGCTCGGGCTACAAGAGAAGGAGCTCAGAGCATATCCAAATAGCTTGTTCAGGCTCGGAGACGCCCCAATCCAGCCACTTGGGTACATCCCACTGCACATAACATTTGGAAAAGGAACACGGTCTAGAACACTGAGCATAGACTACATCGTAGTTGACGTGAACTCTGCATACAATGCCCTTATAGGTCGGACAACGTTAAATCAGCTCGCCGCGGTGGTCTCCACTCCACACATATGCATGAAGTTCCCAACTACAGAAGGGATTGCTACCATAAAGGGGGGCCAAAAACTCGTGCGACGCTATTACAATGAAAGTCTAAACCTTAAAGGCGACCTCGGAGGAAAGAAAACCAATACTATAGAACTCGAGAGAATCCGAGCTCGTGAAGAACTCCGCCCTCAACCGGAAGCTGAGACCGAAGAGGTTCAAATCGGGGATACTCAGGACAAAACAACAAACATATGGGCGAATCTAAAAGGAGACCTAAAGGAGCTGCTAACAAAGCTCCTAAGGGATAATTCCAATCTTTTTGCATGGAAGGCCGCCGACTTGCCCGGTATTGATCCCGGACTAATGTGTCATAAGTTAGTTGTATATCCTGGGTCCTGGCCAGTGCAATAGAAGCGTAGGAAGCTCGGCCCAGAGAGGTCCAAGCCGTAGAGGAGCAGGTACAAGCCTTGTTGGAGGCAGGGTTTGATGAGAGAAAAATGATTCCACACAAACTCACCAGCAAGTTGATGGTGTTTTTGTGGAAAAATGAATTTCCAACACACAAATCCAACCGGCAAGTATACCGGGTCGCATCAAGTAGTAATAACTCACAAGAGTGAGGTCGATCCCACAGGGATTGATGGATCAAGCAATTTTAGTGGGTGATTAGTTTAGTCAAGCTAACATTGAAGGGATATTGTGTGAAGTGTAGCCAACCGAATTGTAAATGACAGAAAATTTAAAGTTGCAGAAAGTAAAGTTGCAAGTAACTTAAAGAGCAAGAAATGTAAATTGCAAGAATCTTAAATGACAAGAAATGTAAATTGCATTAAATGTAAAGGAGAATGGGTGCAGAAAATTTAAAGGAAAGCAATAAGCAACACTTAGAATAATTGCAGAATAATTAAATTGCATGAAAATTAAAAGGACTTGGGTGCTGGGAATTAAAATTCAACAAGAGAATGTAAGGAGCAATCAAGCAGAAGAGTTACTTGCAACAAATCTTAAACAGAAAGCAAAATTGCTTGAAGAAGCAAACAGAAATTAAATTCAGTTTAATTGCCAAATGAGATTGAAGATCTCAGGAAATCAAAGAGACTAGAGAACAAGTCTAGATCTCAATTTCTTCCTTGATCCAACCAAGAACAATTGCAGAAGAAAAGAAGATAAATGAATTGCAGTATTAAAAGAGAAGATGCAGCAGTATGTGAATTTCAATTATGCAGAAAAAGTGAACAAGAGATCTCAAGGTGAGAATGAAACAGAATTCCTCCAATCTCACTCAAGATTCAAAACAGAAAAAGAAAACCAAGAGAGAGAGCTCTCAAATCCTAATATTCCCTAGTGGGTCTCGCCTTTTTCTAATGGAGCTCCCCTACAAAGATGAAAATGATGCCTTTATATAGGCTTTACAAAGTGAAAAATGAAAATGAAATTAAAACAAATTAAAAATAAAAATCCTAATTTAATTGATCCATGTGCCTTTGAGTGATGATGTGGGCTTAGCTTGCTTTGGATTTGAGGAGAAATGGGTTTGGTTGGCCTTGATTCAATTTGGTGAGGAATTGAATTAAATTGAATTTTTGGTTGATTTTTGACCCATGACACTCCCAGGAGGCTGCCCTGCCCTTGTGGAGGGCAGGGCAGAAAATTGGTGCATGGTGGTGCGTCCGTGGTGCAAGCTGGTGCGGCCTTGGTGCGCCAGATGCTGCCCTGCCCGCGCCAAGGGCAGGGCAGGAAAAGTTGGTGCGCCAGAAATTCCTTGGTGCTGCCAGAATCAGGAATTGGTGCGCCAGAATTGAAAATTGGTGCGCCAGAATTGAGCTTGGTGCATAGGATGCTGCCCTGCCCTCGCGGAGGGCAGGGCAGAAAAATGTGGTGCTGCCAGGATTGAGTTGCGATGCACGCTGGTGCTGCCGGGAGAGAATTGGTGCGCCAGATTTGTGTGTGGTGCGCCAGATTTGTGCACCAACCCAAATGCTGCCCTGCCCTCGCGGAGGGCAGGGCAGTGTTTTCACTTTGATGTCCCAAGTTCGAACCATGGCCGAAACACACGCTACTTAATTTCCTTGGCTTTCTTGGCACCAAAGTAAGGCCTAGTTTCTTGCTTTCTCATGGCCCTTAAAGATGCCTTTTGTTCCTGCCTCAATTGTGCGCCAAATATGGATTGCTATATATCGTTGGAAAGCTCTGAATGTCAGCTTTCCAACGCAACTGGAAGCACATCAATTGGACGTCTGTAGCTCAAGTTATAGCCCTTTGAAGTAGGCATGGTCATGCTGTGTGCGGCCAGATTTTAACTTAGCGAAAATTCTTGCTTCCAACCACACTTTGCATCACGATTCTGCCCTGCCCTTGGCAAGGGCAGGATCGTGTGCGTGCTGGCTGCTTCCTTTCTTGATTTGGTCATGGGCCACGCTTTTAAAAGCGTGGCCTAAGGCTCCAAAGTGTACCCCAACTTCAAAGTGTACCCCAAAGCTCTTTTTTCTCCTTTTTTTGTGCTTCTTTGCTTCTTTTTCTTCTTATTTTCTACAAGATATAAAAAATTAAAATATCAAGAAAATATCATTTAAGTACAAAAAGCATTCAATATTTAAGCACAAATCATCAATTTCTTGTATGAAAAAGCATAGAAAATGGGTATATGATGACATGTCATCACAACACCAAACTTAAATCTTGCTTGTCCCCAAGCAAGAAAAAAATCATGCAATAAAGATTGACAATCCAAGGTAAGAAGAATAGCAACTCAATGTTCATGGCAAGCTAGTTTTCTATGCATGCTACAATTACAAAAGAGATGTAAATGATTGATGCTTCTATCTAGCTTATTTTATGAAATCTTTTTCTTATAATTCTTCCTTGAAACAAGCTTTTGATTTTTTTTTTCTTCTTTTTTTTTAGCTTCTCCTTTTGGGTGCTTTGCCCCATGAGTAAATAACAAAGCTACGACTTCTAAATGCTTTGTTTTCAAGTATTACCACTTGATACATAAGCACCACAAGCATTTAATTAGAGGACTTCATTAAGCTCATTTTTTTCTTTTCTTTGACTCTCTAATCATTGATGCTCAGAGCCTTGAGCTTTGAGGGAGTGCTTTTGCACTTGAGCCTAGCCTTGACTTCTAAGTGTTTTGTTTTCAAGCATTTGGCTTGATACATAAACACCACAAGCACTTAGCAAATAAATTGCCATTGGTACTCAGAGCCTTCAGCTTTCTCATTCTTTCCCTTTTTCTTTTCTTGCTTTAATTGTATTTGCTTCTTCAAGGTTTTCATGATTTCAAAAGATTTCACAAAATGTACTAGATGAAAAACTTCAATTAAATAAGATCCAATGCAATTGAGCAACAATTAATCATACTAGCTTTCCAATACTTGTATGCACATGCTAAAATGTTCTTTAATGCCTTGTTTGTTTATGATCATGATGCTTTATTGCTTTTGAATTCACAAAGCTCAAGTTGGTAGTTATAATGCCACAACAACATGTTTCAAATCAAATTCAAGCTATGCTTAGTCATACCACACATGCCTAAAGAGAATATAAAGACAATCATGCAATTTAGAGTGCTGGAAATAAATTAGAAGAAAAGGAACTCTACAACCTTGTAGTTCATCTTCATTATTGTTGTCCTTTTTCCTCTATTCTTCCTCTTTCCCTTGCCAACTTAGAGTGCTTGCTCATCCTTAAGCAACAATTAGAACAATGGCTTATGGGGCTAAGATGGATCATGAATGTCTTACACAATGAAATGTTAGTAGCACATGTGTTTTAAGCAAGCAAAAATGAAAAATAACAATCAAGGCACAAGAGACAGCGACATTTGATTGCAAGCATAAGAAGGTGTGCACAATACTTTGCATAAAGAATAAGTGGCACACCAAACTTAGTGTGACACTTTCACTCGGAATTGATGCAAGTATCTAATAGATATTGGAACCAAATTTTGTTGCATAGCAACACCAAACTTAGAATGCAACCATATGTGACTTTATTTGAACTAAAACTAAACAAAAGAAACTGTTATTTGTTGAATACAATCACCAAGTGAAGAATCTGTCATGAATAAGGATGTTTTGGTGATGTATTAACAAAAACAGTTAATGAAAGAAGCATTAAAAATAAGTAAATAAATGAAACAAAGAGAAAAACAAAAATTATCCAACTAAGAAGAAGAAAAAGAACACTGCAAAAGGCAATATGATTATGCAGACAAGTGATGTTGCTAGAATGATTTGCATAGAAAATAAGTGGCACACCAAACTTAGAATCTTGGTGTGTCACTTTCATTTTTGATTTGATGTAATCATCCAAAAAGATTGAAAATAATTTGTTGCAAGGCAACACCAAACTTAGAATGTAACCATATGCCCATTTATTGAATTTAAACAAAGTAAAGAACGAAAACAAGGCAGGGAAGAAATTATACCTACGGTTGGGTTACCTCCCAACAAGTGCTCTTTTAGTGTCATTAGCTTGACATGTTGTTCTTCACTTTCTTCCTCTTCTTCCAATTGGTTAAGAGGAATGACTTCAAGGAGGGAGAAGTTTCAGCTTCTGTCCCCTTTCTTGGTTTCCTCTCAGCAAGCTTTCTTTTGAAATTGGCTTGGTTAAGCTTGCTTGCTGACTTAGGGACAGAATTGGTGCTTTTGTTAGTTGCCTTCACTTCTTTGATGTTAAGACATGGTTGCTGTGTGATTTTTGGAGTTTGATCTTCATCCAAAGCCTTTTGAATTGGTGGTTCAATGAGCTTGTCCTTCATGTGCCTCTCTGTTTCCCTTGAGTTTGGACGTTCTTGATTGTCCTCCTCACTAGCTTGTTTTTCCACTTCCTCTTTTACACTCAACATTTGCTTTAATAGCTCTTTCATGGAGGAGGTTTGTTGATCTTCCCAAGCTTTCTTCATCTCCTCTTCATACCTTTCAATCATGGATTCAAGTGTTGAGGTATTTTGGTCCAAGGAAGTTTGTGAGAGTTGTGAGTTGTCATGTGCTCTTGTCATCTCAAGTGCAATTTCATTTTCAACCACCTCGTTCTTCATTGAAAGTTCACTTGATACAGTAGCCTCCTCATCTTGCTCTTCCTCCATTGAAATTTCAATTGATATAGGAACCTCTTCTTCCTCTTCTTCACTCATAGATTGTTCCTCATCCTTAACACTTGGTGATCCTGAATGAATCCTCCTTTGCTCTACATGCCCTTCTGTTTTCTTGAGGAGGAATTCTTGTTCTGTCCAGCGTTGTTTTTGTTCTTCCATAATTTGTTCTTGTCTTTCCAATAATTCTCTGGACTTTTGAAGGGGATCCTCAGCTACTAGCTCAAAGGATAAAGGTTGAGAGTAATTTTGTGGTTGGTGAGATGAGTTGTATTGATCTTGGAGGGAATTTTGTGTTGAGGCATAATCAAATGATGAACACTCTTCCAAGTATGCTCTGGCAGCACAATCAAGTGATAATGTTTTTAGATAATTAGAATGTGAATCACTGCATTTCCCTTCCCAGCCATCTTTTGTGTACGTGCCATAATAGTATGAGTCACTTTGTGGCTCTGGGAAATAGTTCATTTCACTTGATTGTTCATACTCCTTCATTCCTTGTTGATACTCCCATCCACCATGAGGATAATGATATGAATCATTTTGTGGTGGTGGTTGGTATCCCTCAAAATTTTCTTGCTCATCTTGGGGTTCTGAAGCAAATCTCCATGGATTGGAGTGCTCAGAATTTGTATCTTCTTGGTGATATTCCCAACCACCATTAGAGATTGGTGATGGTGGGTAATATCCCATAAAATTTGTTTGATCATAAGATGAGTTGAACTTCATTTGAATTTTGTAAAACACAACACCAAGGGAGATTAAAATTCATATCTCAAAGATGAATTTCTTAGTGAGGCAATAACTCAAACACCTTGGTTTCAACTTAGAACAGAGAACAAAAATAAAGAAAATGCTTGATCTAGACTTCTCGCCCACTTAATCATTGTTGATCTAATCAATCCCCGGCAACGGCGCCAAAAACTTGATGATGTTTTTGTGGAAAAACGAATTTCCAACACACAAATCCAACCGGCAAGTATACCGGGTCGCATCAAGTAGTAATAACTCACAAGAGTGAGGTCGATCCCACAGGGATTGATGGATCAAGCAATTTTAGTGGGTGATTAGTTTAGTCAAGCTAACATTGAAGGGATATTGTGTGAAGTGTAGCCAACCGAATTGTAAATGACAGAAAATTTAAAGTTGCAGAAAGTAAAGTTGCAAGTAACTTAAAGAGCAAGAAATGTAAATTGCAAGAATCTTAAATGACAAGAAATGTAAATTGCATTAAATGTAAAGGGGAATGGGTGCAGAAAATTTAAAGGAAAGCAATAAGCAACACTTAGAATAATTGCAGAATAATTAAATTGCATGAAAATTAAAAGGACTTGGGTGCTGGGAATTAAAATTCAACAAGAGAATGTAAGGAGCAATCAAGCAGAAGAGTTACTTGCAACAAATCTTAAACAGAAAGCAAAATTGCTTGAAGAAGCAAACAGAAATTAAATTCAGTTTAATTGCCAAATGAGATTGAAGATCTCAGGAAATCAAAGAGACTAGAGAACAAGTCTAGATCTCAATTCCTTCCTTGATCCAACCAAGAACAATTGCAGAAGAAAAGAAGATAAATGAATTGCAGTATTAAAAGAGAAGATGCAGCAGTATGTGAATTTCAATTATGCAGAAAAAGTGAACAAGAGATCTCAAGGTGAGAATGAAACAGAATTCCTCCAATCTCACTCAAGATTCAAAACAGAAAAAGAAAACCAAGAGAGAGAGCTCTCAAATCCTAATATTCCCTAGTGGGTCTCGCCTTTTTCTAATGGAGCTCCCCTACAAAGATGAAAATGATGCCTTTATATAGGCTTTACAAAGTGAAAAATGAAAATGAAATTAAAACAAATTAAAAATAAAAATCCTAATTTAATTGATCCATGTGCCTTTGAGTGATGATGTGGGCTTAGCTTGCTTTGGATTTGAGGAGAAATGGGTTTGGTTGGCCTTGATTCAATTTGGTGAGGAATTGAATTAAATTGAATTTTTGGTTGATTTTTGACCCATGACACTCCCAGGAGGCTGCCCTGCCCTTGTGGAGGGTAGGGCAGAAAATTGGTGCATGGTGGTGCGTCCGTGGTGCAAGCTGGTGCGGCCTTGGTGCGCTAGATGCTGCCCTGCCCGCGCCAAGGGCAGGGCAGGAAAAATTGGTGCGCCAGAAATTCCTTGGTGCTGCCAGAATCAGGAATTGGTGCGCCAGAATTGAAAATTGGTGCGCCAGAATTGAGCTTGGTGCATAGGATGCTGCCCTGCCCTCGCGGAGGGCAGGGCAGAAAAATGTGGTGCTGCCAGGATTGAGTTGCGATGCACGCTGGTGCTGCCGGGAGAGAATTGGTGCGCCAGATTTGTGTGTGGTGCGCCAGATTTGTGCACCAACCCAAATGCTGCCCTGCCCTCGCGGAGGGCAGGGCAGTGTTTTCACTTTGATGTCCCAAGTTCGAACCATGGCCGAAACACACGCTACTTAATTTCCTTGGCTTTCTTGGCACCAAAGTAAGGCCTAGTTTCTTGCTTTCTCATGGCCCTTAAAGATGCCTTTCGTTCCTGCCTCAATTGTGCGCCAAATATGGATTGCTATATATCGTTGGAAAGCTCTGAATGTCAGCTTTCCAACGCAACTGGAAGCACATCAATTGGACGTTTGTAGCTCAAGTTATAGCCCTTTGAAGTAGGCATGGTTATGCTGTGTGCGGCCAGATTTTAACTTAGCGAAAATTCTTGCTTCCAACCACACTTTGCATCACGATTCTGCCCTGCCCTTGGCAAGGGCAGGATCGTGTGCGTGCTGGCTGCTTCCTTTCTTGATTTGGTCATGGGCCACGCTTTTAAAAGCGTGGCCTAAGGCTCCAAAGTGTACCCCAACTTCAAAGTGTACCCCAAAGCTCTTTTTTCTCCTTTTTTTGTGCTTCTTTGCTTCTTTTTCTTCTTATTTTCTACAAGATATAAAAAATTAAAATATCAAGAAAATATATCATTTAAGTACAAAAAGCATTCAATATTTAAGCACAAATCATCAATTTCTTGTATGAAAAAGCATAGAAAATGGGTATATGATGACATGTCATCACAAGTATACCGAATGGCATCAAGTAGTAAAACTCACTTGAGTGAGGTCAATCCCACGGGAATTGATGGATCAAGCAACTTTAGTATGGTGATTAGTCTAGTCAAGCTAACAGTGAAAAGAGTATGGTGAAATGGATTCAACAGAATGTAAATTGCAGAGAATGTAAATTGCAGAAAGTAAATTGACAGAATCTTAAATAGCAAGAAACTTAAATTGCAGGAAAAGTAAATTGAATCAAATGTAAAGGGCTTTGGGTACAGGGGAATTAAAGAAATCAGGGAATCAAAGCAACCAGTAACAAAAAGAAAAATTCATCAGGGATCGGAGATATCAGAATCCACAACAAATCAAATGGGTCTCAACTTCTTTCTGAATCATATGAGTAGATCTATGGCGGATTGAAATTGATTGGATCCCAATTCTTTGGCAATCCAATCTCTCTAATCACAATCAATCTTGCCAATTCTTTGATCCGATTGTCATGAGAAGATGTTAAGCATTTTTTCTCATCAATAAGCCACACAAACTCTCAAGATCCCAATTCCTCCCGAATGGTGTTGATCAAAAGAGCTGTGAGAAACAGAGCTTCAGTTCTAATTTCCATGATTCCCCTTCCGAGGCTCACATGAAAATTCACAGATTCAAACCCCCTTCCGGAGTGAATGGATCTCGATCAAAACAGAACTTATTTCTTAGCTATCTAGATGAATTGAGAAGAAGAAGATGTTCATTTAATCATGTGAATTAAAATAAAGCTCCTCCCCCTAATGAATTGGGGTTCAGTGGATCATAGCTCAAAGAACATTAGCAGAAAATGTAAATTGCAGGAAAGTAAATAAAGCTTAATAGAAACAGCAATATAAATGTGGCAGAAAGGAAAGTTGCAGAAGAGAATTGCAGAATTGAAATTGCATAAGCTAAATTGAAGTCAATACTGAAATGTAAAAGTGCAGAAAGGTAAAAGTGTTTACAAGAGCTTTCTATTCTACTCCTACTCCTACTCCTACTGCTACTACTACTCTTACTGTGTTCCAGTGCCAGAACCTCCTTAATGAAACAAAACTGATGCCTTTATATAGGCTTTCCTAAATGATAAATAAAATTGAAATTAAAAATAAATTACAAATAAATGAAATTCCTATTCTAACTTTTTCTTGGGCCTTTGAGTGGTGTCAATGGGCTTTCCTTACTTTGAAGTTTCAATGGGCTTGGAATCAGATTAATTTGAGCAGAAATTCACTTCCAGTTGACTGTAGCGTTCATTTGGAGAACGGAGCGCTTTTACACCCATACGCATGCGTTACCCATGCGTGTGCGCCATTTTGCAGTTTAGCACATCCACGCGTATGCGTCACTCAAGTGTGCGCGTGGTCGTCAGAATTTGCCCTTGTGATGCGTACGCGTGATACACGCTTGCGCGTCCCTTGTAGTGCTCTCCAAAAGAGTGTAGTGCTCAAAATAAGAGTGCTCCCCACGTGTATGTGTCCCCTATGCGTACACGTGCTCTACCAGAATTGCAGCTTCGACTCGTACGAGTGGCCTACGCGTACGCGTCACTTGCGAATTTTGCTTGCTCCACTATCGCAGGCGCTCTTCAAAAAGGAACGTAGCGCTCTTGCGCCAAGAGTGCTCATTGTTTTTAATTCATAAAAGCGTGGCCTAAGGCTCCAAAGCGTGCTCAAACTTCAAAATGTGTCCAGAATTCTTTTTTTGAGCTTATTCTTGTGCTTTCTGCTTCTTTTTCTTCATCTTTTCACCTGTCATCAACCAAACAGATACATCAAAGCCTTAGCATAATCATCAAATCTTGCATTACTCATATTATCAACTAAATCTTGCAAAAATCTCATGAAAATGCATAAAATCAACAATGTTTGATCGAATCAGGACAAGCATGAATTTCTCATCCTAGCACTTACTTATTGCCTAGAAATGTATGAAAACCAAGTAAAAATAGATAATAATTGCTAGTAAAACATATACAAAATGACGTGTCATCAGGGTTCATAAGGGAGGTAAAGTACCCATTATGGCTAGCCAATGTAGTACTGGTTAAAAAGTCAAATGGAAAATGGCGGATGTGCACTGATTACACCGACTTCAACAAAGCCTACCCAGAAGATCCCTACCCACTCCCAAATATAGATACACTAGTCGACGCTTCGTCGGGGGTATAAGTACCTCTCCTTCATGGACGCTTACTCGGGATACAATCAAATCCCGATGTATCTACCCGACCGGGAGAAAACCTCATTCTTAACCCCAAGAGCAAACTACTACTACATAGTCATGCCCTTCAGACTCAAGAACACAGGGGCTACATACCAGAGACTGATGAACAAAGTTTTCACCAATCACATCGGGAAGCTGATGAGGTTTATGTAGACGACATGCTGGTAAAGACACAAAGAGAGGAAGCATTGTTATCTGACCTCATTGAAGTGTTCAACACCATAAGAAAGCATGGGATGAGACTTAACCCCACAAAGTGCACTTTTGTGGTAGAAGCTTGCAAATTCTTGGGCTTCATGATCACCCAAAGAGGAATTGAAGCAAACCCGGATAAGTGCCAAGCCATACTTAGCATGAAAAGCCCGACCTATGTTAAAGAAGTCCAACAGCTCAATGGAAGACTAGCGGCTCTACCTAGATTCCTAGCCGGATCGGCCTTAAAGATCTCTCCCTCTCTATCCAACACTAAGGAAAGGAAAGAGGTTTGAATGGACCCCAGAATGTGAACAAGCCTTCCAAGACATCGAAACATTCCTGGGATGACCACCTATGCTAGCCTGAACCAGGGAAGGCAAAGAGCTAATCCTATACCTCGCTGTAGGAAGTCGGGCAATAGCTTCAGCACTAGTCAGAGAAGACAAAAACGGGCAGCAACCTATCTACTTCATCAGCATGGCTCTTCAAGGGGCCGAACTAAACTATCAAAATATAGAAAAGTTTGCCTACGCTCTTATACTTAGTTCTCGATGACTATGACCATACTTTCAGGCCCACACTATCAGAATACGGACCAACCAACCTATAAAAAGTGTTATACAGAAAACAGACTTAGCTGGAAGAATTCTACAATGGACTGTGTTCGAGTTCGACCTTAAGTATGAAGCTCAAACAACCATCAAGTCCCAATATCTAGCCGACTTCGTTGCAGAATACCCAGACACCCCCATTGGCTGGAACCTCTACGTTGACGGTTCATCAAACAAAGCCAGAAGCAGAGTCAGAGTAATCCAAGAATGTAATCAAGGAACTCAACACTAGCTCTCCTTAAAGTTTGGATTTCCTGCCTCAAATAATCAAGCCGAGTACGAAGCCCTACTGGCAAATTTGAAGCTAGCTAGGGAGGTCGGTGCTCAAAAGCTTACCATTTTCAGCGATTCACAGGTGATCACCTTGCAACTAGAATGGAGCTACCAGGCTAAGGATCCCACCATGAAGATATATCTAGACAAGACCAGAGAATAGCTCAGAAAATTCATGGGATATGAGATCCGACATATACCTCGGGAACAAAATGCCCGAGCTGATGCACTCTCGAAACTAGCCAGCACCAAACCTAGGGGCAACAATAGAAGCCTCATCCAAGAAACACTACAAAATCCATCAACATCGGAAGAAAAGAAGGTCTTAAACATATCAGACCAGGATCAAGGGTGGATGACTCCCATAATCAGTTACCTCAAGTCTGAGACACTCCCCGCATATAAAAAGGAGGCAATAAGGTTAGTACGAGAAGCACAATACTACACCATAATGCATGATGTCCTATATAGGAGAGGAATTCTTAGAGGAAGTCCACAGTGGCATGTGCGGCAACCACCTTGGGGCACGAGCTCTTTCCAAAAAGGTACTCTGAGCCGGTTTCTTTTGGTCGACCTTACAAAAGGAAGCAATAGAGTTCGTCAGAACATGTCCTCCATGCCAGAAGCACGCCAACTTTCATATCACCCCACCATTCGCAAAGTGGGGGCTCGAGCTCCTCGGACCATTTTTGCAGGGGTCAGGGTAAGTCAACTTCCTCGTTGTAGGAATATACTATTTCACAAAATGGATTGAGGCTAAAGCTTTAGCCACTTCTACCACCCAAAGAAGTCAAAAGTTCTTGTACAAAAACATTGTCACAAAGTTTAGGGTCCATACTCCATTTACACAGACAATGGCACTTAGTTCACCGACACGGGCTTCAGAAACCTGGTAGTCGATTTGAAAATCAAGCACCAGTTTACCTCTGTAGAGCACCCACAAGCCAATGGACAAGCGGAAGCTGCCAACAAAGTCATACTGGCCGGGTTAAAATGGGGACTTCAGGACGCCAAGGGAGCTTGGGCTGGAGATCTCCCGCAAGTCCTATGAGCATATCGCACTACACCAGACTCCACCACCAGAGAATCACCATTCCGACTTACTTTCGGAATGGAGGCAATGATTCTCGTGGAAGTAGAAGAAGGATAACCTAGTGTGATCCTCTACAACGAAGACACCATCTCCTAAGCTCAAAGGGAAGAGCTCGACCTACTTCCAGAAGTCTGAAAAAGAGTTCGGATCAGAGAGGAAGCCCTAAAGCGTCGAATGGCTCTGAGGTATAATCGGAAGGTAATCCAGCGAAGCTTCGCCACCAACAATCTCATCTTAATCCGAAATGATATCGGAGCAGGTCGGTCAAGAGAAGGGAAGCTAGCAGCTAACTGCAAAGGGACATATCGAGTCACAGAAGTGGATTTGATTATCAAGCTAGTTTTGTGTTTGTGAGAGAGGTATTTTCCCCTTCTTGCTGAGTTTTAGCATGAAATGAGTGCCAAGAAGGGAGGAGGGTGTTGAGTTATTTAATTTGGGCTGAGTTGGGTTGGGCCTTGGGCTCAATACGTGCCGGTCCATCCGGTTTTGTCCGTTCGACCCAATCGTGGGCCAAATTATTTAAAATTAGTGCCGAAATTCTCGATTTAATTAGCTCTATTAGATTAAACTATAAAATTTAATTTTCTAATTTTCTTGAATAAATATTAATTTTTGAGTTAATTATTTACTAATTATTTGAGTTTTATGGTCGGAGTAGCATAGTGAGGCCCACTATGGAGACACGCAACTTTGAATTAAAGACTCAACTCGTCACCTTGCTGCAACAAAATTGCCAATTTTGTTAGAATCCCAAAAAAGATCCTAATTTGCACATATCTAGCCTTCTACAAATATGTGACACAGTCAAATCCAATAGCGTCTCTGCTGAAACTTATCGCTTGATGTTGTTCCCATTCTCTGTAAGGGACCGAACCAAGTAGTGGCTCAAAAATCAACCAAAAGAAAGCATAACAACATAGGATGATTTGGTCAATAAGTTCTTAATTAAATTCTTTCAACCACAGAGGTTGGCAAAGCTGAAACATGATATATAATCCTTCATACAAAAAGATGGAGAATCTCTCTATGAAGCTTGGAAAAGTACAAGAAAATGTTGAGAAAGTGTCCCTAAGACATGTTTGCTGACTGGGTACAACTCCAAATCTTCTACGATGGACTCACTCATGCTTCTAGAATTTTATTGGATTTTTTAGATGGAGGATCCATGAATATGAAAACCATTGAAGAAGCCTTGGAAGTGAATGAGATTGTGGCTAACAATCAGTTTTTATACTCCTCTAAAAGAATAATGAAGAGAGGTGTGATGGAGTTAGATACTTTGGACATTATTTTAACAAAAAACAAGGCTATATCTCAACAAATATCCTCACTTACAAAATAATTGGGGTATATGTAAGTCTCTGCAATGGTAGCACAAGTTGTTCTGTGTAACTTGTGTGGAGGAGCTCATAAGGATGAAGAATGTGGGTTGTTCAAGGAAGGGCAAGCACCCATAGAGCAAGTAAATTACATAAAATATTTTCAAAAGTGATGAGTCCATAGTTGACGATATATTTTAGCTTGAATTGGATGGATTTCATCATATAAACTCCCACTTATTCACTAAAATAGCATACTTTTGTGTTTGATCTCTAAATTGAGCTTAATTGTGAAAACATGCATTTGTTGAGTGATTTCAGGTCCTAGAGGCAAGAATGGTTTGGTAGAAGTGGAAGAAAGCATGCAAAAAGAGAGAAAACATGAAGAAAACAAAGAAGATAGGCATTTCAGCCTGTGGCCACGCACAACTTCTGTGCCCATGTATAGATGTCAAAATCAGCACCTGTGCCCACGCACAAGTGTCAAAATCAGCACCCATGCACAAGGCAGGGTCAAAATCAGCACCTGTGCCCATGCATAGGCTGTGCCCATACTCAGGATAGAATGGAAATCAGTACCTGTGCCCACGCATAGGAGAAAAATCAGCTAGTGTGCCCATGCACAGACCTGTGCGTACGCACAGGTACCAGCGCATGCCTCCATTAAAAAGTCACATGGACTCACATTTTGGGGGATTTTTGGCCCATTTTAGAAGGCTTTGGAGCATATTTGAAGGGGGAAGCAACCACACATCATAACACACTATTATACTTCATAGAATACATTTTAGGAGTAGTCTTAGGGTAGTTTAGTTTAGGGTTTCTCTCAAGTTTCCTTAGGTTTAATTAGGGTTTGTAGCATTTTATACTTCAATTTGGCTTTGGATTTTGCTATCTCATTGTAAGTATTTCTTTAATTTCTCTTTTAAGTACTACACTTGTTCTACACTTTCTTTTACTATCTTTTGTCTTGTCAATATATACATAGTTTGGCAATTTTGATTTCTAGTTAATGAATTTGATGTTTGATGATTATTAAATGTTTGTTTGAGTTGCTTTTATGGATTTTGATCATTTGTGGTTTATAGTTTTCATCCTTGTCCCCATTTTGCCATGTTTTATGTTTATGCCTACCATGTGTTTGATGAAATGGCAAATTTAATTATGGGGTAAATTTCCACCCCTTGGCTTGGGGGAAATGAGTATATGGATTACTAGAGCCATAATGTCCAACATTTAGTGATAATTCTTGGGTTGTTAGTTGTTATTGTTTCCACTAACGCTAGCATTTTTCTAATTGATTTGGTAAGTTAACTAGGATTTGTGGATTAATAACAACTATGCTCACTTGACTTTTCCTTCGATGTTAAAGGTTGACTTAGTGAGATTGATCCATCACAATTATCATAGTTGTGGTTATGGCAAGGAAGGAATTCCATGACTCATCCCAAGTCAAGGTTTCATTTATGTTTTGAACCATTTTTCCATCACTTTATAGCATTACTTGTCTATATTACATACATAGTTCTTTTATTCCTTTATTACTTTATCAATTGCAATTTTGTCTTGTTCTTTTATCTCCTTTTTTGTTTGCTTCGTTATCATTGAAAACACCCTTTTGATCTTTACAACCAAAATTGTGTGCACTTGTTGGCATTAGTTCCTAGGGAAGACGACCCGAGGTTGAAAGACTCTCATTTATAATTAGAAATTTTAAACTTTGATCAAACATTACTGTTAGTTGAGAGCTATACTTGCAATAAGGTTATCTCTCATTTACCCAAAAGGAATTCTTAACTGACAGTTTTGCTCGCATTAAGTTTTTAGCGCCGTTGCCAGGGAACTAGCGTCACGAGTGCTATATTTTGGTTGTTGTAAATATGTCCATAGTATGAATAGATACTTTTTGGGTTGATTGCCTGTTTTTGCTATTAATTAGGATTTTTGTTTCTTTTGTTTGCTTATTTTTAATTTTCTCTATGAGTTTTCACCCTCTTGGTTTGGAGTTTGGTTATGATTATTTTGTAGGGTTTGATAACTTTAATTTTGGATTGCATCATGGGATTGGAGCATCAATTTTAGAAGGAGCAACCTCTTCTATACTACAATGAGCCATACCTTTTCCAATGCACATACCAAACCCAAGGATATGGTGGATTTCACAATGATTATATACCTCCACCACCATATGCCTATAACCCATGCCTCCAATATAATCCTTAACCACCACATTTTTAAACACCACACCACTACTACCAACAACCACATCCATACATACCACCTCAAGATACTCATCAACATGAACTACCTCCCACATATACAACCTTCCTCCCAAACAATGAACCTCATTCTTCACCCCAATGTGAAGCTTTCCCACCCTTGACCTAAGACCATCAAGACCTTCAAGCCTTTATCCAAGAGCAAGAAGGATTCCGAAGAACTCAAGGCAAGTCATGGCTACCATAGCTGAAGCGGTGAACCGCTTCTATCTACTTCACTCTACCAAACAAGGCACTTCTCTTGAAGAATGTGAAGAATCTACTAAAGAGTGTGGTGAAAAGGAGAGCATGGAGCCACAAGGGAAAGAAGAAGGGTTAGAGCATGAAATGAAACAAGAGGAAGAAAGTGGAGTATTGGAACTGGAGGGGATAAATAGGAGTTGAGGGAGATTGATCAAGATGAGGATTCCATCATTAATGATCTTTTGTCCTCCTTGGTTAACCCCTTAATAATCCTAATGAGCATTTTCCTATTGAGCTTGAGAGAAACATGGAGGCAGACTTCTCACAACCTCCTTGTTATAATTTGAGTGATAGGGAAGAGAAAGTTGGTGAGGAAGGAGTTGATAACCAAGAGCACATTCAGTGAGTGGCAATTTCACCATTGAGCTTCATTGGCCCCTTGATAAACCACGATTTCGTGGTTTATTTTGTGCTTAATTTGGGGGATTTTATCACCTTTTCCCACATTTATTCAATGAAATAGCATGATTTTGCAATTCTCCCTTGATTTGTGCTTAAATGTGAAAACATGCTTTTTAGGCCTTAAAATAGCTAATTTTAACTAACTTTAATTCCATTCAATGCCTTGATATGTTTGTTAAGTGGTTTCAGGTTTAACCCATCAATATGCTATCTTGGAGACAAACGACCAACTCAAGGTCCTTCTTGGGTTGGTACATGGTGGAGAAAGGAATGGTGGTGGCCAAGAGAATCCAAGGTTCATCAAGAAAGCCAATTCAAGAAATAGGATTCAAGCATGGTGTAGAGCACAATTGGGTGATTTTCGGAGAATGTTGGGTGGCTTCAAGGGTCATTTAAGAGCTTGTCCATCCGGCTTGAAGCATAAAGATCAACAAGAAGGTGAGTGGGAAACTAGAACATGGGATCCCGAAGGACCTATGAAGTTCAAGCTTGGATGGAGATTCAAAGAGGAGTGGAAACGCAAGCCACTCTAGCAAGAGTCTCCTCAAAAAAGTTTGACTAAAGGAGTATAAACCAAAGTGCTAGGTGGGAGACACCCCACCATGGTGGCATCTTTCTTACCCTTGCTCTTTGTTTATAGTTTTGGTTTATTGCATGCTTACTTGTCTTGGTTCACTTAGAATTAGTTTAGTTTTGAGTTTAGTAGGTTAATTTACATATGGATCATGATTTTGTGAATTTTTGAATGTTTCGGTGTTGAATTTTGGTTGAGCTAAGGCTTGGTACCTTAGATTTTGAAGAGCAATTTTTAGGAAAAACAAGGCATGTGCGTGCGCACACACTTGTGCGTACGCACACAATAAAGAAATTTTATTTCCTGTGCGTACGCACCCTACTATGCGTACGTGCACCACCTTGCCAAGCCTCTACTGGGAGCGCTCGCACGCCTTGTGCGCGCGCATTCCCCTGTGTTTTGCACTTTGTGCGTGCGCACCAGTTTGTGCGTACGCACACACTCCTCTTTTCGCACTCCCTGTGCGACCGCACAGGCTTGTACGTCCGCACGCCAACTTGCAACCACTTTGGTGGGAGCGTTGGCACAGCCTGTGCGCGTGATCCCCTACCCCTTTTTCTCTCTTGTGCGTGTGCACGAACCTGTGTACGCACGCACACATGATCCTCAACCTAAAGAAAAAAAAGACGTTTCTTTGTGCATGCACACGTGATGGTGTGTACGCACACGTCTTGTTTCCCTCTCTGTTCAAAGCACTCGCACACCTGGTGCGAGCGTACACCCTCCACTTTTCACCTTTTGTGTGTACGCACACATACCTGTGCGTACGCACAAGTGCTGTTTTGGGTAAAATTTATAATGCACTTTCAATTGAGCCCTAAGCAATTCCGCCACCCCCATCCCTCTCTTTTATTGCCTTTTCCATTGTTCTCTACTTGTTTTACTTAGTTTTCATCGCATTTTATTTTCATTTAAGTAGTTATATTTGTTTTGGCTTACTTGCTTGTTAATTGAATAAGTTGCAAATGTTTGCTTGATGTTGATTGGGTTGCTTCTTGATTGAATTTCATCAATGCAGTTAAACTTTGCCTTAATTTACTAGTACTTAATGGCTTTGAATACTCATGTTTTGTTTGTACCACTAGGACAAATTATGTAAGTGCACATTGAATTAAGTGGATTGAGTTGAATTACTTATTCATCATGCTTTTCATATAATCACATAACAAGGTACTCATTTATTTTTAATGCTTTGCATTTGTTTGAGTGACTTGGCTTGATTCTTATCAAACTTGTCACTTTGTGCAACAAGTACCATTACCATGTGACTATATCATTAATTTTGAAGATGAATAAGTAGTTCTCTTTTTATCATGAATTGGTTATTGTTGATTGTGCCACTTTCTACTCATCTTGCACTTTCACATGAACAATTTCAATATCCAATATCAAATACTCAATTCACTTTTGTGGTTACCTAGGTTTGTCTGTGCCTTATCTCTTGCTTATTCTTTAATTGCAACCTAGGCTATCTAATTGAGGAACACATGTTATTACTTTTGATTGTGTGGATGCCATTTTAATCGGCCGTTGTGTGTGTGTTCCAACCGCGCGCATAATTGGAATACACACATGGCTAATTTTTTATCATACCACACTTCTATGGAAACTTCCTCAATTAGATGTTTATTTACTTACCCCTTTACCTTTTTGTGCTACTTGTCTTATGATTCTTATGTATACTTTATTCACTCTTTTTGAGGATGAGGCATAACGGCAAGGAGCCGGGAGAGAAGGAGGACACCAAGGATGAAGATGCCAAGAATGCATTAGACTTGGCAGATTTTAGTACAACCCAAGCCCCTGCATCCGTGAAGGTGGATCTCTTGAGAGACATTCTCCCCAGATTGTGTTCGTGCACGGAGGACCATGCAACGCTTAAGTGTGGGGGAGGATTCACCACTTTCGGGGCGTAGATTTCTTTTTCGAACTCTTTGCACTTTTATTTTTTGTTTTCTTTTATTATGTTTCTTGTAGTTATTCGTAGTGTTTTTTTTATTAATGCATTGCATTTTCTTTTAATACATATATCTTAGACTATTCGTAGTTTATATCTATTGTATTTTGCATCTTTTGCATGATATATATTTTATAGATAGAAGTTATGATTGGATGTTGTGAATAGTATAGCACCTAGTTCAATTTTTAATCCTAATTGTTCATGTTACTTTTTGGATTTCAAAGAGGCATTCCACCAAAACTCAAAGATCCAGGGAGTTTCATCATATCATACACCATAGGCAACATGACATTGGAAAGAGCTCTCTGCGATTTAGGTGCCAGCATCAACTTGATGCCTCTCTCAATGTTGAAAAAGCTTGCAATAGAGAAAGTTAAAACTACCAGAATGTCATTTCAAATGGCTGATAGATCACTCAAGATACCTAATGGAGTTGTAGAGAACTTATTGGTGAAGGTTAGAGAATTCATCTTCCCTACCGATTTTGTCATTTTAGACATGGAAGAAGAGAGACACAACTCAATTATTTTACGGTGACCTTTCTTAGCCACAGCAAGAGCCATCATTGATGTAGAGAAAGGTGAAATGGTTCTTAGGGTGCACAATGAGCAAATGATCATCAATGTCTTTAAAGCAATGCAATACCCCCCTGAGAAAGAAAAGCATATAAGAGTGGAAATGATAGAAGACTTGGTGGAAGAAGTGCTTGGAACAAACGGTCAGGAGGAACAAGAAGAAGAAATTAAAGCAGATCAAGATGTCTTTGAAGAAAAAGTGAATGAAATCTCTTTTGAAGGCAAGACAGAGGAGGTGCCAAAGCAAGAATTAAAGCCCCTCCCTCCTCATCTCAAGTATGCATTGCTCCAGCAACCTTCCAAAGGTGTATGCTCTCCATATTCTCTGACATGGTAGAAAAATTCTTAGAGGTCTTTATGGATGATTTTTCTGTCTTTGGTAACTCTTTTGATACTTGTCTGCACCATCTAACCCTTGTCTTGAAAAGATGCCAAGAAACAAATTTAGTTTTAAATTGGGAAAAATGTCATTTCATGGTACCATAAGGTATTGTTCTTGGGCATAAGGTTTCAAACAGGGGTATAGAAGTTGACAAAGCTAAGATAGAGATCATAGAAAAGCTTTCTACACCAGTCAATGTGAAAGTATTGAGAAGTTTTCTTGGTTATGCTGGATTTTACAAAAGATTCATAAAAGATTTTTCTAAAACTAAACCACTAAGCAACTTGCTAGTGGCTGACAATCCTTTTATCTTTTATGATAATTGTAAGAATGATTTTGAAACCTTGGAAAATAAACTCACTATAGCACCAATCATCACACCTCCAGAATGGGGACTTCCTTTTGAACTCATGTGTGATGCAAGTGATGTTGCAATTGGTGCTGTATTAGGACAAAAGAAGGATAAGTTGCATCATGTTATATACTATGCAAGTAAAGTTTTAAATGAGGCACAAAAAAATTACACCACCATAGAAAAAGAACTCTTGGCAATTGTATATGTATTTAATAAATTTAGACAATACTTGATTGGTTCAAAAGTTATAGTATATACTGAACATGCTGCTCTCAACTATCTCATGTCTAAACAGGATGCCAAGCCAATACTTATCAGGTGTGTTTTGTTGTTACAAGAATTTGACATTGAAGTGAGAGATAGGAAAGAAAGTGAGAACCAAGTTGCAGACCATCTGTCAAGACTACCACAAGAGATCAACCAAGATACACCACAACTAGTGAATGAGAAGTTCCCAGATGAACATCTTCTTCAAGTCCAACAAGCACCTTGGTTTGCTGATATTGCAAACTACAAGGTGGGAAGAAGGATTCCCCAAGGGTTCACCAAGCAACAAGTGAAAAAGTTGCTCAATGAAGCCAAGAAATTCTTGTGGGATGAGCCCTTCTTGTTTAAGAGATGTCCAGATGGAATGATCAGAAGGTGTGTTCCTGAAAATGAAATAAGAAGGATATTGTGGCATTGTCATAGTTAAGCTTATCGTGGACACTTTGGGCTGGAAAGAATAGCTGCTAAAGTGCTTCAAAGTAGTTTTTATTGGCCATCCATATTCAAAGATGCCAGACAATTTGTGCACCAATGCAATGAATGCCAAAGAGCATGAGACCTAACAAGGAGGAATGAAATGCCTCAGAACTTTATTTTGGAAGTGGAACTATTTGATCTCTGGGGCATAGACTTCATGGAACCGTTTCTCCCATCATATTTCTTCAAATACATATTGGTAGCAGTGGAATATGTCTCCAAATGGGTAGTGGCCATAGCAGCAACTACATGTGATGTACCAGTTGTTCTTCAATTTCTTAAAAGACACATCTTTACAAGATATAGGGTGCCTAAAGGCCTTATTAGTGATGGTGGCAGCCACTTTTGTAACAGACAAATGGAAAAGCTGTTCCACAAATATGGGATAATTCACGAAGTGGCCACACGATACCACCCTCAAACTAATGGCCAGGCTAAATTGGCAAACAGGGAGCTAAAGAGAATCCTAAAAAAAATGGTTGGGGTCACAAGAAAAGACTGGGCAAGAAAATTGATGATGCTCTATGGTCATATAGAACTGCATTCAAAACCCCAATTGGGAAGTCACTCTTTTAGCTAATCTATGGCAAATCCTGTCACGTACCTGTGGAGCTCGAGCACAAAGCTTGATGGGCCACTAAGCTCCTCAATCTTGACTCTCAAGCAGCAGGAGAGAAAAGGCTATTGCAACTCAATGAGTTGGATAAGTTCCGATTGGAAGCCTATGAGAATGCTAAGATATACAAGGAGAGAGCAAAAAGATGGCATGCCAAGAAAATCTCAAGAAGAGAATTTGAACCAAGTCAACAAGTGCTATTGTATAACTCCAAGCTCAAGTTTTTTCCAAGCAAACTTAAGTCCAAGTGGACTGAACCCTATTTGGTGACCAAGGTTTTCCCAAATGGATGCCTTGAACTTCTGAATGAAGCTACAAAGGACACATTCACAGTAAATGGTCAAAGGACAAAGCATTACTTGGGAGGGCCTTGGAACAAGGAGGAGAGCATTCATGAACTGAGTTAAACAAGAATGAAGGACGTCAAGCTAATGACGGTAAAGAAGCTCTTATTGGGAGGCAATCCAACCACAGGTACTTTCTTTTCCTAGTTGTTTCAATAAAAAGTCAAAGATTTCCCTGTATTTCAAAGAGTTAAGTTTGGTGTTGCACAGTAGGATGAGTATAAAAAGGGCGAATGTGTGATTTTAAGTTTAGTGTTCCACCTTAGACCTCATGAAATACACAATAACCCTCCAAAGAGCATCATGAGTTAGAAACTCCAAAACAATCAGGGAAATTTCCTGACAGTTGCTCAACTTTTAGTTATAGCTAGCTTACTTAATAAAAGCACAAGGTTTCATGTGTGTAATTAATTCATTGCATAATAGACAGTGGCAAAGAACTAAGTTTGGTGTTCACACACCAAAGTAAGTTCAAAAGCCTATAACCATTCATGCATGCTAACCATCTTTCAAGTGCTTAGAGGACGAGAAACTTCCATTATCATTGTAGAAGGTCGTTCAATTTCTTGGAGGAAGCTACATATCATCATCCAAGGAGAAAAAAAGAGCTATAGAGAATAATGATAAAGGGAAAGCTAGAAGACACTACCAAGAAGGTTGTATTGTTACTTAATCCCTGCTGATTTGGAAACTCTTAATTGGAAGTATAAGTGTACCCCTGCTGTGTTATACTGCTGTTTAAGTCATTCACATACTTTTGATTGCTAGTGTCATTTAAGTGTTCTAGTCTGAGTGCCTGCTTCATTTTCATCTGCTTAAATATATGTCTTGTTCCCCTTTGCATGAATAAAAGAAACTGATTGTGAAACCGAAAGAGTAATAGTCCAATTTGATTAGAAATAAAATAAGGTTCTGTCGTAGTATATGTTTGATTGTTTAGCAAGTTCACTAATAAAGATGAAGGGTAGAATGTCCCTTTTTAGCATGAACTTAGCTGTTGTCTGTGAAACCTTAGTGAATAAATCTCCTTGAAAGAAAGAAAGAACAAAAAAGAACGAAAGAAACAAAGAATAAACTATACACCAATAGCTCAACCCTAAAGACACATGCCTGTGGTGTTTTTGTACTAGGATCTGCTTGGATAATTAGGTTCTAAGGAGTGTTTTAACACTTGGTAACTTGGGTTAACTAACTCGGGATTATCAACCGAAAGTCTACTATCAAGAGCAACCTAGTTACAAGCCATTTAGTGACCCAAAAAGGTGTTGGGCATCAATGTCTCTAGAATTGAATTGTGAGCCAAGTGTCTGTGGTGTGTATGTGCTGAAGAGAGGCTTGAGTTAGTAGGTCTGAGGGGTGCTTCATCACCCAACAGCTTGAGTCAACTGGATCGGGAGTGTTGACTGAAAACTTACTTAAAAAGCTACCTCAATACAAAACACTTAGCTGCAAATAAAGTATAAGTTTCTCAGCAAAAGAAAAACAAAAATCAAACATCGAGGATTAGTGAATAACAAGGTTTCATAACAGCACCATAGTTAGGACTTAAAGGGACATCTCAAACCTGGAAACCAATAAAAGTAGAGCTTTGATAAGCGGATATTTTATAAACTTTTTGGTGGTATTTTCATGAAGTTTTTAGTATGCCTTAGTTACTTTTTAGTATATTTTTATTAGTTTTTATGCAAAAATAATATTTCTAGACTTTACTATGAGTTTGTGTGTTTTTCTGTAATTTCAGGTATTTTCTGGCTGAAATTGAGGGACCTGAGCAAAAATCTTATTCAGAGGCTGAAAAAGGACTGCAGATGCTGTTGGATTCTGACCCTCCTGCACGCGAAATGAATTTTTTGCAGCTACAGAAGCCCAATTGGCGTGCTCACAATTGCGTTGGAAAGTAGACATCTTGGGCTTTCCAGCAATGTATAATAGTTTATACTTTGCTCGAGATTTGATAGCGCAAACTGGCGTTTAAATGCTAGCTTTTTACCCTTTTCTGGCGTTAAACGCCGAAATAGCATAAAAGTTGGAGTTGAATGCCCAAACTGGCACCAAAGCTGGCGTTTAATGCCAAGAATAGCCTATGCACATGAAAGCTTCAATGCTCAGCCCAAACACACACCAAGTGGGCCCCAGAAGTGGACTTCTGCACTATCTATCTTAGTTTACTCATTTTCTGTAAACCTAGATTACTAGTTAGTATAAAAACCACTTTTAGAGATTCATTTTGTACCTCATGAAATTTTAGATCTGAATTTGTATCTTCTACGGCATGAGTCTCTAAACCCCATGGTTGGGGGTGAGGAGCTCTGTTGTGTCTCGATGGATTAATGCAATTTTTCTGTTTTCTATTCAATCACGCTTGTTTCTATTCTAAGATATTCATTCGCACTTCAACAAGATGAGTGTGATGATCCGTGACACTCATCACCATTCTCAACTTATGAATGCTTGCCTGACAACCACTTCCGTTTTACCTTAGATTGAGTGTGTATCTGTTGGGTTTCTGGTTCACGAGTTTGATTGCCTCTCCTGACAACAAAGCGTTCAAATCTGTGAAACCAGAGTCTTCATGGTATAAGCTAGAATCAATTGGCAGCACTCTTGAGATCCCGAAAGTCTAAACCTTTTCTGTGGTATTCCGAGTAGGATCTGGGAAGGGGTGACTGTGACGAGCTTCAAACTCACAAATGTTAGGCGCAGTGACAGTGTGCAAAAGGATCAATGGATCCTATTCCAGCACGAGTGAGAACCGACAGATGATTAGCCCTACGGAACCCGTAGTTGGACCATTTTCACTGAGAGGACGGATGGTAGCCATTGGCAATGGTGATCCACCAACATATAACTTGCCATGGAAGGAGCCTTGCGTGCATGAAGAAGACAACAGTAGGAAAGAAGAGATTTAGAAGACAGAGCATCTCCAAAACCTCAACCTGTTCTCCATTACTACATAACAAGTATTATTCATTTCATGTTCTTTTACTTCTTACAAACAAAACTCTTTCCATTATTAATCTCCTGACTAAGGTTTACAAGATAACCATAGATTGTTTCAAGCCGACAATCTCCATGGGATCGACCCTTACTCACGTAAGGTATTACTTGGACGACCCAGTGCACTTGCTGGTTAGTGGCACCGTTGTTGTGAAAAGTGTGAATCACAATTCCGTGCACCATGTTTTTGGCGCCGTTGCTGGGGATTGTTTGAGTTTAGACAACTGACGGTTAATCTTGTTACTTAGATTAGAAAAAAGTTTGTCTTTTTGATTTAGAGTCTTTAATTTTTCCTTGAGTTTAGTTTCATGTTTTAAGTTTGGTGTCAATTGCATGCTCTTTTTGTTCTTCATATTTTTTAGAATTGTGTCTCTTGTGTGATCTTTAGTTTTTCTTGTTTTGTGTCTTTCCTTGTTTTTCTTGTGCATTTTCGAATTATAAGTGTCCCAAGTATAAAAATATTTAAGTTCGGTGTCCTTTGTGTTTTTCTTTTCCTAAAAATTTCCAAAACTTGTTCTTGGTGTTCATCTTAATCTTCAAAGTGTTCTTGGTGTTCATCTTGACATTCAAAGCTTTCTTGTTTGTTTTCTTTGTTGATCTAAAAATTCTAAGTTTGATGTCATTTTATTCTTTTTCTCTTTCCTCATTCAATTCAAAAATAAAAAAATATATATCTTTTCCTTTAATTCCTCATAAAATTTCGAATCCCTTTGGTTGACTTGGTCAAAATTTTCTAAAATCATATATTTTTCAAAACTTCCTAACCGCTTTCTCTCTCTTCATTTTTCGAAAATCCTCACCTAAAATCTTTTATTTATTTTATTTTATCTTCTTTTATTTTCGGTTTTCAAAAGAAAAAATATATATATATATATATATATTTAAATAATAAATATAATACTTCTATCTCCAATCCATGTCATCTCCCTTTCTCCATTATAGACCTAAGTGGAAATGAACAGTCCAAAAGGACTCTGGGGTCATATGCTAACCCCACTACTGCTTTATATGAGAGTAGTATCTGTATAACCCCCATAAGAGCTAACACTTTTGAGCTAAATCGTCAGCTCATTATCATGGTGCAGCAAAATTGCCAGTATTCCAATCTTCCACAGAAAGAACCTACTGAGTTTCTGGCACAGTTCTTACAAATTGCTGACACAGTACTGATAAACCCTGATTTCGTGGTTTATATTGTGCTTAATTTGAGGGATTTTATCACCTTTTTCCATATTTATTCAATAAAATAGCATGGTTTTGTAATTCTCCCTCGAATTGTGCTTAAGTGTGAAAAGATGCTTTTTAGGCCCTTAAATTGGTGATTTTAACTCACTTTAATTCTATTCGATGCCTTGATGTGTTTGTTGAGTGATTTCAGGTTCATAAGGCAAGTATTGGATGGAAGAAATGAGGAGAAAAGCATGCAAAGTGGAGAATGCATGAGGAAACAAGAATTGGGAATGCATCAATGGGCGCGCACGCGCAAAAAGTTATCTCGCATAGAGACGCGCATGCGTACATGACGCGTCTGCGCGGATGAACAAATAGCCAATCGACGCGCACGCGCACATGGTGCGCACGCGCCGATACTCGCACGTGACTCACTTAAGGGTAAAAAGGTGGGGGCAATTTTTGAGCAGCCCAGGCCTAATTCCAACCTGTTTCTGAGTGTATTTCATGCAGAATTGAAGCCCAAGCAAAAGGGGGAGCAATTGTTTGTAGGATTAGCATCATGTAGTTTAGTTTCTAGAGAGAGAAGCTCCCTCTTCTCTCTAGAATTAGGGTTCTTAGGTTAATCTCTCTTAGATCTAGATTTGATTTCATGTTTCCATCTTATTTCTTTTATGAATTCTTGCTTCTACACTTGCATTCTTCTAGTTTGTGATGTTAATTTTACTTTTATGCTCTCTTTTATGTTAATGAACTCTTGTTGGATTTGGATCCCTTTTTAATACAATTTAATGTTTGATGTTTCTTTTATTATTGAATTGGGTTGTGAATTTACTTTTCTTGCAATTGGTAGTTGATAGATTTACTATTCTTGTACTTTACTATGTGATGAGCGGATAATTTGTACCCTTTTTGGCATTGTTTTTAGTATGTTTTTAGTATCTTTTAGTTAGTTTTTATTATATTTTTATTAGTTTTTAGCTAAAATTCACTTTTCTGGACTTTACTATGAGTTTGTGTGTTTTTCTGTGATTTCAGGTATTTTCTGGGTGAAATTGAGGGACCTGAGCAAAAATCTGATTCAGAGACTGAAAAGGACTGCAGATGCTGTTGGATTCTGACCTCCCTGCACTCGAAGTGGATTTTCTGGAGCTACAGAAGCCCAATTGGCGCGCTCTCAACGGCGTTGGAAAGTAGACATCCTGGGCTTTCCAGCAATATATGATAGTTCATACTTTGCCTAAGATTTGATGGCCCAAACTGGCGTTCAAAGTCACCTACAGAAATTCCAGCGTTAAACGCCGGAACTGGCACCTAAATGGGAGTTAAACGCCCAAACTGGCACCAAAGCTGGCGTTTAACTCCAAGAAGAGTCTCTACACGAAAATGCTTCATTGCTCAGCCCAAGCACACACCAGTGGGCCCGGAAGTGGATTTTTATGTCATTTACTCATCTATGTACACCTTAGGCTACTAGTTTTCTATAAGTAGGACCTTTTACTATTGTATTGGATATAGAGAGCTTTTGAACATGTTTTTATGATTGAACTCACTTTGGGAGGCTGGCCATTCGGCCATGCCTAGACCTT
Organism: Arachis stenosperma; assembly: GCF_014773155.1. NCBI lineage: Eukaryota > Viridiplantae > Streptophyta > Magnoliopsida > Fabales > Fabaceae > Arachis > Arachis stenosperma. The sequence continues at coordinate 60,738,318 of NC_080386.1, forward strand.
GTTCTTATGTATTTTCAACGGTGGAGTTTCTACACACCATAGATTAAGGTGTGGAGCTCTGCTGTACCTCGAGTATTAATGCAATTACTATTGTTCTTCTATTCAATTCCGCTTGTTCTTTGTCCAAGATATCACTTGTTCTTCAACTTGATGAATGTGATGATCCGTGACACTCATCATCATTCTCACTTATGAACAAGGTGACTGACAACCACTTTTGTTCTACAAGCAACCAAGGCTTTAGTGTTTATCTCTTGGATTCCTGATACACGATGCATGGTTGATCGCCTGACAACCGAGTGCTCGCCTGACAAACGAGCCAGCGATTCCGTGAGATCAGAGTCTTCGTGGTATAGGCGAGAACTGATGGCGGCATTCAAGAGAATCCGGAAGGTCTAACCTTGTCTGTGGTATTCTGAGTAGGATTCAATGATTGAATGACTGTGACGTGCTTCAAACTCCTAGCAGGCGGGGCGTTAGTGACAGACGCAAAAGGATCGATGGATTCTATTCCGGCCTGACCGAGAACCGACAGCTGATTATCCATGCTGTGACAGAGCATAGGCAACGTTTTCACTGAGAGGATGGGAGGTGATGACAAGTCATCTTAGCCTAGTTTCACTAGTCTTTTTCTTTTGATTTCACTTAAATTATGCACTTTCTTGAGGCTTAAGCAAGCTAATTGAGGTAGATTTTCATGCTTCCTTTGATTGAATCAACCATATGTGAATTAATGCAACTTCATGAGGTTTGATGCCATAATTGGTGCATATTAGGATAGAATGATCATCTCATGATTTCAAGCATAGCTTTGATGTGTTTGGTTGATTTATGATAGGTGAAGAAAGCTTGGAAAAGGATTGAATGAGAAGGAATGGCTAGAAGCTAAGAGAAGACAATGAAACAAGTGAAATTGAACCAGGAAGAATGAAGTTGGAGTTGAAGTTAGCCCTCAAACGTTGGCACAAACTTTTGGACTTGAAGTTAGCCTCAACGTTAGCCCCCTAACTTGGAGGCTAACGTTGGAAATTGAAAATGCTTCCCAGGGTGTCCACGTTTGTGCCAACGTTAGCCCCTAACTTGGAGGCTACGTTGGCATGAAGATTTGCTCCCAGGGTGTGCCAACGTTTGCGCCAACGTTAGCCCCCTAACTTGGAGGCTAACGTTGGCATGAGAACTCTCCTCCAGGGCTGCCAACGTTTGCGCCAACGTTAGCCCTCTAACTTGGAGGCTAACGTTGGCGCCACACCAACACAAAGCAAGGCCAACGTTAGGGTCAAAGTTAGCCCCCTAACGTTGGCACCAACGTGAGATGCAGGAAATTGGTTTTGCTGATATGAAAAGTTGGCCTCAAAGTTAGCACCCTAACTTTGAGGCTAACTTTGAATCCAACTTTGCAAAACCCAAATCCGGTTCAATTGGTTCACTTGGGTTTCTCTCCAAACTTCAAGAGCAATCAACCAAGGCCTCTTTCAACCCAATTCCACCAAGAGCAAAGGCCCAACTCAAGGCTTGAAGATCAATTGAAGAAAGTGTATAAATAGGCTAAGATTCAAGTTAGTCGGGGAGCTTCCTTTTTAGTTTTTAAAAAGAGTTTTCTTCTTAGTTTTGGGAGCTGGAATGATCTTTATTTTCTTAGTTTAATTGCTTTCAATTTCAATTACTCTTGTCTTGGATCTTGGGTTGGAGAATTGAAGGAATTCTGTTTCAATCTCACCTTAGATCTCTCTTTTGATTTCCATTGCAATTAAATTTTCAGTTTGGTTAATTGCTTCTTCGTCTATTCTCTTTGCAATTTAAAATTCCTTTGCCATTGTTCTTGTTGGAGGAGGGCAGATCTAGACTCGGTTTTCTAGTCTCTGGGACCTGAGATCTAAATTTACCATTTCAATTTTCTGTTCTTGCACTAATTGTTCAATTCCCTTGTCTGTATGAATTTAATTCAATCCCAATTCCCATTTACTCTTCTGATTGATGCAATTTAACCTTTCTTTGTTTAATTCCTGCAATTCCAAGTCCCAATCCCCTTTACATTTCAAGCCATTTACAATTCTTGCAATTTAAGATTTTGCAATTTACATTTCTTGCAATCTAAGTTTCTGCCATTTAATTTCTTGTTCTTTAAGATTCAACACTTTAATTCTTGTTCTCTTTACTTTCAATGCAATTTAAATTCTGCAACTCAATCAACCAAATCTTGATTCGCTTGACTAAATCAACCACTAAACTAAAATTGCTCAATCCTTCAATCCCTGTGGGATCGACCTCACTCCCGTGAGTTTTTATTACTTGATGCGACCCGGTGCACTTGCCGGTTAGATTGGTGTTGTTTTGGGAGAGATTCTTGTCTCCACCAAAATAAATTTCCCATCAAGTTTTTGGCGCCGTTGCCGGGGATTGATTAGATTGACAATGATTAAGTGAGGTGGTAATTTAGATCAAGCACTTTTTCTTTAATTTTGACTAACCCATTAACTGTTTGAATTTTTGCTTAAACTAACTAAAACTTCAATTTAGCAGTAGATTGAAGTATCATTGGTGTGTACATTTCTTATGATATGCTTGTATGTCAGGTACACGAAGAACCACACTAAACCTTCATGAACAAGATGAGAGGACCCTCAGGAGGTTAAGGAGAGCTGAAAGAGGAAAAATATTGTTGGAGAAGAGGAATCAGAAGAAGAATTTCATGAGATGGAGGAACATTCAACTAATCCACCAGGTGGAGCAGACAACAACAATGGCAACCCACCTCAGAGGAGAGTTTTGGCTTCCTATACCTTTGCCAATCCTAGACATTGTGGAAGCAGCATCTTGGCTCCAAATGTCAATGCAAACAATTTTGAACTTAAGCCACAACTCATCACTTTGGTTCAGAATAATTGCTCTTTTGGTGGAGGATCACTTGAAGACCCACATCAACACTTATCCACCTTCCTGAGGATATGCAGCACTGTCAAAACTAATGGAGTACCTCCTGACAGCTACAAATTGATGCTATTCCCATTCTCTCTCAGGGATAAGGCTACTCAATGGTTGGAATCATTTCCAAGAGACAGCATCAACAACTGGGATGACTTGGTAACCAAGTTCCTTGCCAAGTTTTATCCACCACAGAGGGTTATAAGGTTGAAGGCTGAGGTACAAACATTCACACAAATGGAGAATGAACCCATCTATGAGGCATGGGAGAGGTACAAGGCTCTAGTCAGAAAATGCCCTTCTAACATGTTTAATGAATGGGAGAAGCTGCAAAACTTCTATGAAGGCTTAACACTGAAGTCTCAGGAATCCTTGGATCACTCAGCTGGAGGTTCCTTGCAACTCATGAAAACTGCAGAGGAGGCTCAAGAACTTATTGATATGGTGGCCAACAACCAATATTTCTTTGCTCATCAAAGAAGTCGCCAACCATCACAGAGAAGAGGCGTAATGGAGCTAGAAGGAGTAGATTCAATCCTGGCTCAAAACAAATTAATGCAGCAGCAAATTCAACAACAATTTGAGCAAATGACCAAGAGGATTGACAACCTCCAAGTTGCAGCAGTCAACACTAGCCAACCATCAGTCACATGGGGACAAAATGAAGAAGTTCAAGAAGAGCAACAGCAAGAACAAGTTCAGTACATGCACTTTAATCCAAATGAAGTCTATGGTGATACATACAACCCCTCATGGAAGAATCACCCCAACCTCAGATGGGGAGATACTCACAACCAAAACCAATAACCATGCCAGAGAAACTCAAACCAAAACAACCCAAGACACAATCAAAATTTCAATCAGCAGCAAACCAACCAAAATACCTATAGAAAACCTCAAAGCAATTACCCCACTCACAACCAATACCAATCCACTAATCAAAATTCCTATCATCCACCAACCACAGCTCATAACCCACCACAAGCACCACCTGAACCCCAAAGAATCACCAACTTGGAAACCATGATAGAAAAAATGATGAAACTCCAAGAAATGACAAACAAAAACCATGAGGCCTCCATAAAGAACCTAGAAAGGCAGATCGGGCAAATTTCCAAGCAAATGTCTGTTGAGAGACCTTCAAGTTCACTGCCTAGTGACACAATCCCAAATCCCAAGGAGGAGTGTAAGGCAATACAATTGAGAAGTGGGAGAATATTGATGAGCAACAATGACACTACAAAGAAACAAAAAGAGAGCATCAAAGAACCAACAGAGGATAAGCAAACAAAAGCAGATCAAGCTAAGGAGCAAGTTGTGGTGCCAACCAAAAGCAATGAGAAACTCAAAGAACAGGAGAACCAGCCACATAGCTCAAGGGGAATGACTCAAGGACAGCAGCAAATAGGAAAGAGCATCACACCTCCACTGCCATATCCTCAAAGATTCAACAAAGAGGTTAAGGACCAACATTTCCACAAATTCCTTGAGACCTTCAAGAGGCTGGAAATCAATATCCCTCTAGCTGAAGCACTTGAGCAAATGCCTTTATATGCCAAGTTCTTGAAGGACCTTATCAATAAGAAAAAAAGTTGGGATGAGAAGGAAATCGTATCACTCACTGAGGAATGCAGAGTCTTGATTCAAAAAGGGCTGCCTCCTAAGCTTGAGGACCCAGGGAGTTTCTTGTTACCTTGCACCATTGGGGAAGTGACCATCACTAAAGCAATGTGCGATCTCGGAGCAAGTATTAATTTAATACCATCCTCCCTGGTGAAAAAGCTGCATATAGAAGAAGTCAAACCAGTACAAATGTCACTGGAGCTTGTAGATAAGTTAATGGTGCACCCTAGGGGTGTAGTTGAAAATCTGTTGGTCAAGGTGGACAGCTTTATATACCCTGCTGACTTTGTGGTTCTAGAGTCAGACGAGGATGATGGTGACTCTGTTATACTAGGAAGGCCATTCCTGGCCACGGCTAGAGCCATCATAGACATAGAGAAAGGGGAGTTAACTCTCAGGATGCATGATCAGAGGGTCATTCTGAAGGTCTTACCAGAGGCAGAGTTTAGTGAAAAGAAGAAAGACTCTATGGAAATTGATAAGGGAGGATCACAGCTGAAGGGAGAAAATGACAAGGAAAGTCACAGCACACCCAAGGACAAGGATTGTGCAAATTAATGAAGAAGCTCAAGAAGATATTGGAATATTAGCCACAAAGAAGAGAGGTCCCCAAGAGAAGCCCATGGCCAGAAAAGAAAGATCAACAAAAGGAAGGATGAAAAGCAGGAACAAGACAAAAAGGGGTTGGAAAAATAGGAAGATTCCAACAGAGGGGCTTTCCAAAGGTGACAAAGTACAGCTGATATATCAACAGCTGGGGTCAAATCAACAAAATGAGGACTACTACATTGTCAGCAACATACTCTCATTAGAGCATGCTGAGATTGAACACCAGAAAACAAAGAAGAGAATCACAGTCAGGGGAGACAAATTGAGGCCCTACAAGCACCAACCACCATGAAAGAGAGCCTCAATGTCAAGCTAATGACAATAAAAGAGCGCTTCATGGGAGGCAACCCATGCTTTAAAATTCATGTCATTTTTAAATTCAATAAGTTATGATCATTTGAGCATGAACCCCCTTTCATTTCATGAACAGGCTCATTAACTGCATGCATTGTCTGAAGTTGGTATGCTTTCAAGCAATAATTCCGTTTTACATGCTTAAAGTATCTTGATAAAGCATATAGCCAAACACTAAGTTTGGTGTTCACTTAACTTCATGAAACTTAGGAATTCATGCATCAATAATCATACAATTGTTATTTTCCAAAATCTCATAAATAGAAAAATCCTTTTCGGTAATGAAGGCATCAATTGTGAGGCACCTTTTGTCAAGAAACAAGTTTGGTGTCCACCAAACTTTGATGTACCAATTTAGAGACACAATTGATCCTTCATGAAAAAAAGAGAGAAAAAGAAAGTGTAACAAAAACAATTCTTATGAACATTTGACATTGGAATTACACTAATTGGAGGAGGAGACTTATTTTCTTTATACATGACCAAACACTAAGTTTGGTGTCCTCCTAAGAGAATGTCACGGTTTCATTAATTGTTTTGTTATAAAAAGAACAACTCTAGCTACGGTTGGATAAGCTAATGTGTGTTGTCTTGTTGTGATGATTAGGTAGTCAAAGAATCTTCAATGAAAGAGACAAGACAAAGAAAAGCATAGCATGAGGACAAAATATCATCACATCAAAAAGAGAATCTGCCATTCCTCAGAAGATGGTCACGGCAAAGGCAAGGCAATGAGCACATTTTGTCTTCATTCATCCTTGCATACATACCTTTGATTCCCTTAAGTCCAATTGCATCCTAGCCTTTCATTGCTCATTTAAAAAAGCTCACCACCTTTTAGCCATGCACATAACCGAATCCTTGTGGCTTTGAAACCTCAATTCTTTCATCCTTCACCATAAGCTACACTTTTTTCCAACAATCTAAACCTCCCTTCATCAATTCTTACCCCAACCAATTCGGTCTCACCTCTTTGTGCTCCAAACTCACATCAAACTCTCTAACACTCTTCACACCCCCTTTAACCTTACAAAACTCCACCAACTAAGTGATCATGGCCTCCTCATCAAGAACCAAACGAAGAAAAGGAAAAGAACCTATGGTGGAGGAGAGCACCCCTGAATATGACCGATGGAGATTCAAGTCTTCATACCATCAATTTCAAATGGAGTGGATGAACAACAAGAAGATCTATCCAGAAATTCCATTCTTATTTCCGGATGAGGGATGTCAAGAAATGAAGAACAAAATTCAAAAGAGGAGGTGGGAGGAGCTTACATCACCAGATACCCGAATCAATGCCAATATTGTAAGAGAGTTCTATGCCAACATCCCGAGGCTTGACATGCGTGAGCCACCAACATACAAGAGCTATGTGCGGGGAGTGGAAGTAGATTTTAGCTCGAATGCAATCAAGAAAGTCTTGGGGCTAAAGTCAGTCCGCTTTAATGAACCAGGATACCAACAAAGGTTGAATGAGGATCAGGATTATGATGAGATTGCTAGAGATATTTGTTTAGAGAACTCCGAATGGGAAGGAGATGGCAAGAACCGATATAAGTATTTGAAGAGATGTGACCTCATCCCGGAAGCCAAAGGATGGTATGAGCTGATGAAAAGATCAATTCTGGGCACAGTAAACACATCAGAAGTTAACAAGGAGAGGGCTGTGATGTTGCATTGCATCACGGTAGGAGGAGAGATCAAAGCCCATGAGATTCTTGCAAAAGATATCCAACGGATTGCTGAGAAGAATTTGTCCGGATCTTGGTTGTACTATCCAAGTACCATTTGGAGGTTATGTGTGAAGGCTAAAGTACCACTGGAAGATGAGAATCCAAAGTGGATAGGCCAAGGCTTGCCCATAACCATTGAAAGAATGACAATAACTCCTGAAGCACATCATGGCCGAAGACCACATGGAAGAAGGCAAAGAGAAGAACTAATGGAAGAAGATGAGTTACACCAAGAAGAAGAACCACAAGAAGAGGAGGATCAGCCGCACTTTTTCCCACATGGCTATATGGATATGACCCAAATGCAAGAAGCAATTGGAAGACTGTCACACCAATACACAAGAATTCAAGAAAGGCAACAAGAGTACCATTCACAATACTTGAAGCATCACCAAGAACAACAAGAATGGCAGCTGAAAATGATGAACCAACAAAATGAGTTTGAGTCAAAATTCACTGCAATGCAAGAGGAGCATGCCTTTCAATCTCATGAGGCATTTGGGAAGTTAGCACAAATGCAGGCCGAAACCATGAGGGCTCTCAATGAGTTTACAACCCTCCAAGATGCAAGATATGAAGTCCAAGCCGATTACAACATTAATAGTCAAATCAGGCTGAACTATATTGGAGAACATCTGAACACCATGGATCCAGCATTCCCAACATTTGAAGAGTTCTTCAAAAAGAAAAGTGAAATAGAAGTAAACAAAGCCATGATGCTTGAAGATAGAGTAGAGGAAGCGATGAATAAAGCGGGGTTCTGGCGGGGTCAACAGCCAACAAACATGGACACAGGGAATGCCAGCAACCAAGTATATGAAAGAAGAAAGAAAAAGCATGACAAATGAAAGGTGGACTTGCTCCTTAATCATCACTACAAAAAATTATGCATTCTATCTGTTTGAAGTGTCTTTGCATCTTTGGGAAGTTATTTTAATAGTCTTTGCATTATGTGTGTTCATCATAAAATAAGTAAGCTAGTTAAGTTTGTGCTTGTGTGTTTGCTTCCACTTGACTAAGAGCATGTTCTGTCCCCTGCATCTTTAATTCAATAAAAGAAATGTTTGATTGTGAAGTGAGGTTCTCTGTTAGAAAGAAGTAGAATAATAGTAAGTGGTGGTATGTGTGTGATTGTATAAAAACTCACTGTTAGTGAATAAAGAGCTAGGATGTCTTTTTCTAAGAATAGAGTGATCTACTGTCTATGAATCTCAATAAGAAAATCCTTGGTTCAAAAGAAAAAATAAAAAGAAAGAAAGAAAAGAGATAGCCAAGAGATGGCAGAATCAAAGAAAACAAAAAAAGGAAACAAAGCTGGACACCAATAGCTTGAACCTTAAAAATATATGCCTGTGGTGTCTATGTATTAGGATCTGCTTGGACTACTAAGCTCTTTGGAGTGCTTCAACACTCGGTGACTTGGATTAACTAATCCGGGATCATCAGCTGAAAATCCACTATCAAGAGCAACCTAACTACAAGGCATTTAGTAACCAAAAAGGTGCTGGGCATCAATGTTTAAAGGGAAAGGTGAGCCAAGTGTCCATGGTGAATAATGTGTCAAGTATAAAGAAAAGAAAATGAACTTGCTACACATGACACTCAAATAAAGCTTTGAACAAAGTAATAGCCAAGGATAAAGGAATAATGAGAGGTCATAGCAGTATGACACTTGAAGCTTGAAGGAGACTTTCTAAAGCCTAAGAATCAATAAGAAGTGAGTATGTGCATATCAACATAAAATCCCATGAACTATCAATAACATTCTGCTAGCATGAACATCTTTTTCCAATTCATTCTTTCTTCCTAATAATTCATTTCTTGCTTGGGGACAAGCAAGCTTTAAGTTTGGTGTTGTGATGACAAGTCATCTTAGCCTAGTTTCACTAGTCTTTTTCTTTTGATTTCACTTAAATTATGCACTTTCTTGAGGCTTAAGCAAGCTAATTGAGGTAGATTTTCATGCTTCCTTTGATTGAATCAACCATATGTGAATTAATGCAACTTCATGAGGTTTGATGCCATAATTGGTGCATATTAGGATAGAATGATCATCTCATGATTTCAAGCATAGCTTTGATGTGTTTGGTTGATTTATGATAGGTGAAGAAAGCTTGGAAAAGGATTGAAGTGAGAAGGAATGGCTAGAAGCTAAGAGAAGACAATGAAACAAGTGAAATTGAACCAGGAAGAATGAAGTTGGAGTTGAAGTTAGCCCTCAAACGTTGGCACAAACTTTTGGACTTGAAGTTAGCCTCAACGTTAGCCCCCTAACTTGGAGGCTAACGTTGGAAATTGAAAATGCTTCCCAGGGTGTTCCACGTTTGTGCCAACGTTAGCCCCCTAACTTGGAGGCTAACGTTGGCATGAAGATTTGCTCCCAGGGTGTGCCAACGTTTGCGCCAACGTTAGCCCCCTAACTTGGAGGCTAACGTTGGCATGAGAACTCTCCTCCAGGGCTGCCAACGTTTGCGCCAACGTTAGCCCTCTAACTTGGAGGCTAACGTTGGTGCCACACCAACACAAAGCAAGGCCAACGTTAGGGTCAAAGTTAGCCCCCTAACGTTGGCACCAACGTGAGATGCAGGAAATTGGTTTTGCTGATATGAAAAGTTGGCCTCAAAGTTAGCCCCCTAACTTTGAGGCTAACTTTGAATCCAACTTTGCAAAACCCAAATCCGGTTCAATTGGTTCACTTGGGTTTCTCTCCAAAATTCAAGAGCAATCAACCAAGGCCTCTTTCAACCCAATTCCACCAAGAGCAAAGGCCCAACTCAAGGCTTGAAGATCAATTGAAGAAAGTGTATAAATAGGCTAAGATTCAAGTTAGTCGGGGAGCTTCCTTTTTAGTTTTTAAAAAGAGTTTTCTTCTTAGTTTTGGGAGCTGGAATGATCTTTATTTCTTAGTTTAATTGCTTTCAATTTCAATTACTCTTGTCTTGGATCTTGGGTTGGAGAATTGAAGGAATTCTGTTTCAATCTCACCTTAGATCTCTCTTTTGATTTCCATTGCAATTAAATTTTCAGTTCGGTTAATTGCTTCTTCGTCTATTCTCTTTGCAATTTAAAATTCCTTTGCCATTGTTCTTGTTGGATCTAGGAGGGCATTGAGATCTAGACTCGGTTTTCTAGTCTCTGGGACCTGAGATCTAAATTTACCATTTCAATTTTCTGTTTCTTGCACTAATTGTTCAATTCCCTTGTCTGTATGAATTTAATTCAATCCCAATTCCCATTTACTCTTCTGATTGATGCAATTTAACCTTTCTTTGTTTAATTCCTGCAATTCCAAGTCCCAATCCCCTTTACATTTCAAGCCATTTACAATTCTTGCAATTTAAGATTTTGCAATTTACATTTCTTGCAATCTAAGTTTCTGCCATTTAATTTCTTGTTCTTTAAGATTCAGCACTTTAATTCTTGTTCTCTTTACTTTCAATGCAATTTAAATTCTGCAACTCAATCAACCAAATCTTGATTCGCTTGACTAATTCAACCACTAAACTAAAATTGCTCAATCCTTCAATCCCTGTGGGATCGACCTCACTCCCGTGAGTTTTTATTACTTGATGCGACCCGGTGCACTTGCCGGTTAGATTGGTGTTGTTTTGGGAGAGATTCTTGTCTCCACCAAAATAAATTTCCCATCAAGTTTTTGGTAAATTTTTGGTGGAAAAATGAATTTCTCCCAAAAACACACCAATCTAACCGGCAAGTGCACCGGGTCGCATCAAGTAATAAAAACTCACGGGAGTGAGGTCGATCCCACAGGGATTGAAGGATTGAGCAATTTTAGTTTAGTGGTTGAATTAGTCAAGCGAATCAAGATTTGGTTGATTGAGTTGCAGAATTTAAATTGCATTGAAAGTAAAGAGAACAAGAATTAAAGTGCTGAATCTTAAAGAACAAGAAATTAAATGGCAGAAACTTAGATTGCAAGAAATGTAAATTGCAAGAATCTTAAATGACAAGAAATGTAAATGGCTTGAAATGTAAAGGGGATTGGGACTTAGATTTGCAGGAATTAAACCAAGAGAAATTAAATTGCATTAGACAGAAGGGTAAATGGGAATTGGGATTTGATTGAATTCAAACAGACAAGCAAATTAAACAAATAAAGCAAGTATAGAAAATTGAAATGGTAAAATATGATCTCAGGACCCAGAGACTAGAAAACCAAGTCTAGATCTCAATGCCTTCCTAGATCCAACAAGAACAATAACAAGGAAATTGTAAATTGCAGAGAGATTAGATGAAGAAGCAATTGACCGAACTGAAAATTTAATTGCAATGGAAATCAAAAGAGAGATCTAAGGTGAGATTGAAACAGAATTCCTTCAATTCTCCAACCCAAGATCCAAGACAGAGTAATTGAAATTGAAAGCAATTAAACTCAGAAAATAAAGATCACTCAGGCCCCCAAAACAGAAAAGTAAACTCTCTAAAAACTCTCAAAAGGGAAGCTCCCTGACTCACTTGAATCTTAGCCTATTTATACCCTTTCTTCAATTGATCTTCAAGCCTTGAGTTGGGCCTTTGCTCTTGGTGGAATTGGGTTGAAAGAGGCCTTGGTTGATTGCTCTTGAAGTTTGGAGAGAAACCCAAGTGAACCAATTGAACCGGATTTGGGTTTTGCAAAGTTGGATTCAAAGTTAGCCTCAAAGTTAGGGGGCTAACTTTGAGGCCAACTTTTCATATCAGCAAGCATCATTTTCTGCCACTCACGTTGGTGCCAACGTTAGGGGGCTAACTTTGACCCTAACGTTGGCCTTGCTTTGTATGCTTGTGGCGCCAACGTTAGCCTCCAAGTTAGGGGGCTAACGTTGGCGCAAACGTTGGCAGCCCTGGAGGAGAGTTCTCATGCCAACGTTAGCCTCCAAGTTAGGGGGCTAACGTTGGCGCAAACGTTGGCACACCCTGGGAGCAAATCTTCATGCCAACGTTAGCCTCCAAGTTAGGGGGCTAACGTTGGCGCAAACGTGGAACACCCTGGGAAGCATTTTCAATTTCCAACGTTAGCCTCCAAGTTAGGGGGCTAACGTTGAGGCTAACTTCAAGTCCAAAAGTTTGTGCCAACGTTTGAGGGCTAACTTCAACTCCAACTTCATTCTTCCTGGTTCAATTTCACTTGTTTCATTGTCTTCTCTTAGCTTCTAGCCATTCCTTCTCACTTCAATCCTTTTCCAAGCTTTCTTCACCTATCATAAATCAACCAAACACATCAAAGCTATGCTTGAAATCATGAGATGATCATTCTATCCTAATATGCACCAATTATGGCATCAAACCTCATGAAGTTGCATTAATTCACTATGGTTGATTCAATCAAAGGAAGCATGAAAATCTACCTCAATTAGCTTGCTTAAGCCTCAAGAAAGTGCATAATTTAAGTGAAATCAAAAGAAAAAGACTAGTGAAACTAGGCTAAGATGACTTGTCATCACAACACCAAACTTAAAGCTTGCTTGTCCCCAAGCAAGAAATGAATTATTAGGAAGAAAGAATGAATTGGAAAAAGATGTTCATGCTAGCAGAATGTTATTGATAGTTCATGGGATTTATGTTGATATGCACATACTCACTTCTTATTGATTCTTAGGCTTAGAAAGTCTCCTTCAAGCTTCAAGTGTCATACTGCTATGACCTCTCATTATTCCTTTATCCTTGGCTATTACTTTGTTCAAAGCTTTATTTGAGTGTCATGTGTAGCAAGTTCATTTTCTTTTCTTTATACTTGACACATTATTCACCATGGACACTTGGCTCACCTTTCCCTTTAAACATTGATGCCCAGCACCTTTTGGTTACTAAATGCCTTGTAGTTAGGTTGCTCTTGATAGTGGATTTTCAGCTGATGATCCCGGATTAGTTTAATCCAAGTCACCGAGTGTTGAAGCACTCCAAAGAGCTTAGTAGTCCAAGCAGATCCTAATACATAGACACCACAGGCATATATTTTTAAGGTTCAAGCTATTGGTGTCCAGCTTTGTTTCCTTTTTTGTTTTCTTTGATTCTGCCATCTTTTGGCTATCTCTTTTCTTTCTTTCTTTTTTTTTTCTTTTGAACCAAGGATTTCTTATTGAGATTCATAGACAGTAGATCACTCTATTCTTAGAAAAAGACATCCTAGCTCTTTATTCACTAACAGTGAGTTTTTATACAATCACACACATACCACCACTTACTATTATTCTACTTCTTTCTAACAGAGAACTATCTCATTTCACAATCAAACATGTCTTTTATTGATTTAAAGATGCAGGGGACAAAACATGCTCTTAGTTAAGTGAAAGTGAACACACAAGCACAAACTTAAACTAGCTTACTTATTTTAAGATAATGCAAAGACTATGTCTGAACCCAAAAGACACTTTAACAGAACATACTCAAAATATTACTTGTTCCGAGGGTTACCTGAAACGTGCAGCTCGGTCGTCTTAGGGAGGCCCGAGATGGGGGGATTGATGACCCGAGCTTGATATGCTGAGTGGTTGGTGGTGGTACCTGCAATGACACTCCGATGCTTAAGTTAGCATGGGTCCAAGCAGATATTGAGTAGAATTAGAGTATGAGTTATACCTGGGTGCTCCAGTGTATTTATAATGGTGAGATGTGGCCTCCTGTGGATAAGATAAGTTTAGTTATCTTATCTTATCTTTATCTTATCTTTAAGTGAGGTCATCATATCTTCAAGGGAACCGCCTTTATCTTTCTGGGTTTTAGCTGCCTTTAGATTGGGCTGTGTTCCTTCGTTTTGGGCCTGCTTTAGGCTCCTTTGGCGAGTTGGCCGAGCTCTTTGAGAAGAGGTCGGGCATTTAGCCGAGCTCTCTGAGAAGAGGTCGGGCATTTAGCCGAGCTCTCTGAGAAGAGGTCGGGCATTTAGCCGAGCTCTCTGAGAAGAGGTCGGGCATTTAGCCGAGCTCTCTGAGAAGAGGTCGGGCATTTAGCCGAGCTCTAGAAGAGGTCGGATAGTCTGACCTGAAGAGGTCGGTCGGCTTGTCGCTAAACATCCCGGGTCGGACAGGTTGACCCAGGGTATGAACAGTGCCCCTGCTTGAGTTCGATCTTTCCATGAGATCATGCTTTTCAGAGCTTCGATCTCTTTGGAAGTCGTGCTCGAGCATCTGTCTGGCTTTGATTCTTCATTGCTTTGAAATCTTTTGCAGATTTTCTAGAGGTTTGGTACTTCACAGTCCGTCCTCTTTTGAGTAGTAGTGTGGGTTTTCTACCCTTGCCTTCTGGATCACGCCTTGCTTTTGTGTTGACAACCCTCTGCTTTGGTGAAGTTATCCTTGCGGCTTGATATCCGGACTCTTAGTGACTTGTCTGATGACTTTTTAGTGTTCTTTGTATAGAACCTTTTTAGTCTCGGATGACGTACGTAGCCCTGTTTGAGATTGTGCCTTCTTTGAGTGGAGTTGTATCCCTTTTAGCTAAGCACTTTTGAGCCTTAAGGTTTTTTCTTAACCTTTTGGCTTGTTCTTTTTTGAGATTGTATTTGCGCCTCTTCTTAGCTGACGTCGACCTGTACGACTTTGCCCCTGCTTGAGTTCGATCTTTCCGTGAGATCGTGCTCTCTTTGGGGGAAGTCGTACTCAAGCATCCTGACTTTGGTCGATCTTGAGTAGTTTTATCTTGTGCGAGTTTGGCATTGCCTTTTTTAGTTTGTTTGAGAGGTCTTTTCAGCCTTCTTCCGACTTGTTTGTCTTCACTGTTCGGGCTTTTTAGTCATAATCCAACAACTTTTTAGGTATAGTTCCTGATGGGAAACCTTTTATAGTCTGTTGGATGACTTTTAGCGCCGTTTTGATTTGTGCTTTTGCCTTTTAAGTAGTGTCTTTTTTCAAGACTTCGTACCTTTTAGCAAAGCATTCCTGGCATTCCTCTGGCCATTGCGAGATGTCTTTGTCCCCTTTGTGGATCTTTGTAGAGTGTCGGTATTTTGTCCGACCTCTTTCGATCACTGCCGGTTCTGTCCACTTCCTGCTTGGTTGAGGTGGTCCTTGGGGCTAACTGTCCGACAACTTTTTAGTGTTCTTTGGTAGAACCTTTTTAGTTGGTCTGAACAATTTTGATAGCCTTGTCATGGAGCCGTGGCTTTTTGGGCAAAGCTATGTCCCTTTTAGCGCACGCTTTTCGTTGGTCCAATTTCTCGTGTCGACGAGCTGTAGCTTTCGTGGTCCGACTTCTTGTCGGTCCAAGCTGGGTTTTCGTTGGTCCGACTTCTTCCTGTCGGTCCAAGCTGTAGCTTTTGTTTGGTCCGACTTTTCTTGTTGTTCCAAGCTGTAGCTTTGGGCCGACTTCTTCATGTCGGTCGCTTCTAAGTTATTTCTAGTAATCCTCTTTATTGGACCTCTGTCAGGTCTCTTTCAGGGATTACTTTTTATAACTTTTGTTTATGGGACGACTTCTTTACGTCAGTCCCTTCTCCAAGTTATTTTTGTAATCCTCTTTCTTGGACCTTTGTCAGATCTCTTTCAGGGATTACTTTTATAACTTGTCCGTTGTAGGAGACCGACTTCTTTATGTCGATCTCTTCTAAGTTATTTCGTAACCCTCTTTCTTGGACCTTTGCCAGGTCTCTTTCAGGGATTACTTTTTATAACTTTTGTTTATGGGACGACTTCTTTACGTCAGTCCCTTCTCCAAGTTATTTTGTAATCCTCTTTCTTGGACCTTTGTCAGATCTCTTTCAGGGATTACTTTTATAACTTGTCCGTTGTAGGAGACCGACTTCTTTATGTCGATCTCTTCTAAGTTATTTCGTAACCCTCTTTCTTGGACCTTTGCCAGGTCTCTTTCAGGGATTACTTTTTATAACTTTTTGTTTATGGGACGACTTCTTTACGTCAGTCCCTTCTCCAAGTTATTTTTGTAATCCTCTTTCTTGGACCTTTGTCAGATCTCTTTCAGGGATTACTTTTATAACTTGTCCGTTGTAGGAGACCGACTTCTTTATGTCGATCTCTTCTAAGTTATTTCGTAACCCTCTTTCTTGGACCTTTGCCAGGTCTCTTTCAGGGATTACTTTTTATAACTTTTTGTTTATGGGACGACTTCTTTACGTCAGTCCCTTCTCCAAGTTATTTTTGTAATCCTCTTTCTTGGACCTTTGTCAGATCTCTTTCAGGGATTACTTTTATAACTTGTCCGTTGTAGGAGACCGACTTCTTTATGTCGATCTCTTCTAAGTTATTTCGTAAATCAATCGGAAGGGTGATTCCCCCGTGGTGAAGTGTGGAGTTGTCCGATATGCCCATAGGACTTGTGGGAGCTCTTCAGCCCAAGCTCCCTTTGTGTCCTTTAGTCTCCGTTTTAACCTAGCTAGTATGATTTTGTTGGCAGCTTCTGCTTGTCCATTGGCTTGTGGGTGTTCTACGGATGTGAATTGGTGCTTTATTTTCAAGTTAGCCACTCTTTTCTTGAAACCTGTGTCCATGAATTGAGTGTCATTGTTTGTGGTGATGGAGTAAGAAACCCCAAACCTTGTAATAATGTTCTTGTACAAGAATTTCTGACTTCTTTGAGCAGTGGCATTAGCTAGGGCTCTGCCTCAATCCATTTGTGAAGTAATCCACCCCTACAATGAGGAACTTGACTTGTCCCGATCCTTGGAAAAATAGTCCGAGGAGGTCGAGTCCCCTCTTTGCGAACGGCCAAGGTGATGTTACACTGATGAGCTCCTCTGGTGGGGCAATGTGGAAGTTGGCATGCTTTTTGATGTAAAGCTTTGACTTTGTATTTGGGTTTTTGCTCTGTTGTTGCCTCCAAAGGGTGCCCTTGGACTTTTGTGTGAGTCCTGGGGTTTCCCTTTTACTGCCACGTCTGTCACTTTGTTTTACTGTTATTGTCCGAGTTGTTTCCTTATTTGCCCGAGTTGTTTGGTAGTAATTCCATAGTCGACCTATGTCTTTGAGATGTCTACTAAGATCCCGGACAGCGTGTCTGATTAGCTGGATTTCATAGTTTAAATGCGTGTTTACTGTGGCTGACCCTGAGTACATCCCTTATACCGCCTTCGAGACCGATTTGTTGTGGTCTTGTAATGTAGCTCGGATGAGGCTTCTGTTATTGCCCCTTGGTTGGCTAGTTTTGAAAATGCATCAGCTCGGGCATTCTGCTCTCAAGGTATGTGTCGGACCTCATATCCCCGAATTGTCCGAGCTGTTGGTGCTGGCTGGTTTTGAAAATGTATAAGCTCGGGCATTCTATGTGTCGGACTTCATTTTTCTCCGATTTGTCCGAGTTGTTTCTGTTTTTGTCCAGAGTCCCCCGAATTGTCCGAGATGTTCTCTGGTTTTGTCCAAGGTCTCCCGAATTATCCGAGCTGTCCTTTGTAGGATTCTTCCAGCTAAGTTTGTTTCCTGCAGGATGCCCTTTATTGGCTGGTTGGTTGGAACTCTGATAGTGTGAGCTTGAAAGTATGGGTGGAGTCGTCGAGAGGTGAGTATGAGGGTGTAGGCGAACTTTTTCTATCTGTTGATAGGTTAGTTCAGTCCCTTGTAAAGCTTTGCTGGTGAAGTAGACGGGTTGTTTCCCACTTTCGTCTTCTCTGACTAGTGCTGAGGCTATTGCCTGACTTCCCACTGCGAGGTATAATGAGTTCTTCACTTTCCTGTGGTCTGGAAAGGATGGGTGGTTGCCCCAAGAATTTTGAAATCTCGGAAGGCTTGTTCGTACTCCGTTGTCCTTTTCAACTCGTCCGACCTCCTTGGCGTGAGGTGGACGTTCAACTCGTCCGACCTCTTTGGTGTGAGGTAGATGTTTAACTCGTTCGACCTCTTTGGTATGAGGTGGACCTTTAACTCGTCCGACCTCTTGGTTGTGAGGTGGACCTTCAACTTGTCCGACCTCTTTGGTGTGAGGTGGACCTTCAATTCGCCCGACATCTTCGGTGTGAGGTGGACCTTCAACTTGTCCGACTTCTTTGTTGTGAGATGGACCTTCAACTTGTCCGACCTCTTTGTTGTGAGGTGGACCTTAACTCGCCCGACCTCTTCCGTGTGAGGTGGACCTTCAACTTGTCCGACCTCTTTGGTGTGAGGTGGACCTTCAATTCGCCCGACATCTTCGGTGTGAGGTGGACCTTCAACTTGTCCGACCTCTTTGGTGTGAGGTGGAGCTTAAACTCGCCCGACCTCTTCGGTGTGAGGTGGACCTTCACCTTGTCCGACCTCTTTGTTGTGAGATGGACCTTCAACTTGTCCGACTCTTTGTTGTGAGGTGGACCTTAACTCGCCCGACCTCTTCCGTGGAGGTGGACCTTCAACTTGTCCGACCTCTTTGGTGTGAGGTGGACCTTCAATTCGTCCGACCTCTTTCTCCTTTTTTGCTTTTGATTGGGCGAGGTGGTGGGATCTTCTCCGATTGATCTTCTTCTTTCTTGGACTCTTTATCCTTGTCCCGTGGTGGGTTAGGAGAATTCGGTTTTTTAGCTTTCTCCTAGTCGAGAGTTCTCTTCCATGTTGATGTATTTCTGTTCCCGTTCCTGTACCTCGTTCAGAGATGTTGGGTGCTTCTTGGATATTGAGTGGCTGAGAGGGTCCTTCTCTTAGGCCATTGATGAGTCCCATGATGGCCGCTTTTGTTGGAAGACTTTGTATGTCAAGGCATGCGTTGTTGAATCTTTCCATGTAGCTGTGAAGACTTTCTGATCTCCTTGTTTAATTCCCAGCAAGCTTGAAGTGTGTTTGGCTTTATCCTTCTGGATGGAGAACCTGGCGAGGAATCTTCTTAACAAGGTCGTCAACTTGTGATGGATCTTGGAGACAAACTGTCGAAGCACCATATTGCTGTCTTCGTTAGAGTAGTTGGGAAGACTTTGCATCGAATGGCGTCCGATGTGTCGGTGAGGTACATTCTTCTGAAATTACTGAGATGATGGTTTGGATTCAATGTGCCGCCGTACGGGATCATGTCGGGAGCCTTGAAGTCCTTTGGGACTTTAGCTTTCATGATATCTTTGGTGAATGGGTCTTGATCTTCGTAGGGGCTGTCTTCGTGACCGGATTTGTTTTGGCCTTGAGATCTGCTTCGAGTTTTAGGAGCTTGTCCTTTAACTCGTGGCATCACCTAACTTCCCTTCGTAGGTCTCTCTCAGCTTCTTGTTGATGTTCCACCTTTTTTTTTTCGAGTTGCTTTAAGCGATCTTGAAGTGCCTCCATAGCCTCCTCTTTTGGCGAATTCTCGCCTTGGTGGGTTTGAAGAGTATCTTTTGGTGTAGTATCCGCGTCTTTGTGCGGTGTTCTATCCTCTAGATCTGAATCATGGTCGTTGTCATGGTTGTCCGCCATGGTGATGGGATGACTTCCAGGGTCCCCGGCAACGGCGCCAATGTTCCGAGGGTTACCTGAAACGTGCAGCTCGGTCGTCTTAGGGAGGCCCGAGATGGGGGGATTGATGACCCGAGCTTGATATGCTGAGTGGTTGGTGGTGGTACCTGCATGACACTCCGATGCTTAAGTTAGCATGGGTCCAAGCAGATATTGAGTAGAATTAGAGTATGAGTTATACCTGGGTGCTCCAGTGTATTTATAATGGTGAGATGTGGCCTCCTGTGGATAAGATAAGTTTAGTTATCTTATCTTATCTTTATCTTATCTTTAAGTGAGGTCATCATATCTTCAAGGGAACCGCCTTTATCTTTCTGGGTTTTAGCTGCCTTTAGATTGGGCTGTGTTCCTTCGTTTTGGGCCTGCTTTAGGCTCCTTTGGCGAGTTGGCCGAGCTCTTTGAGAAGAGGTCGGGCATTTAGCCGAGCTCTCTGAGAAGAGGTCGGGCATTTAGCCGAGCTCTCTGAGAAGAGGTCGGGCATTTAGCCGAGCTCTCTGAGAAGAGGTCGGGCATTTAGCCGAGCTCTCTGAGAAGAGGTCGGGCATTTAGCCGAGCTCTAGAAGAGGTCGGATAGTCTGACCTGAAGAGGTCGGTCGGCTTGTCGCTAAACATCCCGGGTCGGACAGGTTGACCCAGGGTATGAACATTACTCAATAGCAAAAGTTAAGTGTATATACAACCTATTGGTTTGCATCTCTTTTGTTCATCCTTCTGTTGTGCCCATTTTGAATCATGATGCCAAATTCCTTGCTACTTCCTCTGATTCGTCATTTTGACTCTGGGAAAATTCTTATGTTCTTGCTACAGGTCATAGAGTTAGGACTAAAAAGCAATTATATAGTTGATTAATTTGTCTGATTGCTTGAAACTAGTAATGTGTAGGAGGTTAGAATGTGTTTCTGAATGAAGTTTGGTGGAACACCAAACTTAAAAATTTTCATTCTCTCTCAAATTATTTTGGTGTGCAACACCAAACTTAGCTCCTTGCAATGCATACTACTATTCACATTTTTATTGAAAAGCTACGAAAAGATAACTACCTCACGTTAGGTTGCCTCCCAACAAGCGCTCTTTTATTGTCATTAGCTTGACATCTTCCGTTTTTGCTTCAAGGAGGGTTAGGCTCTGGACCTCTGTTTCTTGTTCCATTGCCCCCCTAGTACAGCTTTGCTCTATGGCCATTTGCTGTAAACCGATTCTTTGTGCTTCATCTAGCAATTCAATACTCCCATAAGGAAAACCTTAGTCACCAAGTATGGACCTGTCCACTTAGACTTAAGCTTGCCAGGGAATATCTTGAGCCGTGTTATACAAGAGAACTTGTTGTCCAAGTTTGAACTCTTTCTTCAAAATCTTCCTGTCATGCCATCTTTTAGCTTTTTCCTTGTATATCTTGGCATTTTCATAGGCTTCTAGCCTAACTCATCTAGCTCATTCAGCTGCAATAATCTTTTTTCTGCTGCTTCAGAATCCAGATTTAGAAGTTTGGTGGCCCAAAAGGCTTTGTGCTCAAGCTTACAGGGAGATGACAAGATTGCCATATAGCAATTGAAATGGGGATTTCCCAATGGGAGTTTTGAAGGCTGTTCGGTATGCCCAAAGTGCATCTTCCAACTTCCTAGCCCAATCCTTTCTTGTGCTACCAACTGTCTTTTCTAGGATTCTTCAGTTCCCTGTTTGCTAATTCTGCCTGTCCATTAGTTTGAGGATGATATGGTGTGGCTACCTTATGAATAACTCCATATTGTGGAGAAGTTTCTCCATTTGTCTATTGCAAAAATGACCACCACCATCACTGATGAGACCCTTAGGTACTCCAAATCTAGTAAAGATGTGCTTCTTTAGGAATTGAAGAATAATTTGTGCATCACAGGTAGTTGTGGCTATGGCTTCAACCCATTTTGAAACATATTCCACTGCTACCAAGATATATTTGAATGAATAAGGGGGGGAAAGGGTCCCATGAAATCAATGCCCATAGATCAAACAATTCTACTTCCAGAATGAAGTTCTGTGGCATCTCATTCCTTTTTGTTAATCCTCCTGCTCTTTGGCATTCATTACATTGGTGGACAAACTCCCTGGCATCTTTGAAGATGGTTGGCCAATAGAACCCACTTTGTAATATCTTTGCTGCTGTTCTTTCTGGACCAAAGTGTCCGCCGTATGTAGAGCCATGGCAATGCCATAATATTTGCATTTCACTCTCAGGGACACATCTTCTAATTATTCCATCAGAACATCTTTTGAACAAATAAGGTTCATCCCACAAGAACTTCCTTGCTTCATTGATCAGCTTCTTCACTTGTTGCTTAGTGAATTCTTGAGGTATCTTCCATCCCACTTTGTAGTTAGCTATATCGGCAAACCATGGTGTTTGTTGGATCAGCATAAGATGTTCATCTGGGAAGCTTTCATTCACAGGTAATGAAGCCTTTTGGATTGTTTCTGGTGGCAGCCTTGACAAATGATCGGCAACTAGATTTTCGGTGCCTTTCCTGTCCCTTACCTCAATGTCAAATTCTTGTAAGAGTAGAATCCACCTGATGAGTCTTGGTTTGGCATCCTATTTTGACATCAAATACTTGAGAGCAGCATGATCAGTATAAACCACAATTTTAGATCCTATCAAGTATGATCTAAACTTATCAAATGCATAGACTACAGCCAACAATTCCTTCTTGTTGTAGTGTAATTTTTTTGAGCTTCATTCAATACTTTACTTGCATAATATATGACATGATGCAAGTTTCCCTTCTTCTGTCCAAGTACAGCACCAATGGCAATCTCACTTGCATCACACATGAGTTCAAATGGCAAATTCCAATCCGGAGGTGTGATGATTGGTGCTGTTGTGAGTTTCTGTTTTAAAGTTTCAAAAGCATGCTGGCACTCTTTATCAAAAACAAAAGGTTGATCAATCATCAAAAGGTTGCTCAAAGGTTTGGCTATTTTAGAAAAATCTTTGATAAACCTTCTATAAAATCCTGCATGCCCAAGAAACTTCTAACAGATTTCACATTAGTTGGTGGAGGGAGTTTTTCTATTATCTCAACCTTTGCCTTATCAACCTCTATCCCTTTTCTTGAAACTTTATGACCAAGAACAATCCCCTCAGGTACCATGAAATGGCACTCTCCCAGTTCAAAACCAAATTAGTTTCTTGGCATCGTTTCAAGACAAGAGTTAGATGGTTTAAGCAAGTATTGAAACTATCACCAAAGACAGAGAAGTCCATAAAAACCTCTAAGAATTTTTCAACCATATCTGAGAAAATGGAAAGCATACACCTTTGAAAAGTAGCTGGGGCATTGCACAATCCGAATGGCATTCTTCTATAAGCAAAAACTCCAACTGGGCATGTGAATGAAGTCTTTTCTTGGTCCTTTGGGTCCACCACTATCTGATTATACCCAGAATATCCATCCAAGAAACAATAAAAGCATGGCCAGCCAACCTTTCGAGCATTTGATCAATGAAAGGAAGTGGGAAATGATCTTTGCGTGTGGCATCATTCAGCCTTCTATAGTCAATACACATCCTCCACCCTGTCACAGTTTAGTCGGAATGAGTTCATTTCTCATTAATAATGACTGTCATCCCTCCTTTCTTTGGTACCACTTGGACTGGGCTTATCCACGAGCTATCGGAAATAGGGTATATGATTCCTGCATTCCATAATTTCATCACTTCCTTCTGGACGACCTCCTTCATTGCAGGGTTGAGTCTTCTCTGAGGTTGAATCACTGCTTTGGAATTGTCCTCCAAAAGAATCTTATGCATGCATACTGTGGGGCTGATGCCCTTCAGGTCAATGGTCCATCCTAAGGCATCCTTGTGAGTTCTGAGAACATCAAGAAGCTCTCCTTCTTCTTTCTTTGTCAAGACGAGTTGATGATCACTGGGAGGCTTTCTGAAGTGCCAAGAAATGCATATTTGAGATGAGAGGGTAATGGCTTCAGTTCTTGCTTTTGCACCTCTTCTTCTTGCTTGGTCTCACTCTTTGCTTATGAAGGTCTCGGCTACTTGTTCTTCTATTGCATTTTGATCTCCTTCTTGCTCTTGAGAACTTTCTTCCAGCATTTCTTCCACCAAACTCTCTATATCTTTTACATAATCCTCTTGTCAGGGTTATTGCATTGACTTGAAAACATTTATGATCATTGTTCATTATGGACCCTGAAGACCATTTCTCCTTTTTCTACATCGATGATGGCTCTTGCTGTGTGTAAAAATGGCCTCCCAAAATGATTGAGTCACTTCCTTCCTCTTCAGTATCCAAAATCACAAAATCTGCTGGGAAGATAAATTCCCCAATCTTCACCAACAGATTTTCCACAATTCCATTGGGTGTCTTAATGGATCTGTCAGCCAAACTAATGACATCCTGGTGGGTTTAAACTCTTCTATATCAAGTTTCTCATCATTGAGAGAGGCATTAAATTGATGCTGGCACCAAGGTCACAGAGAGCTTTGTTGGAATTGTTTTTCCAATGGTGCATGACACTACAAAGCCCCCGGATCCTTGAGTTTTGGGGGAATACCCGCTGAATCACAGCACTGCATTCCTCTGTCAGTAATATGGTTTCCTTCTCAAGCCAACTTCTCTTCTTATTGATAAGGTCCTTCAAGAACTTGGCATATAAAGGCATTTGCTCAAGTGCTTCAGCTAGAGGGATATTAATTTCCAGCTTCTTGAAGATCTCAAGGAATTTGTGGAAATGTTGGTCCTTAACCTCTTTGTTGAATCTCTGAGGATATGGCAGTGGAGGTGTGATGCTTTTCGATTTGCGTCCTTGGTCTTTTCCTTGGAGCTATGTGGCTGGTTTCCTGTTCTTTGAGTTTTCATTGCTTTTGGTTGGCACCACACTTTGCTTAGCTTGATCTGCTTTGTTTGCTTCTCATCCTCTGTTGGTTCTTTGATGCTCTCTTTTTGTTTCTTTGTAGTGTCATTGTTGCTCATCAATATTCTCCCACTTCTCAATTGTATTGCCTTGCATTCCTCCTTGGGATTTGGGATTGTGTCACTAGGCAGTGAGCTTGAAGGTCTCTCAACAGAAATTTGCTTGGAGATTTGCCCGATCTGCCTTTCCAGGCTCTTTATGGGAGGCCTGGTTTTTGTTTGTCATTTCTTGGAGTTTCATCATTTCTATCATGGTTTCCAAGTTGGTGATTCTTTGGGGTTCAGGTGGTGCTTGTGGTGGGTTATGAGCTGTGGTTGGTGGATGATAGGAATTTTGATTAGTGGATTGGTATTGGTTGAGATTGGGGTAATTGTTTTGAGGTTTTCTGTAGGTATTTTGGTTTGTTTGCTGCTGGTTGAAATTTTGATTGTGTTTGGGTTGTTTTGGTTTGAGTTCCTCTGCCATGGTTGTTGGTTTTGGTTGTGAGTATCCCATCTGAGGTTGGGGTGATTCTTCCATGAGGGGTTGTATGTATCACCATAGACTTCATTTGGATTAGAGTGTACTGAACTGTTCTTGCTGTTGCTCTTCTTGAACTTCTTCATTTTGTCCCCATGTGGCTGATGGTTGGCTAGTGACTGCTGCAACTTGGAGGTTGTCAATCCTCTTGGTCATTTGCTCAAATTGTTGTTGAATTTGCTGCTGCATTAATTGTTTTGAGCCAGGATTGAATCCACTCCTTCTAGCTCCATTACTCCTCTCTGTGATGGTTGGCGACTTCTTTGATGAGCAAAGAAGTATTGGTTGTTGGCCACCATATCAATAAGTTCTTGAGCCTCCTCTGCAGTTTTCATGAGTTGCAAGGAACCTCCAGCTGAGGATCCAAGGATTCCTGAGACTTCAGTGTTAAGCCTTCATAGAAGTTTGCAGCTTCTCCCATTAAACATGTTAGAAGGGCATTTCTGACTAGAGCCTTGTACCTCTCCATGCCTCATAGATGGGTTCATTCTCCATTGTGTGAATGTTTGTACCTCGGCCTTCAACCTTATAACCCTCTGTGGTGGATAAAACTTGGCAAGAAACTTGGTTACCAAGTCATCCCAGTTGTTGATGCTGTCTCTTGGAAATGATTCCAACCATTGAGTAGCCTTGTCCCTGAGAGAGAATGGGAATAGCATCAATTTGTAGCTGTCAGGAGGTACTCCATTAGTTTTGACAGTGTTGCATATCCTCAGGAAGGTGGATAAGTGTTGATGTGGGTCTTCAAGTGATCCTCCACCAAAAGAGCAATTATTCTGAACCAAAGTGATGAGTTGTGGCTTAAGTTCAAAATTGTTTGCATTGACATTTGGAGCCAAGATGCTGCTTCCACAATGTCTAGGATTGGCAAAGGTATAAGAAGCCAAAACTCTCCTCTGAGGTGGGTTGCCATTGTTGTTGTCTGCTCCACCTGGTGGATTAGTTGAATGTTCCTCCATCTCATGAAATTCTTCTTCTGATTCCTCTTCTCCAACAATATTTTTTCCTCTTTCAGCTCTCCTTAACCTCCTGAGGGTCCTCTCATCTTGTTCATGAAGATTTAGTGTGGTTCTTCGTGTACCTGACATACAAGCATATCATAAGAAATGTACGCACCAATGATACTTCAATCTACTGCTAAATTGAAGTTTTAGTTAGTTTAAGCAAAAATTCAAACAGTTAATGGGTTAGTCAAAATTAAAGAAAAAGTGCTTGATCTAAATTACCACCTCTCTTAATCATTGTCAATCTAATCAATCCCCGGCAACGGCGCCAAAAACTTGATGGTAAATTTTTGGTGGAAAAATGAATTTTTCCCAAAAACACACCAATCTAACCGGCAAGTGCATCGGGTCGCATCAAGTAATAAAAACTCACGGGAGTGAGGTCGATCCCACAGGGATTGAAGGATTGAGCAATTTTAGTTTAGTGGTTGAATTAGTCAAGCGAATCAAGATTTGGTTGATTGAGTTGCAGAATTTAAATTGCATTGAAAGTAAAGAGAACAAGAATTAAAGTGCTGAATCTTAAAGAACAAGAAATTAAATGGCAGAAACTTAGATTGCAAGAAATGTAAATTGCAAGAATCTTAAATGACAAGAAATGTAAATGGCTTGAAATGTAAAGGGGATTGGGACTTAGATTTGTAGGAATTAAACCAAGAGAAATTAAATTGCATTAGACAGAAGGGTAAATGGGAATTGGGATTTGATTGAATTCAAACAGACAAGCAAATTAAACAAATAAAGCAAGTACAGAAAATTGAAATGGTTAAAATGTGATCTCAGGACCCAGAGACTAGAAAACCAAGTCTAGATCTCAATGCCTTCCTAGATCCAACAAAGAACAATAACAAGGAAATTGTAAATTGCAGAGAGATAGATGAAGAAGCAATTGACCGAACTGAAAATTTAATTGCAATGGAAATCAAAAGAGAGATCTAAGGTGAGATTGAAACAGAATTCCTTCAATTCTCCAACCCAAGATCCAAGACAGAGTAATTGAAATTGAAAGCAATTAAACTCAGAAAATAAAGATCACTCCCCCCCCAACAGAAAAGTAAACTCTCTAAAACTCTCAAAAGGGAAGCTCCCTGACTCACTTGAATCTTAGCCTATTTATACCCTTTCTTCAATTGATCTTCAAGCCTTGAGTTGGGCCTTTGCTCTTGGTGGAATTGGGTTGAAAGAGGCATTGGTTGATTGCTCTTGAAGTTTGGAGAGAAACCCAAGTGAACCAATTGAACCGGATTTGGGTTTTGCAAAGTTGGATTCAAAGTTAGCCTCAAAGTTAGGGGGCTAACTTTGAAGCTAACTTTTCATATCAGCAAGCATCATTTTCTGCCACTCACGTTGGTGCCAACGTTAGGGGGCTAACTTTGACCCTAACGTTGGCCTTGCTTTGTATGCTTGTGGCGCCAACGTTAGCCTCCAAGTTAGGGGGCTAACGTTGGCGCAAACGTTGGCAGCCTGGAGGAGAGTCTCATGCCAACGTTAGCCTCCAAGTTAGGGGGCTAACGTTGGCGCAAACGTTGGCACACCCTGGGAGCAAATCTTCATGCCAACGTTAGCCTCCAAGTTAGGGGGCTAACGTTGGCGCAAACGTGGAACACCCTGGGAAGCATTTTCAATTTCCAACGTTAGCCTCCAAGTTAGGGGGCTAATGTTGAGGCTAACTTCAAGTCCAAAAGTTTGTGCCAACGTTTGAGGGCTAACTTCAACTCCAACTTCATTCTTCCTGGTTCAATTTCACTTGTTTCATTGTCTTCTCTTAGCTTCTAGCCATTCCTTCTCACTTCAATCCTTTTCCAAGCTTTCTTCACCTATCATAAATCAACCAAACACATCAAAGCTATGCTTGAAATCATGAGATGATCATTCTATCCTAATATGCACCAATTATGGCATCAAACCTCATGAAATTGCATTAATTTATCTATGGTTGATTCAATCAAAGGAACCATGAAAATCTACCTAAATTGGCTCGCTTAAGCCTCAAGAAAGTGCATAATTCAAGTGAAAACAAAAGAAAAAGACTAGTGAAACTAGGCTAAGATGACTTGTCACACAACAAACTTAAAGCTTGCTGTCCCCAAGCAAGAATGAACTATGCTCAAAGGTTCTTTCAATTAAGATGGGTTGAGGAACACTTGTAAAATACAGTGAGAGAAGTGATTAAGTAACAGTGGGTAAACTCTAAATTATATGCTCAAGCAAGGGTTTCAGTGCTCATTAGTCCTTACATATTGGGAGTCGTAGGTCTTTAGGATTTTCATCCAAATGGTATCATGGAGATCTCTTTATATGTAATCACCTTGAAGCAGCTTATAGTTTCTGTGCTTTGACCTCGACTCTAAGTGTCATGTCTCAAGGCGGCTCTTTAAATAAGCTTTCAATCAATACTCCTAACAGTTGGTTTTAAGGTATTAGGTGTTTAAAGCACCCCTCAGGATTTACTTGCTCAAGCCTCTTTCCTTGACACACTTCAACCACAAGCATTTACTAGGATAGCACTCTTGAGTTTTTGTTTCTTTCTTTCTTTTTCTGCCTAGTAATTGATGCTCAGAGCCTTGGGCCATGTTCTTTGTTTTTGTATTTTCTTTTCTTTCTTTTGTTTTGTTTGCTGCTTCTTGGATCAATAGATTTTCGAGAATCTTACAATACTTCTTTGAACTTCATGTCCTGAGCTCCCATGCAAGTTTCACAAGCATGCAACCTCATGATCATACAATAGAACCACTTCTCCTAATCTTTTGCTGCCTCAAAAACTAATTTATTCCTCAATCCTTCTTTTCAAAGAACTTTCATGTGATGCATTCTTGAAATTGAGTGCAAACAAGTTTTGAAGATAAGAATGTTGTGACTGATAAGCCTTCTTGCTTTGACTTATAAAGGAAGATTATGCTATGCAGGCAGGCAGGAATATAAAAAGAAGACTATGATGCAGACAAACAGGGCAATTAAGGATACAATCCAACTTTTAATCACAGCAACATTTGATGTAAAATATCACTTAACAATACAACCTGTTGGAGTTCACTTGCTTTCCTTCTCATCATCATCATTGCTAGCCTTTATGTTCATATTGATGATGCGTAATCCCTCCAAAGGCTTGTATGACATTCTGCAATGTTATTAAAAGTTGCTTGTTCCCTAAGCACTTAGAAACAGTGGTTAGTCTGCATAATTTATTTGTGGGCTTTTTGAACTTACTTTGGTGTGGGAACACCAAACTTAGTCTTGCCAATGCATCAAATTAACCATGTGTGAATTCTTTCTTCTTTTTCTCAAGTAATAGACTAAAACTAGAAAACAGCAAGATAATTAACTAGTTCGTCTAAATGCAGGAAGCTAGCATTATGGTAGAAAGTAAGAATGTGATTTATGATGGGATTTTGGTGGAACACCAAACTTAGAATTCTTCTCTTAGATTGTTTTGGTGTGCAACACCAACTTAGCTTCTTGCAATCTTGACAAAATTAACAGTTTATTGAATTGGATATGAAAGGATGGTACCTTGGTTGGGTTGCCTCCCAACAAGCGCTCTTTATTGTCACAGCTTGACTCCTCTGTACTTGTTTAGCTCGAAGTTTGTACTTCCTTCTCCTTGTCCCCTTGTCCTCCTAAGTGAAACTTTGCCTGATTATGTTCATCTTGGATGAGTGATTCTTTTCCTTTAGCATCTTCTCACTCACTTCTGTGATGCTCTTAGCTAACTGTTTCATTTTCTCTCAATTTTCGAATGAGACTTCATGGTTTTTGCTTTATCTCTTGATGTTCATCATTCTTCTACTAAGACTTCCAGATTAGTGATCCTCTGACAATTGTGAAATTGGTTGGTTGTTGGGTGTTAGGGGTTGGAAGGATGGATGATGTGGTGGTATGTAATGGTGTTGTGTGGTGAGGTGGGTTTTTGCAGGATGGGAAGTTGGGGTTGTTGTAGTTGAAGTCCCTTTGTTCCTGATGTGAGATTCAATTCGTAGATAAGAATGTGGTTTCCATGGTGGAATTGTTGCCTTCACTGCAGCAGAATGGAGAAAATCAATTTGTCTGGATATTGACTCCAATTGGCTCTGAGTCTGACTGTGCAGTTGTTGCTTTGATTCATGACTATCTTCATTCCTCAGGATTCATTATCTCTTTTCTGAAGTTGCATTCTGTGGGGTCTCAAATGAATGTTGGTTATTGGCTTATCATTGAGCTTTGCAGTTCCTTGGGCTTGATGTTGCTTTGAAAAGGTCTAAGACGTAATCCAGCAGTTCCTTGGGCATTGATGTTGCTTTGAAAAGGTATCTAATGTTGTTGGTTATTGGCTTTCTTATCATTGAGCTTTGCAGTTCCTTGGGCATTTGATGTTGCTTTGAAAAGGTTATCTAAGACGTAATCCACTGCTCTCCTTGTTTCTGGGGTTAATCCTTCATAGAACGCCCGGAAACCCTCTTTGTCATTTGCTTCATTGTATTTTTCCCATGGTTTGAACAATGATTCTTCCTCTCCTTGTATGAATGGCTGAATCCCTCTTTCATCTTGACGTTTTGTTGGGATGAGGAGAATTTGGTCAGAAATTTGGTAACCAATTCCCAACTAGTAATACTGCCCTGGGGCATAGTTTCAAGCCATTGTGCAGCTTCATCCCTTAGTGAGAAGGGAAATAACGATAGCTTCCAGGTATCATGATTTACACCTTCGAGATTGACAACACCACAAGTTCTCAGAAAAGTGGATATGTGCTGTTTAGGATCCTCCAATGGATTTCCACCATAGGAGCAATTGTTCTTGATTAGTGTAATGAGTTGCGGCTTCATGTTGTGGTGTTTTTCTTTCGAAATCTCTTCTTCAATGACAGCCTTCCCTCGTGCCTCTCTTTTTTTTTCTGTGACATAAATCAACAAACGGAACACACAGTGGTTATTTTTTGAAATTGAGTGTAATCAGTTGAGACAAAACTTCAAATGGTTAGTGGGTTAGTAGAGGCAAATCTTCAAACAGTTAGTGGGTTAATCAAAAATTGAGAAAAAGTGCTTGATCTAAATTACCACCTCACTTAATCATTGTCAATCTAATCAATCCCCGGCAACGGCGCCAAAAACTTGATGGGAAATTTATTTTGGTGGAGACAAGAATCTCTCCCAAAACAACACCAATCTAACCGGCAAGTGTACCGGGTCGCATCAAGTAATAAAAACTCACGGGAGTGAGGTCGATCCCACAGGGATTGAAGGATTGAGCAATTTTAGTTTAGTGGTTGATTTAGTCAAGCGAATCAAGATTTGGTTGATTGAGTTGCAGAATTTAAATTGCATTGAAAGTAAAGAGAACAAGAATTAAAGTGCTGAATCTTAAAGAACAAGAAATTAAATGGCAGAAACTTAGATTGCAAGAAATGTAAATTGCAAAATCTTAAATTGCAAGAATTGTAAATAGCTTGAAATGTAAAGGGGATTGGGACTTGGAATTGCAGGAATTAAACAAAGAAAGGTTAAATTGCATCAATCAGAAGAGTAAATGGGAATTAGGATTGAATTAAATTCATACAGACAAAGGAATTGAACAATTAGTGCAAGAAACAGAAAATTGAAATGGTAAATTTAGATCTCAGGTCCCAGAGACTAGAAAACCGAGTCTAGATCTCAATGCCCTCCTAGATCCAACAAGAACAATGGCAAAGGAATTTTAAATTGCAAAGAGAATAGACGAAGAAGCAATTAACCGAACTGAAAATTTAATTGCAATGGAAATCAAAAGAGAGATCTAAGGTGAGATTGAAACAGAATTCCTTCAATTCTCCAACCCAAGATCCAAGACAAGAGTAATTGAAATTGAAAGCAATTAAACTAAGAAAATAAAGATCATTCCAGCTCCCAAAACTAAGAAGAAAACTCTTTTTAAAAACTAAAAAGGAAGCTCCCCGACTAACTTGAATCTTAGCCTATTTATACACTTTCTTCAATTGATCTTTAAGCCTTGAGTTGGGCCTTTGCTCTTGGTGGAATTGGGTTGAAAGAGGCCTTGGTTGATTGCTCTTGAAGTTTGGAGAGAAACCCAAGTGAACCAATTGAACCGGATTTGGGTTTTGCAAAGTTGGATTCAAAGTTAGCCTCAAAGTTAGGGGACTAACTTTGAAGCTAACTTTTCATATCAGCAAGCATCATTTTCTGCCACTCACGTTGGTGCCAACGTTAGGGGGCTAACTTTGACCCTAACGTTGGCCTTGCTTTGTATGCTTGTGGCGCCAACGTTAGCCTCCAAGTTAGAGGGCTAACGTTGGCGCAAACGTTGGCAGCCCTGGAGGAGAGTTCTCATGCCAACGTTAGCCTCCAAGTTAGGGGGCTAACGTTGGCGCAAACGTGGAACACCCTGGGAAGCATTTTCAATTTCCAACGTTAGCCTCCAAGTTAGGGGGCTAACGTTGAGGCTAACTTCAAGTCCAAAAGTTTGTGCCAACGTTTGAGGGCTAACTTCAACTCCAACTTCATTCTTCCTGGTTCAATTTCACTTGTTTCATTGTCTTCTCTTAGCTTCTAGCCATTCCTTCTCACTTCAATCCTTTTCCAAGCTTTCTTCACCTATCATAAATCAACCAAACACATCAAAGCTATGCTTGAAATCATGAGATGATCATTCTATCCTAATATGCACCAATTATGGCATCAAACCTCATGAAATTGCATTAATTTATCTATGGTTGATTCAATCAAAGGAACCATGAAAATCTACCTAAATTGGCTCGCTTAAGCCTCAAGAAAATGCATAATTCAAGTGAAAACAAAAGAAAAAGACTAGTGAAACTAGGCTAAGATGACTTGTCATCACAACACCAAACTTAAAGCTTGCTTGTCCCCAAGCAAGAAATGAACTATGCTCAAAGGTTCTTTCAATTAAGATGGGTTGAGGAACACTTGTAAAATACAGTGAGAGAAGTGATTAAGTAACAGTGGGGTAAACTCTAAATTATATGCTCAAGCAAGGGTTTCAGTGCTCATTAGTCCTTACATATTGGGAGTCGTAGGTCTTTAGGATTTTCATCCAAATGGTATCATGAAGATCTCTTTATATGTAATCACCTTGAAGCAGCTTATAGTTTCTGTGCTTTGACCTCGACTCTAAGTGTCATGTCTCAAGGCGGCTCTTTAAATAAGCTTTCAATCAATACTCCTAAACCAGTTGGTTTTAAGGTATTAGGTGTTAAAGCACCCCTCAGGATTTACTTGCTCAAGCCTCTTTCCTTGACACACTTCAACCACAAGCATTTACTAGGATAGCAACTCTTTGAGTTTTTGTTTCTTTCTTTCTTTTTCTGCCTAGTAATTGATGCTCAGAGCCTTGGGCCATGTTCTTTCTATTTTTGTATTTTCTTTTCTTTCTTTTGTTTTGTTTGCTGCTTCTTGGATCAATAGATTTTCGAGAATCTCTACAATACTTCTTTGAACTTCATGTCCTGCCTATGAGCTCCCATGCAAGTTTTCACAAGCATGCAACCTCAATATATGATCATACAACTAGAACTACCACTTCTCCTAATCTTTTGCTTGCCTCAAAAACTAATTTATTCCTCAATCCTTCTTTTCAAAGAACTTTCATGTGATGCATTCTTGAAATTGAGTGCAAACAAGTTTTGAAGATAAGAATGTTGTGACTGATAAGCCTTCTTGCTTATTGACTTATAAAGGAAGATTATGCTATGCAGGCAGGCAGGAATATAAAAAGAAGACTATATGATGCAGACAAACAGGGCAATTAAGGATACAATCCAACTTTTAATCACAGCAACATTTGATGTAAAATATCACTTAACAATACAACCTGTTGGAGTTCACTTGCTTTCCTTCTCATCATCATCATTGCTAGCCTTTATGTTCATATTGATGATGCGTAATCCCTCCAAAGGCTTGTATGACATTCTGCAATGTTATTAAAGCTTGTTCCCCAAGCACTTAGAAACAGTGGTTAGTCTGCATAATTTATTTGTGGGCTTTTTGAACTTACTTTGGTGGGAACACCAAACTTAGTTCCTTGCCAATGCATCAAATTAACCATGTGAAATTCTTTCTTCTTTTTCTCAAGTAATAGACTAAAACTAGAAAACAGCAAGATAATTAACTAGTTCGTCTAAATGCATGAAGCTAGCATTATGGTAGAAAGTAAGAATGTGATTTATGATGGGATTTTGGTGGAACACCAAACTTAGAATTCTTCATTCTCTCTTAGATTGTTTTGGTGTGCAACACCAAACTTAGCTTCTTGCAATCTTGACAAAACTAATTAACAGTTTTATTGAATTGGATATGAAAGGATGGTTACCTCTGGTTGGGTTGCCTCCCAACAAGCGCTCTTTTATTGTCACTAGCTTGACATCCTCTGTACTTGTTTAGCTCGAAGTTTGTACTTCCTTCTCCTTGTCCCCTTGTCCTCCTAAGTGAAACTTTGCCTGATTATGTTCATCTTGGATGAGTGATTCTTTTCCTTTAGCCATCTTCTCACTCACTTCTGTGATGCTCTTAGCTAACTGTTTCATTTTCCTCTCAATTCTTCCGAATGAGACTTCATGGTTTTTGCTTATCATCTCTTGATGTTTCATCATTCTTTCTACTAAGACTTCCAGATTAGTGATCCTCTGACAATCTTGTGAAATTGGTTGGTTGTTGGGTGTTAGGGGTTGGAAGGATGGATGATGTGGTGGTATGTAATGGTTGTTGTTGGTGAGGTGGTGTTTTTGCAGGATTGGGAAGTTGGGGTTGTTGTAGTTGAAGTCCCTTATTCCTGATGTTGAGATTCAATTCTTAGATAAGAATGTGGTTTCCATGGTGGAAATTGTGCCTTCACTGCAGCAGAATGGAGAAAATCAATTTGTCTGGATATTGACTCCAATTGGCTCTGAGTCTGACTGTGCAGTTGTTTGCTTTGATTCATGACTATCTTCATTCCTTCAGGATTCATTATCTCTTTTTCTGAAGTTGCATTCTGTGGGGTCTCAAATGAATGTTGGTTATTGGCTTTCTTATCATTGAGCTTTGCAGTTCCTTGGGCATTTGATGTTGCTTTGAAAAGGTTATCTAAGACGTAATCCACTGCTCTCCTTGTTTCTGGGGTTAATCCTTCATAGAACGCCCGGAAACCCTCTTTGTCATTTGCTTCATTGTATTTTTCCCATGGTTTGAACAATGATTCTTCCTCTCCTTGTATGAATGGCTGAATCCCCTCTTTCATCTTGACGTTTTGTTGGGATGAGGAGAATTTGGTCAGAAATTTGGTAACCAATTCGTCCCAACTAGTAATACTGCCCTGGGGCATAGTTTCAAGCCATTGTGCAGCTTCATCCCTTAGTGAGAAGGGAAATAACGATAGCTTCCAGGTATCATGATTTACACCTTCGAGATTGACAACACCACAAGTTCTCAGAAAAGTGGATATGTGCTGTTTAGGATCCTCCAATGGATTTCCACCATAGGAGCAATTGTTCTTGATTAGTGTAATGAGTTGCGGCTTCATGTTGTGGTGTTTTTCTTTCGAAATCTTTTCTTCAATGACAGCCTTCCCTCGTGCCTCTCTTTTTTTTTTCTTCTGTGACATA
This sequence comes from Arachis stenosperma, assembly GCF_014773155.1. NCBI lineage: Eukaryota > Viridiplantae > Streptophyta > Magnoliopsida > Fabales > Fabaceae > Arachis > Arachis stenosperma. Next base: position 60,773,886 of record NC_080386.1, read on the forward strand.
AATCAACAAACGGAACACACAGTGGTTATTTTTAAAAATTGAGTGTAATCAGTTGAGACAAAACTTCAAATGGTTAGTGGGTTAGTAGAGGCAAATCTTCAAACAGTTAGTGGGTTAATCAAAAATTGAGAAAAAGTGCTTGATCTAAATTACCACCTCACTTAATCATTGTCAATCTAATCAATCCCCGGCAACGGCGCCAAAAACTTGATGGGATATTTTTGGTGGAAAAATGAATTTCTCCCAAAAACACACCAATCTAACCGGCAAGTGCACCGGGTTGCATCAAATAATAAAAACTCACGGGAGTGAGGTCGATCCCACAGGGATTGATGGATCAAGCAACTTTAGTGGGTGATTAGTTTAGTCAAGCTAACATTTATGTGAATTGTGTGAAATTGTAACCAACAGAAAGTAAAGGACAATGAATTTAAAGTTGCAGAATGTAAATTGGCAAGTAACTTAAAGAGCAAGAAATGTAAATTGTAAGACTCTTAAATTGCAAGAATTATAAATTGCATGAAATTGTAAAGGGAATTGGGAATTGGATTTGCAGAAATTGAACAAGGAAAAGTAAAATTGCAACAAGCAGAGAATTAAAGAATGGCTTGGATCAAACCGGATCTTAAACAGCAAAGTAAATGAGCATGGAAATAATAAACAGAGAGTGGTAAATGGGGAATCCGGATCTCAGGACCCAAGAGACTAGAAAACCAAGTCTAGATCTCAATGCCTTCCTAGATCCAACAAGAACAATTGCAAAGAAATTAAAGAAATGTAAAGTGCAGAAGGAGTAGATGAAGAAGCAATTAACCGAAATTGAAATTCAAGTGTGCAGTAAATAAAGCAGAGAGAAATCTCAGAGGGAGAATGAAACAGAACACCTTCAATTCTCCACCCAAGATTCAAAAACAAAGAAAAGAAAATTTAAGAGAGAGCTCTCTGCTACTACTCCTAATGCTCCCTAGTGGAGCCAGCCTTTTCACAAATATGAAAATGATGCCTTATATAGGCTTTACAAAATGAAAATGAAATTAAAAACAAATTACAGTTAAATGAAATTCCTATTTTATCTATTTCTTGTGCCTTTGAGTGATGATCATTTGGGCCCTTGCTCTTGATGGAATTGGGTTGATAAAGGCCTTGGTTGATTGCTCTTGGAGTTTGAAGAGGAACCGAATTGAACCGGGTTGAGTTTGCAAAAGTTAGACCAAAAGTTGGAGCTAAAGTTAGGGTTCTAACTTTGGCTCCAACTTTTCATAGCAGCCCACAAATCTTGCTGGTATGAACGTTGGTGCCAACGTTAGGGGTCTAACTTTGACCCTAACGTTGGCCTCCCTTATGCACATTTATGGGGCCAACTTTGTCCTCTTGTCATGTTGCCAATTTTATGCCCAATATAGACTATCATATATGGTTGAAAAGCTCTGAATGTCAGCTTTCTAACCCACTTGGAATCACTTCAATTGGACATCTGCAACTCAAGTTATGATCATTTGAAGAGGGCATGGTCGCTGGCTTTGGTGTGCAGCGTTTGAGGTAACGTTAGCCCTCAAACATTGGCGAAAACGCCAGTTCTGGAGGCCCAAACGTATTGTCCACCCCATACTATTATACATTGTTGGAAAGCCCTGAATGTCTACTTTCCATTGCCGTTGGAAGCGCATCAATTGGAGCTCTACAGCTCGAGTTATACTCCGTTGAAGGTGCAGAGGTCAGTTGGCCTCACTGCAGGTTGCCACCATGTTCGTTTATGCACATTGCGGGGCAGTTTTCTCCCTCAATTTTAGTGTCCACCATGCAGTGCCATATATGCTTGGAAAGCTCTTGATTCCTAATTTCCAATGCTTCTTGAATCACCTCATTTGGAGCTCTGTAGCTCAAGTTATTCTTGTTGGAAGTATACCCCTTCAAGCTGTTGTGGTGTGTGGCGCCAACGTTAGCCTCCAAGTTAGGGGTCTAACGTTGGCGCAAACGTGAGTAGCCCCTGGGACAAATTTTTCATGCCAACGTTAGCCTCCAAGTTAGGGGGCTAACGTTGGCGCAAACGTGGAGTAGCCCTGGGTGTTTTTTTTCATGCCAACGTTAGCCTCCAAGTTAGGGGGCTAACTTCCAGGCTAACTTTTCACCCAAACTTTTTGTCTCTCTTCCTCCTTGTTTTGGGCCACGCTTTTCTTCCTTTGGGCCACGCTTTTCTTCCTTGATTTGGTCATGGGTCACGCTTTTAGAAGCGTGGCCTAAGCCTCCAAAGTGTGCTCCAACTTCAAAGTGTGCCCAAAATTCCTCTTTTCTTCTTTTTAGCTTATTTTGTGCTCTTTTTGCTTCTTTTTCTTCTTATTTCCTACAAAGTTTATCAAATCAAAAGATCAAAGAAATGTACCATTTAAGCACCAAAGAATGCAATATTTAAGCACTAATCATAAATTTCTTGTATGAAAAAGCATAGAAAAACATGACATGGTGACATGTCATCAGGAGGTAGCCACTGACAACGGTGAAACCCTACATGAGCTTGCCATGGAAAGGAGTAAGAAGGATTGGATGAAGACAGTAGGAAAGCAGAGAGACGGAAGGGAAGGCATCTTCATACGCTTGTCTGAAGCTCTCACCAATGATATACATAAGTATCTCTATCTTTATCTTTATGCTTTATTCGTTTATCACTATACCCATTTGAGTCTGCCTGACTGAGATTTACAAGGTGACCATAGCTTGCTTCATACCAACAATCTCCGTGGGATCGACCCTTACTCACGTAAGGTATTACTTGGACGACCCAGTGCACTTGCTGGTTAGTTGTGCGAAGTTGTAGTGATCACAATTTCGTGCACCACTATGCTTTCCATTTGTACCCACCAAGTGTTTGAAAAAATGCTTGGTTGGGCTTTAGAGTAGAATTTTATGCTCTTGGCTTGGGAAGGTAACTTAGGAACTCTTGAGTTGCTAATGTCCAAGTGATTGATGATTGGGAGCCATTGACCTTAGATCTCACTAATTGAATTGGTGGAGAACTAGGAATTATGGACTTGGATTGACATAGCTCATTTGACTTTCCTTTATCATTTAGAGGAAGACTTAATGGGGTTGATCCTTGCTAATTCTCATGTTGTGGTTAGTGATAAGGATAGAGACCCTTGACCACCAACCCTTGCCAAGGGCTTTTTGTTATTTGAATTTCCTTATCATTTACTTTTCATGTCTCTTATTCCAAAAACCCCAAAATATTCATTCATAGCCAATAATTGACCACTTCATTTTAATCCTCGTGAGACGACCCGGAGTCCAAATACTCCGGTTAATTCTTATTTGGGGTTTGTACATGTGACAAAACCATAATTTTAATTTGATGTGAGAATTGTTTGTTGGTTTGGAGCTATGCTTACAACGAAGTAATTCCTTTCTTTAAGAAGAAATTCCTAACCAACGCAATTCTCTCTATCAAATTAATTGCGCCGTTGCCGGGGATTGCAATGGTTCTATGTTATTGGCTATGTATATTATGAATAGCTTAATTTTTGGTTTGTTTGTTAGTTTTGCTAGTTGTAGAATTTTGTTCTCTTTGTTTCTTGTTAGCTTTTGTTATTTTCTCCGTCATTATGAATTCTCATCACTTTGGCTATGAGTGTAGTTCTAACTATGTTGTAGGAGATGGAAATTACAATGACAACATGCATCAAGGATTTAGAGATCAAAGGTGAGAGAAACCCCAAGCTTATGGACAACCTTCTTGGCAACAATCTCCTCCGGTTTCTTATGGGTACAATTCAAATCTTGATGCTTACCAATCTAATGTATGTGATTACCCTCATTGTAGTTGTCAACCGCAATCATCATATGCATATGAACCCCCTCCTCAATATAGCCCTTCACCATACTCACAAGCCTCATACCATCATTCACCTTCATATGACCCCAACCCATACCCACCATACCAACCACCATATAAACCGTATCTAGAACTACCACCTTTCCAATACTCCCATGAACCACAAAGTCCACACACACCACCTCAAGAATTTCACCAATATGAACCACCTTCCAATTACAATAACCTTCCCTCAAACAATGAACCCTCTCTTCCACCATCACCTCCCGATGAAGCCCTCATGGTAGAATTGAGAGATCTTGAATCTCATATCTTAAGACAACAAGAGGAAGATGAAAGAAGTTCAACGAGATAGGAGCCAAAATAGTTATCATGGTAGAAGCCATTGGCAACATAGACTCATCCCGCCTAAGCCTATGCGATCAAGGCACTCCTATTGTTGAATGTGGAGAGGCAACCAAAGAGCTTAGTGAGGGAGTGAACTTGAAGCTCCAAGGTGAAGAAGAGGAGTCAAAGCAAGAAGTGCAACAAGAGGAGAAGGTAGAGATGATTAAACCAAAGGATGTAGTAGCTGGCACCTTAGGATATGTTGAGTACATAGAGGAATCACAGGTTGAAGAGCCTTCTTCCATGAAATTTGAAGTTGATATTGAGGAGGAGAGTGCACAACCTCCAAGGCACAATGTGATTGAAGAATTGGAAGAAGTGTTCCAAGTAATAGGCCCTCCTATTTATAATGATTCCATACCAACATATGATCCTTTTGAGCTTGTTGATTTCTATCAATCTTGCCATTGAAGCAATGATCTGTTAAGGCTTGGCTGGCCATTGGCCATGTCTAGTGTTTTGGACCGAAGCTTTCTTTGAAAGCTTGGCTGGCTGTGAAGCCATGTCTAATTCCTGGACCGGAGTCTTAGACTAGCATTGCAAGGATTCCTGGAAATTCAAATTGAGAATTCTGAAACCTTTATTTTCTATTTTCATATAATTTTCGAAAAAAAAGCACAAAAAAAAAATTCACAAAATCATAAAAACCAAAAATATTTTATGTTTCTTGTTTGAGTCTAGTGTCTAATTTTAAATTTGGTGTCTTGCATGCCTTGTTTATTTGATCTTGGTTCTATTTTCAAGTCAATAGTACAAGGAACTGAAGATTCAGAACATGCAGCAGAGGAATTACACAGAAAAAGCTGGGCGTTCAAAACGCCCAGTGAAGAAGGACAGACTGGCGTTTAAACGCCAGCCAGGGTACCTGGTTGGGCGTTTAACGCCCAAAAAGGTAGCATTTTGGGCGTTAAACGCCAGAATGGATACCATTCTGGGCGTTTAACGCCAGGATGGCACTATGGGGAAGATTTTGTTTTTCAAATCAATTTTTTTTCAAGTTTTCAAAGTTTTTCAAAATCAAATCTTTTTCAAATCATATCTTTTCAATCAAATGTTTTCAAAATCAATTTCTTTCCTTTTTCAAAGATACTTACTAACAATTAATGATTTGATTGAACATCTCAAGTTTGTTACCTTTTCTGTTGAGAAAGGTTTAATGTTTGAATCATATCTTTTCTTGTTAGGCAAGTCATTAATTTTTAAAATCAAATCTTTTTAAAATGTTTTTCAAATCATATCTTCTCAATCACATCTTTTTAAAAAACCAATCATATCTTCTTAACCACATCTTTTTCAAAAAAGTTTTCAATCAAATCTTTTTGATTTCTAATTTCAAAATTTTTTTTCAAAAATCACTTGATTTCTTCCCCACTTTTATTTTCGAAAATCAATTAGTGTTTTTCAAAATGTTTTTAAAATCTTTTTAACTTAATTTTCGAAAATCATCTTCCCCTCTTCTCACATCCTTCTATTTATGGAGTATAACTCCTTCTTAATGCACAATTCGAACTCCATCTAATTAAAGTTCGAATTCTTCTCCTTCTTCTTTCTTCTATTTTTCTTTTCCTCTGACACCTCAAGGAATCTCTATACTGTGACATAGAGGATTCCACATTTTCTTGTTCTCTTCTCTTTCATATGAGCAGGAACAAAGACAAAGGCATTCTTGTTGAAGCTGACCCTGAACCTGAAAGGACCTTGAAGCGAAAGCTAAGAGAAGCTAAGGCACAACTCTCTGTAGAGGACCTAACCGAACTCTTCAAAGAAGAAGAAGACATGGCAGCCGAAAACAACAACAATGCCAACAATGCAAGAAAGGTGCTGGGTGACTTTACTGCACCTACTCCTGACTTCTATGGGAGAAGCATCTCTATCCCTGCCATTGGAGCAAACAACTTTGAGCTTAAGCCTCAATTAGTTTCTCTAATGCAACAGAATTGCAAGTTCCATGGACTTCCATTGGAAGATCCTCATCAGTTTTTAGCTGAGTTCTTGCAAATCTGTGACACAGTCAAGACTAATGGGGTTGACCCTGAGGTCTACAGACTGATGCTATTCCCTTTTGCTGTAAGAGACAGAGCTAGAATATGGTTGGACTCACAACCTAAAGAAAGCCTGGACTCTTGGGAAAAGCTAGTCAATGCCTTCTTGGAAAAGTTCTTTCCACCTCAAAAATTGAGTAAGCTTAGAGTGGAAGTCCAAACCTTCAGACAGAAGGATGGAGAATCCCTCTATGAAGCTTGGGAAAGATACAAACAATTAATCAGAAAGTGTCCTTCTGACATGCTTTCTGAATGGAGCATCATACGTATTTTCTATGATGGTCTCTCTGAACTATCCAAGATGTCTTTGGATAGCTCTGCTGGAGGATCTCTTCATCTGAAGAAGACGCCTACAGAAGCTCAAGAGCTCATTGAAATGGTTGCAAATAACCAATTCATGTACACTTCTGAAAGGAATCCTGTGAACAATGGGACAAGTCAGAAGAAAGGAGTTCTTGAGATTGATACTCTGAATGCCATACTGGCTCAGAACAAGATATTGACTCAACAAGTCAATTTGATTTCTCAAAGTCTGTCTGGAATGCAAAATGCACCTGGCAGTACTAAGGAAGCTTCATCTGAAGAAGAAGCTTATGATCCTGAGAACCCTTCAATGGAAGAGGTGAATTACCTAGGAGAACCCTATGGAAACACCTATAATTCTTCATGGAAAAATCACCCAAATTTCTCATGGAAGAATCAAGAGAAACCTCAACAAGGTTTCAACAACAACAATGGTGGAAGAAACAGGTTTAGCAATGGCAAGCCTTTTCCATCATCTTCTCAGCAACAGACAGAGAATTCTAAGCAGAACCCCTCTGACTTAGCAACCATGGTCTCTGATCTAATCAAAACCACTCAAAGTTTCATGACTGAAACAAGGTCCTCCATTAGGAATTTAGAGGCACAAGTGGGACAGCTGAGCAAGAAAGTTACTGAACTCCCTCCTAGTACTCTCCCAAGTAATACAGAAGAAAATCCAAAAGGAGAGTGCAAAGCCATAACCATGGCCGAATCTAGAGAGGGAAGAGAGGAAGTGGACGCCACTGAGGAAGACCTCAATGGGCGTGCACTAGCCTCCAATGAGTTCCCCAATGTGGAACCATGGGAATCTGAGGCTCAAAATGAGACCATAGAGATTCCATTGGATTTACTTCTGCCATTCATGAGCTCTGATGAGTATTCTTCCTCTGAAGAGGATGAGTATGTCACTGAAGAGCAAGTTGCTAAATATCTTGGAGCAATCATGAAGCTTAATGACAAGCTATTTGGAAATGAGACTTGGGAAAATGAACCTCCTTTGCTCACCAAAGAACTGGATGACTTGTCTAGGCAGAAATTACCTCAAAAGAAACAAGATCCTGGGAAGTTTTCAATACCTTGTACCATAGGCACCATGACCTTCAAGAAGGCTCTGTGTGACTTAGGGTCAAGTGTAAACCTCATGCCTCTCTCTGTAATGGAGAAGCTAGGGATCTTTGAGGTACAAGCTGCAAGAATCTCACTAGAGATGGCAGACAACTCAAGAAAACAAGCTCATAGACTTGTAGAGAATGTTTTGGTAAAAGTTGAAGACCATTACATCCCTACTGATTTCATAGTCCTAGAGACTGGGAAGTGCATGGATGAATCTATCATCCTTGGCAGACCCTTCCTAGCCACAGCAAAGGCTGTGATTGATGTTGATGGAGGTGAACTGATCATTCAAGTGAATGAAGAATCCTTTGTGTTTAAGGCTCAAGGATATCCCTCTGTCACCATGGAGAGGAAGCATGAAGAGCTTCTCTCAATTCAGAGTCAAACAGAGCCCCCACAGTCAAACTCTAAGTTTGGTGTTGGGAGGCCACAACCAAACTCTAAGTTTGGTGTTGAACCCCCACATTCAAACTCTAAGTTTGGTGTTGGGAGGTTCCAACATTGCTCTGAGTATCTGTGAGGCTCAATGAGAGCCCTCTGTCAAGCTACTGACATTAAAGAAGCGCTTGTTGGGAGATAACCCAATGATTATATTTTATCTATTTTCCTTTGTTATTTTATGTTTTTTGTAGGTTGATGATCATAAGAAGTCACAAAATCAATTGAAAAAGCAAAAACAGAATGAAAAACAGGAAGAAAAACAGCACACCCTGGAGGAAGAACTCACTGGCGTTTAAACGCCAGTGAGGCTAGCAGATGGGCGTTTAACGCCCAGTCTGGCACCATTCTGGGCGTTTAACGCCAGAAAGGGGCACCAGACTGGCGTTAAACGCCAGAAAAGGGCAAGAACCTGGCGTTAAACGCCAGAAAGGGGCACCAGCCCGGCGTTTAACGCCAGATTTGGCACAAAACGTGATTTTGATTGCCATTTGGTGCAGGGATGACTTTTCCTTGACACCTCAGGATCTGTGGACCCCACAGGATCCCCACCAACCCCACCACCCTCTTTCTTCTTCACCCATTCACCAATCACCTCAATACCTCTTCCCCAAAAACACCTTCACCTCTCAAATCCCATCTTTCTCTTCACCACTCACATCCATCCTTCATAAAACCCCACCTACCTCACCATTCAAATTCAAACCACTTTCCCTCCCAAACCCACCCATACATGGCCGAACACAAAGCCATTCCCTTCTTCCTCATTTCTTCTTCTTCTACTCTCTTCTTTCTTCTTTTGCTCGAGGACGAGCAAACCTTTTAAGTTTGGTGTGGTAAAAGCACTGCTTTTTGTTTTTCCATAACCATTTATGGCATCTAAGGCCGGAGAAACCTCTAGAAAGAGGAAAGGGAAGGCAAAAGCTTCTACCTCCGAGTCATGGGAGATGGATAGATTCATCTCAAGGGTGCATCAAGACCACTTCTATGAAGTTGTGGCCATGAAGAAGGGTCAACTTTGATCAAAGGTTGGACCAAGTCCTCATAGACATTTGTGAAGAGGGCGTTCAATGAAAGAGAGATTCAAGAGGGAAGCTGGTTCAACTGAGAAGGCATGACCTCAAGCCCATTACTAAGAAAAGGATGGAGCAAACAAGAGACCCCTCTCATCATGAGATCCCTGAGATGCCTCAAGGGATGCACTTTCCTCCATAAGACTATTGGGAGCAAATTAACACCTCCCTAGGAGAGTTGAGTTCCAACATGGGACAACTAAGGGTGGAGTATCAAGAACACTCCATCATCATTAGAGAAGATCAAAGAATCATAAGAGAGGAGCAACAAAGACAAGGAAGAGACATTGAGGAGCTCAAGCACTCCATAAGACCTTCAAGAGGAAGAACAAGCCGCCATCACTGAGGTGGACCCGTTCTTTAATCTCCTTGTTCTTTATTTTTCTGTTTTTCGAATTTTATGCTTATGGTTATCTATGTTTGTGTCTTATGATCATTAGTGTCTTAGTGTCTATGCCTTAAAGTTATGAATGTCCTATGAAATCCATCACCTTTCTTAAAAGAAAACTGTTTTTATTACAAAAGAACAAGAAGTACAGGATTTCGAATTCATCTTTAAAACTAGCTTAATTAGTTTGATATGGTGACAATACTTTTTGTTTTCTGAATGTATGCTTAAACAGTGCATATGTCTTTTGAATTTGTTGTTCATGAATGTTAAAATTGTTGGCTCTTGAAAGAATGATGAAAAAGGAGACATGTTACTGAGGATCTGAAAAATCATAAAAATGATTCTTGAAGCAAGAAAAAGCAGTGAATACAAAAAAAAAAGGAAGCGAAAAAAAAAACGAAAAAAAGGGGAGAAAAAGAAAGAAAAAAAGAAAGAAAGAAAAAAAAAAGAAAAAAAGAAAGAAATAAAGTTGTGATCCAAGGCAAAAAGAGTGTGCTTAAGAACCCTGGACACCTCTAATTGGGGACTCTAGCAAAGCTGAGTCACAATCTGAAAAGGTTCACCCAATTATGTGTCTGTGGCATGTATGTATCCGGTGGTAATACTGGAAGACAGAGTGCTTTGGGCCACGGCCAAGACTCAATAAGTAGCTGTGTTCAAGAATCATCATACTTAACTAGGAGAATCAATAACACTATCTGGATTCTGAGTTCCTAAAGAAGCCAATCATTTTGAATTTCAAAGGATAAAGTGAGATGCCAAAACTGTTCGGAGGCAAAAAGCTACTAGTCCCGCTCATCTAATTTGGAGCTAAGTTTCATTGATAATTTGGAGTCTATAGTATATTCTCTTCTTTTTATCTTATTTGATTTTCAGTTGCTTGGGGACAAGCAACAATTTAAGTTTGGTGTTGTGATGAGCGGATAATTTGTACCCTTTTTGGCATTGTTTTTAGTATGTTTTCAGTATCTTTTAGTTATTTTTTATTATATTTTTATTAGTTTTTAGCTAAAATTCACTTTTCTGGACTTTACTATGAGTTTGTGTGTTTTTCTGTGATTTCAGGTATTTTCTGGCTGAAATTGAGGGACCTGAGCAAAAATCTGATTCAGAGACTGAAAAGGACTGCAGATGCTGTTGGATTCTGACCTCCCTGCACTCGAAGTGGATTTTCTGGAGCTACAGAAGCCCAATTGGCGCGCTCTCAATGGCGTTGGAAAGTAGACATCCTGGGCTTTCCAGAAATATATGATAGTCCATACTTTGCCTAAGATTTGATGGCCCAAACCGGCGTTCAAAGTCACCTACAGAAATTCCAGCGTTAAACGCCGGAACTGGCACCTAAATGGGAGTTAAACGCCCAAACTGGCACCAAAGCTGGCGTTTAACTCCAAGAAGAGTCTCTACACGAAAATGCTTCATTGCTCAGCCCAAGCACACACCAAGTGGGCCCGGAAGTGGATTTTTATGTCATTTACTCATCTATGTACACCTTAGGCTACTAGTTTTCTATAAGTAGGACCTTTTACTATTGTATTGGATATAGAGAGCTTTTGATCATGTTTTTATGATTGAACTCACTTTGGGAGGCTGGCCATTCGGCCATGCCTAGACCTTGTTCTTATGTATTTTCAACGGTGGAGTTTCTACAAGGTGTGGAGCTCTGCTGTACCTCGAGTATTAATGCAATTACTATTGTTCTTCTATTCAATTCTGCTTGTTCTTTGTCCAAGATATCACTTGTTCTTCAACTTGATGAATGTGATGATCCGTGACACTCATCATCATTCTCACTTATGAACAAGGTGACTGACAACCACTTTTGTTCTACAAGCAACCAAGGCTTTAGTGTTTATCTCTTGGATTCCTGATACACGATGCATGGTTGATCGCCTGACAACCGAGTGCTCGCCTGACAAACGAGCCAGCCATTCCGTGAGATCAGAGTCTTCGTGGTATAGGCGAGAACTGATGGCGGCATTCAAGAGAATCCGGAAGGTCTAACCTTGTCTGTGGTATTCTGAGTAGGATTCAATGATTGAATGACTGTGACGTGCTTCAAACTCCTAGCAGGCGGGGCGTTAGTGACAGACGCAAAAGGATCGATGGATTCTATTCCGGCCTGACCGAGAACCGACAGCTGATTATCCATGCTGTGACAGAGCATAGGCAACGTTTTCACTGAGAGGATGGGAGGTAGCCACTGACAACGGTGAAACCCTACATGAGCTTGCCATGGAAAGGAGTAAGAAGGATTGGATGAAGACAGTAGGAAAGCAGAGAGACGGAAGGGAAGGCATCTTCATACGCTTGTCTGAAGCTCTCACCAATGATATACATAAGTATCTCTATCTTTATCTTTATGCTTTATTCGTTTATCACTATACCCATTTGAGTCTGCCTGACTGAGATTTACAAGGTGACCATAGCTTGCTTCATACCAACAATCTCCGTGGGATCGACCCTTACTCACGTAAGGTATTACTTGGACGACCCAGTGCACTTGCTGGTTAGTTGTGCGAAGTTGTAGTGATCACAATTTCGTGCACCACTATGCTTTCCATTTGTACCCACCAAGTGTTTGAAAAAATGCTTGGTTGGGCTTTAGAGTAGAATTTTATGCTCTTGGCTTGGGAAGGTAACTTAGGAACTCTTGAGTTGCTAATGTCCAAGTGATTGATGATTGGGAGCCATTGACCTTAGATCTCACTAATTGAATTGGTGGAGAACTAGGAATTATGGACTTGGATTGACATAGCTCATTTGACTTTCCTTTATCATTTAGAGGAAGACTTAATGGGGTTGATCCTTGCTAATTCTCATGTTGTGGTTAGTGATAAGGATAGAGACCCTTGACCACCAACCCTTGCCAAGGCCTTTTTGTTATTTGAATTTCCTTATCATTTACTTTTCATGTCTCTTATTCCAAAAAACCCCAAAATATTCATTCATAGCCAATAATTGACCACTTCATTTTAGTCCTCGTGAGACGACCCGGAGTCCAAATACTCCGGTTAATTCTTATTTGGGGTTTGCACATGTGACAAAACCATAATTTTAATTTGATGTGAGAATTGTTTGTTGGTTTGGAGCTATGCTTACAACGAAGTAATTCCTTTCTTTAAAAAGAAATTCCTAACCAACGCAATTCTCTCTATCAAATTAATTGCGCCGTTGCTGGGGATTGCAATGGTTCTATGTTATTGGCTATGTATATATTATGAATAGCTTAATTTTTGGTTTGTTTGTTAGTTTTTGCTAGTTGTAGAATTTTTGTTCTCTTTGTTTCTTGTTAGCTTTTGTTTATTTTCTCCTTCATTATGAATTCTCATCACTTTGGCTATGAGTGTAGTTCTAACTATGTTGTAGGAGATGGAAATTACAATGACAACATGCATCAAGGATTTAGAGATCAAAGGTGAGAGAAACCCCAAGCTTATGGACAACCTTCTTGGCAACAATCTCCTCCGGTTTCTTATGGGTACAATTCAAATCTTGATGCATACCAATCTAATGTATGTGATTACCCTCATTGTAGTTGTCAACCGCAATCATCATATGCATATGAACCCCCTCCTCAATATAGCCCTTCACCATACTCACAAGCCTCATACCATCATTCACCTTCATATGACCCCAACCCATACCCACCGTACCAACCACCATATAAACCGTATCTAGAACTACCACCTTTCCAATACTCCCATGAACCACAAAGTCCACACACACCACCTCAAGAATTTCACCAATATGAACCACCTTCCAATTACAATAACCTTCCCTCAAACAATGAACCCTCTCTTCCACCATCACCTCCCGATGAAGCCCTCATGGTAGAATTGAGAGATCTTGAATCTCATATCTTAAGACAACAAGAGGAAGATGAAAAGAAGTTCAACGAGATAGGAGCCAAAATAGTTATCATGGTAGAAGCCATTGGCAACATAGACTCATCCCGCCTAAGCCTATGCGATCAAGGCACTCCTATTGTTGAATGTGGAGAGGCAACCAAAGAGCTTAGTGAGGGAGTGAACTTGAAGCTCCAAGGTGAAGAAGAGGAGTCAAAGCAAGAAGTGCAACAAGAGGAGAAGGTAGAGATGATTAAACCAAAGGATGTAGTAGCTGGCACCTTAGGATATGTTGAGTACATAGAGGAATCACAGGTTGAAGAGCCTTCTTCCATGAAATTTGAAGTTGATATTGAGGAGGAGAGTGCACAACCTCCAAGGCACAATGTGATTGAAGAATTGGAAGAAGTGTTCCAAGTAATAGGCCCTCCTATTTATAATGATTCCATACCAACATATGATCCTTTTGAGCTTGAAGAATCCTTCCCTACTTTGCTCAGAATTGATGAGGAGGTAGACTTCACTCAACCTCCTATTTATGATTTGAGTGATGGGGAAGAGCTTGAAGAAATTGGTGAAGAAGAGCTTGAACTTGAGGAAGCCTGGAAAGAGGAGGAACTTGAAAAACCTTGCCAAGTGGTGGAAGCCTCTAGAAGAGGATAGACGGGAGTAGAGCGCACCTTGTCAAGATCATTGGGAACTCTTCCACCTAGGTTGTCATCTAATCCTTCATTTGAGTGGGTAAAACTTCTAACTCTTAGCTTTATTATCCCACTTGAACATGGTTTGCTTGAGACGGATGGCCAACTTAGGGCGCTTTGTGGAATTAAGCGTAAGAGGAGGATGTTTAGTGGTTGGCGTTGTAAGTCTAGGCTCATTATGGTTGAAGCTTGAAGGAGCAAGGGTTGGACTAGTGCTCAATTGGATGGGTCTAGGAGGGTAGTTTGGTGCTTCCATGAGAATTCATCTCTCTTGCCACCCAGAGGAAATCAGCATGATCGACTCAAGGACGGGTGTGAAAACAAAGTGTGGGATCCCGGATCACACAAGGAGAATCAACTTTGGGAGCCCATGGTTTGTGAAGAACTCCATCAAAGCTTGGAGTTATTAACTTTGAATGATGAACCATAATGGAAGTCCAAGCATTGGTGGATGTTCAAGGATGGATTCAAGCACAAGCCACCTTGATGGATAGCTCCCCATAAGTCCAACTTAAGGACAGTAAACAAAAGTGCTAGGTGGGAGACACCCCACCATGGTAACATCTTTCCTCATTCCATTTTGTAAATATTGCTAATAATTACTTTAATTTTATGTTTTGTTTGGTTAGATATGTTTATTTGGGAGTTTAGTACGTTAAATAAGGTTTTATGATGTTTTGGTAGTTGTTTGGAGGTTTGGAATGCTTGGTTTGGTGCAAAAACATAGAAAAATTTTGAAAAACAGAGCACCATCCACACGCACGCGCACTCCATACGTACGCGTGACCCACGTAATTTCAACCATCCACGCACACGCATCATGCACGCGCATGCGTGGATTGAAGTTTTCCACTTCCCATACATTCACCCGAGAGTTGTGCCTGAAGTGTGCCAACTTTGTGCCCAATGCACGCGTATGCGCACTTCACGCATACGCGTCCTTTGCGAAATAACCCATCGACGCGCACTCATACCTTACGTGTACGCGTCGCTACCATTTCATCAATCCACGCTTACGCGCACATGACGCGCACGCGTGGATTGCCCTGTTTCACCGACCTTCTTTTCTTCTCCTCCTTCCATTTATTTCCTTCTTCTCTTTTCTTTCCACCCTTCAATCATCATCCAACACTACTAAACACCATGTAACACCATTTCTTTTAGTTAGTTAGTTATTTTAATTTTTGTTTAATTTTTGTTTAATTTTTTGTTTTTCTTTATAGGTGTTGGATTATTAATCTTGTTTACTGTTTCTTGCTGCTGATTATTGATGAGATGTTATTTTAACATCATTGTTTTTAATTTTCATTGTTGGATTTCTTTGTTGAGGTTATATTTTTTCACTTGGTTTTGAGTTTTCATGTTTAACATTTGTGAGCACCAAGTGAATGTAACATTGCCTTTAAGCTTCTTAACTCTTTTGAATTGCATGTTTTGGCCACCATGCATTCATCATCCATTGCTAGGTAATTGTATATTATCATTGCATTTTTTTAGGTGATGCTTGTTTGTGATCTACCCTTTGTTCATACCACCTATTTCATGCATTGAGATTGTGGAATTATGAAATTGGATCGAAAGCTTGCCTAGCGACATATTTTTGAGCTTTCTAAGCTTTGTGGACCATGTTTGCTATGTGATGGATTTCCACTTCTATCTTCGTTTCCCTAAGTTCCATAGTATCCATGTGTTTCACCTCTATGTCATTTAGGTGTTGCAACAACTTTAATATGTGTCATTGTTTGATGTGTGAGCTCTCTATACTATTTTGTTCATCAAATTTACTTACACATCAATCAATGCCCATGCATTATCCAATTTCATGATTGCTTGATTTTTGCTTGAATTCTTTTATACTTCTTCACTACTTGTTGAATTGTTTTAGCCTACAAGTCTTTTAAAGTATCTCAAGCACACTAGAATGAGTGAAGTGCATGTTTTCTTTTGTGTAATTGTGATATAACTTTTTGTACTAGTGTGTGTATGTTCTAAACCACGTGTAATTTTAGAACCCACACACCTATTTTTCATTAATGTCACACCAATTCACTCACTCAATTCTAGTGATTTACCTCATTCCAACAATCCATGCTTCCTTGCTTTTGTATTTTCTCATCTTACGGTGTTTATTTTGTTTTTCATATTTGATGCACCATAAGCAAAAATGGAAGCGGAGGAAGAACACGCAGCATCGGTTGACCTACCAGATGAAGATGGCAACTCGGAGAGTCGCTGTACCCCCTTGCTCATTTAGTGCACCGAGGACGGTGCAAACTTTTAAGTGTGGGGAGGTCGTCTGACCACTCGGCATTTTTGGGTAACAAGTTTCTAATCCCAACACTTTTGCATTTTATTTTAGGATTTTTAGTTGCATTTTCTTATTTTGCATATGTATATATTAAGCTTAGTCAAAATCATGATATTTTCCAAGGATTTTATCTATAGGGCACCCCTATTGATTGAAAAAAAAATTGTTTAGAACTTGCTTGAACTATATACTTTGTGGAACATGATTTTTTAGCTAAGAACACAACCATGTGAGATTTGAGCCTAATTGTGTGGTTACATCATACATAACCACTTATATTCATTCTTGTGTGCATTATTTTCTTCCTATGATTATAATCTTTTATTTGTTTAATTCTTTATGTCCATTATTTTGTGTATACATGCATTTATATGATTGAGACCATTGTTCAAATAGCTCACTTACCCAAATAGCCTACCTTTTATCTTCCATTGTTAACCAATTTTGAGCCTATGCTTAACCTACTTATTCTTAATTGTAGCACATTACAAGCCTAAGTGAAAAATAATAAACGTCCTTAGTTTGGATTTTTTATTAGCTTAGGCTAGTGAGAGTGCTTATCATTCAAGTTTGGGAGAGTTGGGAACATTGGGTAGAGATAAAAGTATATTTTGTATTTGTGTTGAAAATCTTGGAAATTGGGTACATACTCATGTATTAATCATGTGTAAACCATATGCATTGATGTTCTTGTATATATTTTAGTTTGAAAAGAAGAAGAAAAATGAGAAAAACAAAAAAAATATATATAGAAAAGAAAGAAAAAAGAAAAGCAATAAAAAGGGGACAAAATGTCCCAAGTAAAGCTCAATAAAAAAATCAATGCGTATGTGTAGTGACCAAAAATAGAATGCACGAGTGTGTAAAAAAGTGAAGAATGGGTAGTTAGGTTTGTTTAGAATTGTCTAAGTTGTCATAGATTAGGTGGGAAGGTTAGGTTAATCAAAGATTCAAATTCTAGTCCACTTGACCATATGCATCCTTACCTTGACCCTAGCCCCATTACAACCTATGGGAAAGACCTCATGATATTTGTATGCATGCATGAAGTAATTGTTGATTGTTAGATGAAAAACAAATCTTGGAAAGCATAATTTGGGGAGAATTGAGTGAATCAACCCCATACACTTGAGTGCCTAGAGCGGATACACATCCAGTGAGGGTTCGATCGCTCAATTACATGTTTCCACCCATGATCATCTTTTCTTGCAAGTTTGTAAAACTTTCAATGATTCAATTCAATTGTGGGTTGATTTGATTGCTATTGCCTTAGCCCTAGTGCTTGTATATGTATTCTTGGAAATTGACTTATTTTTACCAAGTGGATGCATTCATATATATAGATTACATATAGATAGGTTACATTTTGGTTAGTTTACATTGAATAAATGTTGATACCCTTCTGCTTCTTTCTTGATTTTAGCATGAGGACATGCTTAGTTTAAGTGTGGGGAGATTTGATAAACCCCGATTTTGTGGTTTATCTTGTGCTTAATTTGGGGGATTTTATCACCTTTTTCCACATTTATTCAATAAAATAGCATGGTTTTGTAATTCTCCCTCGAATTGTGCTTAAGTGTGAAAACATGCCTTTTAGGCCCTTAAATTGGTGATTTTAACTCACTTTAATTCTATTCGATGCCTTGATATGTTTGTTGAGTGATTTCAGGTTCATAAAGTAAGTATTGGATGGAAGAAATGAGGAGAAAAGCATGTAAAGTGGAGAATGCATGAGGAAATAAGAATTGGGAATGCATCAATGGGCGCGCACGCATACAAGGCGTGCACGCGCAAAAGTGATCTCGCATAGAGACGCGCACGCCTACATGACGCGTCTGTGCGGATGAAGAAATAGCCAATCGACGCGCACGCGCACATGGCCCGCACACACCGATACTCGCACGTGACTCACTTAAGGGCAAAATGCTGGGGGCGATTTCTGAGCAGCCCAGGCCCAATTCCAACCTGTTTCTGAGTGTATTTCATGCAGAATTGAAGCCCAAGCAAATGGAGGAGCAATTGTTTGTAGGATTAGCATCATGTAGTTTAGTTTCTAGAGACAGAAGCTCCCTCTTCTCTCTAGAATTAGAGTTCTTAGGTTAATCTCTCCCAGATCAAGCTTTGATTTCATGTTTCCATCTTATTTCTTTTATGAATTCTTGCTTCTACACTTGCATTCTTCTAGTTTGTGATGTTAATTTTACTTTTATGCTCTCTTTTATGTTAACGAACTCTTTTTGGATTTGGATCCCTTTTTAATGCAATTTAATGTTTGATGTTTCTTTTATTGTTGAATTGTGTTGTGAATTTACTTTTTTTGCAATTGGTAGTTGATAGATTTACTGTTCTTGTACTTTACTATGCTTTCCATTTGTACCCACCAAGTGTTTGACAAAATTCTTGGTTGGGCTTTAGAGTAGAATTTTATGCTCTTGGTTTAGGAAGGTAACTTAGGAACTCTTGAGTTACTAATGTCCAACTGATTGATGATTGGGAGCCATTGACCTTAGATCTCACTAATTGAATTGGTGGAGAACTAGGAATTATGGACTTGGATTGACATAGCTCATTTGACTTTCCTTTATCATTTAGAGGATGACTTAATGGGGTTGATCCTTGCCCATTCTCATGATGTAGTTAGTGATAAGGATAGAGACCCTTGACTACCAACCCTTGCCAAGGCCTTTTTGTTATTTGAATTTCCTTATCATTTACTTTTCATGTCTCTTATTCCAAAAACCCCAAAATATTCCTTCTTAGCCAATAATTGACCACTTCATTCCATCCTCGTGAGATGACCCAGAGTCCAAATACTCCGGTCAATTCTTATTTGGGGTTTGTACATGTGACAAAACCATAATTTTAATTTGATGTGAGAATTATTTGTTGGTTTGGAGCTATGCTTACAACGAAGTAATTCCTTTCTTTAAGAAGAAATTCCTAACCAACGTAATTCTCTCTATCAAGTACGTGATAAGGAAGTGGATCAGGATGTCTACAGATTATTGCTATTTCTATTTGCTGTAAAAGACCAAGCTAAGAGGTGGTTAAATAACCAACCCAAAGCCAGCATAAGAACATGGAAACAGTTGTCAGACAAATTTATGAATCAATATTTCCCTCCAAAAAAGATGACACAGCCAAGGCTGGACATCCAAGGCTTTAAACAAGAGGATGACAAATCTCTCTATGATGCTTGGGAGAGGTACAGAGAGATGCTAAGAAAGTGCCCATCTGAAATATTTTTTGAGTAGGTGCAGCTAGACATCTTCTACTATGGGCTTACAAAAAAAGCCCAGATATCTCTAGACCACTCAGCTGGTGGATCTATACACATGAGAAAAACAATTGAAGAAGCTCAAGAGCTCATAGATACAATTGCTAGAAATCAGCATCTGTACTTAAGTAGTGAGTCTTTCATGAAAGAAGAGGCTAAGGCAGTATCCACTGAACTTAGTCCTCCAGAACAAGTTGCTGAACTCAATCAGCAATTAAGTTTTCTAACAAAACAACTAGCAGAATTCAAAGAAATGCTACAAGAGCATAAAGATGCTAACCAGAATATGGAAAAATAATTGAATCAAACAAAACAGCAGTTATCCAAACAGATAACGGAAGAGTGCCAAGCTGTTCATTTAAGGAGTGGGAAGACATTAAATACCTCAACTCAAAGCAACAAAAATCCAAGAAAGGAACAATTGACAGAGGATGAGCAAATCACTGCCTAAAATCCCTTTGAGGATAGTAAGAGCCCAAAGAGGAATACTTCTGGCATTCAAACGCCAAAAAAGGGTAAAAAATTGGCATTAAATGCCCATTGGATGCCCACTCCTGGCGTTTAAACGCAAGAAAAGGGGGAAAACTGGCATTAAACGTCCAGTCCATGTCCAGTTCTAGCGTTCAAATGCCAGAAAAGGGGAAAAATCTGGCGTTAAACGCCCATCCACCCACCAGTCCTGGCGTTCAAACGCCAATGAGGGATCAGACACCTGCAAGTGCTTATAGTAACCCCTCTAAGAAGGCTTCTCCAACCACCTTTGTAGGAAATAAACCTACAGCAACTAAGGTTGAGGAATATAAAGCCAAGATGCCTTATCCTCAGAAACTCTGCCAAGCGAAACAAGATAAACAATTTGCCCGCTTTGTAGACTATCTCAGGACTCTTGAAATCAAGATTCCATTTGCAGAGGCACTTGAGCAAATACCCTCTTATGCTAAGTTTATGAAAGAGATCTTAAGTCATAAGAAGGATTGGAGAGAAACTGAAAAAGTTTTCCTCACTGAAGAATGCAGTGCAGTCATTCTGAAAAGCTTACCAAAGAAGCTTAAAGATCCCGGAAGCTTTATGATACCATGCACATTAGAGGGTACTTGCACCAAGACAGCTCTATGTGATCTTGGGGTAAGTATCAACCTAATACCTACATCCACTATCAGAAAGCTTGGCTTGACTGAAGAAGTCAAACTAACTTAAATATGGCTCCAACTTGCTGATAGCTCCATTAAATATCCATCAGGTGTAATCGAGGACATGATTGTCAAGGTTAGGCTATTTGCCTTTCCCACTGACTTTGTAGTGCTGGAAATAGAGGAGCCCAATAGTGCAACTTTCATTCTAGGAAGACCTTTCCTAGCAACTGGACGAACCCTCATTGATATCCAAAAAGGGGAGGTGACCCTAAGAGTCAATGATGATGAGTTTAAGTTGAATGCTGTCAAAGCTATGCAGCATCCAGACACATCAAAAGACTGCATGAGAGTTGATATCATTGACTCCCTGGTGGAAGAAGTCAACATGACTGAGAGTCTCGAAAAAGAGCTAGAGGACATCTTTAAAGATGCTCAGCTCGATCTGGAGGAACTAGAGAAAATAGAAGAACCTCTGAAAACTCCTCAGGAAGAGGAGAAACCTCCTAAACCCGAGCTCAAACCACTACTACCATCCCTGAAATATGCATTTCTGGGAGAAGGTAACACTTTTCCTGTAATCATAAGCTCTACCTTGGAGCCACAGGAAGAGAAAGCACTAATTCAAGTGCTAAGGACACATAAGACAGCTCTTGGATGGTCCATAAGTGATCTTAAGGGCATTAGCCCAGCCAGATGCATGCACAAGATCCTATTGGAGGATGATGCCAAGCCAGTGGTTCAACCACAAAGGCGGCTGAATTCAGCCATAAAGGAGGTGGTGTAGAAAGAGGTCACTAAATTACTAGAGGCTGGGATCATTTATCCTATTTCTGATAGCCCCTAGGTAAGCCATGTCCAAGTAATCCCCAAGAAGGATGTCATGACAGTGGTTCACAATGAAAAAAATGAACTGGTTCCTACAAGAACAGTTACAGGTTGGCGTATGTGTATTGACTACAGAAGACTCAATACAGCCACCAGAAAGGATTATTTTCCTTTACCATTCATAGACCAGATGCTAGAAAGACTGGCAGGTCATGATTACTACTACTTTTTGGATGGCTATTCAGGTTACAACCAAATTGCAGTAGATCCTCAAGATTATGAAAAAATAGCATTCACATGTCCATCTGGAGTATTGCCTACAGAAGGATGCCATTTGGTCTGTGTAATGCACCTGCAACCTTTCAGAGATGCATGCTCTCTATTTTCTCTGATATGGTAGAAAAATTTCTGGAAGTCTTCATGGATGACTTCTCAGTATTTGGAGACTCATTCAGCTCCTGTCTTGACCATCTAGCACTTGTTCTGAAAAGGTGCCAAGAGACTAACCTGGTTTAAAACTGGGAGAAATGTCACTTTATGGTGACTGAAGGAATTGTCCTTGGGCACAAAAGTTCGAACAAGGGAATAGAGGTGGATCAAGCTAAGGTAGAGGTAATTGAAAAATTACCACCATCTGCCAATGTTACGGCAATCAGAAGCTTTCTGGGACATGCAATATTCTATAGGAGTTTTATAAAGGATTTTTCAAAAATTGCAAAACTCTAAGCAATTTGCTAGCTGCTGATACACCCTTTGTCTTTGACACAGAGTGTCTACAGGCGTTTGAGACTCTGAAAGCTAAGCTTGTCACAACACCAGTCATTTCTGCACCAGATTGGACATTACCATTTGAACTAATGTGTGACGCCAGTGACCATGCCATTGGTGCAGTATTGGGACAGAGGCATGACAAGCTTCTGCACGTCATTTACTATGCCAGCCGTGTTTTAAATAACGCGCAGAAAAATTACACAACCACAGAAAAAGAATTGCTTGCAGTGGTTTATGCCGTTGACAAGTTCAGATCCTATTTGGTAGGATCAAAAGTGATTGCATACACTGACCATGCTGCTCTTAAATATCTACGCACAAAGCAGGATTCAAAACCCAGGCTCATAAGATAGGTGTTGCTTCTGCAAGAGTTTGATATAGAAATAAGAGACAGAAAAGGGACAAAAAACCAAGTAGCAGATCACCTGTCCCGAATAGAACCAGTAGAAGGGGCGTCCCTCCCTTCTACTGAGATCTTTAAAACTTTCCCGGATGAGCAACTCTTTGCCATTCAGGAAGTACCGTGGTTTGCAGACATTGCAATCTATAAAGCGGTAAGATTTATACCCAAAGAGTACAGCAGGCAGCAAACAAAAAAATTAGTTACTGATGCAAAGTACTACTTGTGGGATGAACCATATCTCTTTAAGAGATGTGCAGACGGAATAATCCATAGGTGTGTGCCCAGAGAAGAGGCACAGAAGATCCTATGGCACTGCGATGAATCACAATATGGAGGACATTTCGGAAGTGAGTGGACAGCCACAAGAGTCCTCCAATGTGGTTTCTACTGGCCTACTCTCTATAGAGACTCCCGAGAGTTTGTAGGTAGCTGTGACAGCTGACAAAGAGCTGGTAATCTGCCTCATGGTTATGCCATGTCTCAGCAAGGGATCTTAGAGATTGAGTTATTTGACGTATGGGGTATTGACTTTATGGGGCCTTTCCCACCATCATACTCAAACACTTATGTTTTGGTGGCAGTAGACTATGTATCTAAAGGGGTGGAGGCAATTGCAACACCCACTAATGATACTAAGACAGTGCTGAAGTTCCTCTAGAAGCATATCTTCAACAGATTTGGTGTCCCCAGAATACTAATCAGAGATGGAGGAACTCATTTCTGGAATAAACAGCTTGACTCTGCTCTGATTTGATATGGAATTATCCACAAAGTGGCAACTCCATATCATCCACAGACAAATGGACAGGCTGAAGTTTCAAACAGAGAACTAAAACAAATCCTGGAATGGACTGTAAATACTCGTAGAAAGGATTGGGCAAGGAGTCTGGATGATGCTCTATGGGCATACAGAACTGCATTCAAAACTTCTATAGGGACCTCTCTATACCAGCTTGTGCATAAAAAGCCTGTCACCTGCCAGTGGAACTAGAACACAAGGCCTACTGGGCAACCATATTCCTAAATCTTGATGCCAAGTTAGCTGGAGAGAAAAGATTGCTCCAGCTGAATAAGCTAGAGGAATTCAGACTCAATGCTTTCGAAAATGTAAAAATTTACAAAGATAAATAAAAAAGGTGGCATGACAAGAAACTGTCATCCAGAGTCTTTGAGACAAGACAGAAAGTTCTACTGGTCAACTCTAGGCTCAGATTATTCCCTAGAAAATTAAAATCCCGGTGGAGGGGACCATATGTGATCACAAGTGTGTCACCATATGGATATGTAGAGCTTCAGGATGTTGACTCTGACAAAAAGTTCATTGTTAATGGACTGAGAGTCAAACATTATCTTGAAAGCAATGTTGAGCAAGAATGCTCAAAACTGATACTAGACTAAAGCTCAGTAAAGGTCCAGCTAAAGACAATAAAGAGTTGCAGAAGGTAACCCAGTCATTAGCAAAGGTTATTATTATTTAAATAATAATTATAGGAGTTTGATATAAATTATCTTTAAGGTTAATTGTCCAAATGCAGAAGTTCACAGAGTTACAGAAGGATTCAGAGCACACAGCAGAGAAAAAGAGCTCACTGGTTCGAAAATGCCAGTAAGAGGTATTTTGGGCATTAAAATGCCAGAATGGGTATCATTCTGGGCGTTTAACGCCAGTAAAGATACATTTCTGGGCATTAAACGCTAGAATGGGCACCATTCTAGGCGTTTAACGCCAGAGTTGCAGCATCATGTGCGTTTAGAAAAACGCCCAGTGATAAAAGATTTCTGGCGTTTAACGCCAGCCAGGGTACCTGGTGGTGTGTTAAACGCCCAAAATGGCCAACATATGGGCGTTAAATGCCAGAATGGATACCATTCTGGGCGTTTAACGCCAGAAAAGACAGGAGGAGGTGATTTTGTTTCCACTTCAATTTTTTTCAAATTTTCATATTTTAATTCTCATCTCTCAAATTCAATTTTCAAAAATTTAATAATCTTCTAAATTCTTTTTAATTTTCTTTCAAAATCTCTTTCAAATCTTTTTCAAAAAACTCATTTATCTTTTCAATTTCTTTCCAAATCTTTTCCAACTCATCATATCATCTTTAAATTCTTAGATGCATCAACAAAAATTCAGATTTAACTTCTTTATATCTTTTTCATATCTTTTGAATTTTAAAATCTCATCTTTTTCATATCATGATTCATCTTTTCCAAATCATATCTTTCTAGCATATCTTTTTCAAAATTTTCAAAACCCACCCCCTCCCTTTTAAATACAAGCTCGGCCATCCCCATACCTCCACCATTCGAATCTGTCTCCCCCTCTTTTCCTCTCCTTTCCTTTCTCTTGCTTGAGGACAAGCAAACCTCTAAGTTTGGTGTGTTTTTCCATGATTACTGAGCAAAACCTCACCAAGATCATAGACCCTAAAGGAAAATAAACCACTTTAAGATGCAAGAAAGAGATTAATCCAAAACCACTTTGGAATCAAGAGTGGTTCTTAACCAAAGAACATACAGACCATTACCACAAAATAATGGGTTTAAGGTTGATCCCGGAAGTTAAGTTCGATCTGAAAGAAGACAAATATCTGGAGATCCAAGAACAGATTCAAAACAGAGGTTGGAAAATCCTAGCTAATCTTGAGACAAAGGTTGGAAAAAACATGGTTCAGGAATTCTACTCAAATCTGTGGCTAACAGATAAACAGAGAATGACGGGAACTGTCTTTCATACCTTTCGATCTATGGTCAGAGGGAAGACTATTACTTCCACCTTGACAAAATAAGAGAGGTTTTCAAACTTCCTCAAGATGATCCACAATCCTTTAATAGGAGAATGGTGAGAGTAGATAAGTGTTTGGACCAAGTTCTAGAGGACATATGCCTCCCTGGAACTAAATGGATAACCAACTCAAAAGGTGTCCCAAACCAACTCAAGAGAGGAAATCTCAAACCAGTCGCTAGAGGCTAGTTGGACTTTATCGGGCATTCTATACTGCCCACTAGCAACCGCTCTGAGGTCACTGTCAAAAGAGCAGTGATGATTCATTGCATTATGCTAGGAAACGAAGTGGAGATTCATCATCTAATTTTTTGTGAGATTTACACAATTGCAAATAAGAACTCCACTGAAGCCAAATTGGCTTACCCAAGCTTAATTTCTCTGCTATGTAAAGATGCTGGGGTAAAGATGGGAGTGGATGAGTTTATCTCAGTCGAGCATCCAATCACTAAAAAGTTAATGGAGGGACAACAAGTGCACGACAACTCCATCAAAAGGTGGGCACAGGAATTCCTCTCATAAATCCCTCAAATTGACTACTGGGCCCGCCTAGAAGCATCTGTCACCAAGCTGCAAGAAGCTATGGATCAACTTAAAGAAGAACAGCAAAATCAAAATAGCATGCTCTGCAAACTGCTTAAGGAACAAGAAAATCAAGGGCGTGAGCTACAGGAGCTAAAGCGCCAGAAGCTCTCCCTTGAGGGACCAGACATCCCACAGATTGAAGGAGCATCCATCTCCAAAGATAAAGGTTGTTGAGTCCTAATCTTAAACTTGTGATAACTTTTATTATTAGAAACCTATCTTAATAATTACATGAGTATTAGTAATTAGGGTCTTTATTTTTATTTTTATTTTTATTATCTCCAAGTAAGCTAAAATTTATTTCTCTCATCATCACTAAACATGAATAAAATAGTAGATTTTCTTTAGAATAAGGGGGCAATTGTTTCAAGTTTTCAATAAGAAAAATTCTAATTATTTTTTTGTGGAGGCAACACTTTTGTCTTCCGAATGAATGCTTGAACAATGCATATTTTTTATAGTGAAGTTTATGAATGTTAAAATTGTTGGCTTTTGAAAGAATGATGAAAAGAAAGAGAAATGTTATTGATAATCTGAAAAATTATAAAATTGATTCCTGAAACAAGAAAAAGCAGTGAAAAATACAAAGCTTCCAAAAAAAGTGAAAAATAAAGAAATAGCAAGAAGAAAAAGCCAATAGCCCTTTAAACCAAAAGGCAAGGGTAGAAAGGATCCAAGGCTTTGAGCATTCATGGATAATAGGGTCCAAAGGAGTAAAATCTTGGCCTAAGCGGCTAAATCAAGTTGTCCCTAACCATGTGCTTGTGTCATGAAGGTCCAAGTGAAACGCTTGAGACTGAGTGGTTAAAGTCGTGATCCAAAGCAAAAGAGTGTGCCTAAGAAATCTGGGCACTGATAGAGTGCAGAAGCTGGTGAATTAAAAATTTATTTAAATGGTTACATTGCAAGTATAGTTCTTAACTTACCGAAAATCTACCTATCAATTTAGAAATATGTCACAGAAAGTTTAAATTAAAATTACTGGGAGTTTTAAGTCCCAGGTCGTCTCACAACGAGTTGCAGAAAAGTGTGCTGTTTTATTAATCAGATATTCCAAGAAGTTGAGCTAAGTAAATTGGAATTTAAATTGAGGAATTTTAAATAATATAAATAAAAGCCTTGAGTGGGAATCTCTATCATTGATGGTGTGATTGTAAGATTAATTTATGATTAATAGTTGTTCTGTTTGGTTATCCATTACTAGGTAAGGGAAAGTCAAACAAGTGGGAATGCCAGATCTGTTCACAAGTTGCAACCCACTTAGTTCAAAGGGATTGGCGTCGGTGACAGGATAGCAATCCAACATTTAACCCAATTACAAATTTTTCCTTCAATCCTTCCAACTCAAGAGTTCCTTTTAATCAACTCCCCATCAAGTAATGAAACTACTCACGCATTGTAAATAAAGAATCCATGGCACATGAAAGGGAATTAAAAGAAGACATGATTATTGGAATTGAAATTAAATTAAAAAGAAATAATCCTTGCATTAATTAATCATAAAAGTATCTGAATGACAAAATTGAACATAACAAAGAACATGGAAGAATAAAACCAAGTTAAGAGAACAAACTAGAATGATGAAGTCTTGATGAAGAAATAACTCTTCTCAATGCTCTAATGCTAAGACCAATTGAAAATTAAAATTCTAAAAACTAGAGAGAAAAACCTAAGAGAGTGAAAAACTAGATCTAAAACTACTCAATGAATGTGTCTCTGTTGTTTCTGCATATTCTCTGACTCTAGTCTGCTGTTCTGGGCCAAAAACTGGGCCGAAATAGGGTCCAAAATCGCTGGTTTCGGATTCTGCAGATTATGCAGATCGCACATGTCACGCGATCGCGTCGTCCATGCGGACGCGTCGCTTGCACTTTTCCTCTTCACGCGTTCGCGTCGTCCACGCTACCGCGTTGCTTGTGCTTTCCAATCCGCGCGGCCGCGCAAGCCATGCGGCCGCGTCACTGCGATTTGCGCTCCTTCGCGCGGTCGCGTGAGCCATGCGACCGAGTCACTTTTCGCTGGTTATCTCCTCAAATTCTTGTGTTCCTTCCATTTTTGCTAGCTTCCTCTCCAATCTCTGTCTCATTCATGCCCTATAAAGCCTGAAACACTTGACACATAGATTATGGCATCGAATGGAATAAAGGAGAATTAAAATTAAATAATTAAAGTCTCTAGGAAGCAATTTTCAAACATGTAATAAATTCAGGAAGGAAATCTAAATGCATGCTAAATTGATGAATAAGTGGGTAAGGATCACGACAAAACCACACAATTAAACACAATATAAACTATAAAATAGTGGTTTATCAACCTCCCCACACTTAAACATTAGCATGTCCTCATGCTAAATTAAAGGAGACAAGGAAATAAGTATGAACATGCAGAAACTCATGAAATGCAATGCAATCCTACATATATAAATAAATGCAACTATATGATTATTATCCACTTGATCAAAAGTAAATAAGCCCTTCAAAACAATTACAAATCAAATTCCACTAATTCTATCATCATATAATAAAACTGATAAAAGTGCAAGAAGATAGCTTATGAAGGCCGGAAACATGAAAATTCAAGCATTGAACCCTCACTGATAATGTATGTACGCTCTAATATCTAGTGTATAGGGTAATCACTCTATTCTTCTCTAGTCATGCTTTCTAACTTTTGTTTTTCTCCTAACCAATCAACAACAGTTAATATACCAATGCAAACATCATGAGGTCTTTTCAGGGTCGTAATGGGGCCAAGGTGCAGGTAAGGATATACATATGGCTAAGTGAGCTTTATAAATTGAATCTTTAATTAACCTAAGCTCTCACCTAATATACATATATTCTATATACTTTTAAATTCATGCCTAGCTACCCATAATTCCCTTTTTCAACCCATACTCATGTTTCAACCTTGTATTTTAATTCTATCATATGTGCATTGATCTTTGAATTCTGAATTTAACATTGGGATAATTTTGTCCCCTTATTTATTGATATATATATATATATATATATATATATATATATATATATATATATATATATATATATATATATTTGAATAAATAAAGCTTATCAATGCACATAGATTTTTCATTCTTATATTTTCACATGAGTGGGTATCCAAATTTCCTTTAAATTTTCATGACACATTCCCTTAACAACTTTTGTTCCCACAATTTCCCATACTTAATTAGCACATACAATTCTATCTTAAGCTAACCAAAGATTCAATTTGGGATATGCAATTGTTTTTCAGCTTAATGTTAGTAATGTGGTAAAATATAGAACAAATGGGGTTTTAAAGGCTCAAAGTGGTTAACAAGGGTAATTAAAAAGGGTAGGCTTGATTTGGATAAGTGAGTTTAAACAAATAATGGCCTCAATCATGTGCAAGCATGTAAATATAATAAATATTGGACATATAAGATAAAACAAAATATAGATTACAATCATAGAGAAGTAAACACACAAGACTAAAATAATTATGGTTAAATAATGTAACCATACATAAAGGCTTAAATCTTTCACAGGTTGTGTGTTCTTTAGCTCAAACATCATGTTCCAAATACAACTCAAGCAGATTTATCATAAAAATTTTGAAAAATTAGTGAAATTTTGTTCCAAGGATAGATTTTTAAAAGAAACTTATTGTCTTTTCAATCAAGTAGAACATGCATGCAACTATTCTAACCTATGCAATTTATTCTATTCTATAAAAGAAAGAAAAATCTAACTAAAATATCCTAATTATTGGTGTCAGAGAAGAGAATTTACCTCCGAAAGTCAGGTACTGACCGACCTCCCCACACTTAAGGCTTTGCACCGTCCTCGGTGCCATCTGTCAGGAACAGGGGTGGGCTGGTGGCAGTATCTCCACAGCCGGGATCATCATGGCTCTCGGTGCTGGTAAAAAAAGTGGAGTCCGGGGTGTCTGAGTCTCTGAAGCGTCCCTTGAGTAGCTCCTTGAGGTGTTTGAATCGGCGCTCGTTACGGCGCTCTCTCATCTTTGCTTTATGTTCATGCCGATCCAACTTTTCAAGTATTTGCTGGGGCAATTTCTCAGTGGTAGATGCTTGTGGTGTTGAAGAAGGAATATCTTCAACCGGCTCAGTAGGCTGGCTTGTAGTGGCTACTGAAAGTCTGAGGTATTTCCCGTTAGGGACATATTGATCATCCCGTGGAAGCATGGCTTTGGTGTCCCCAGCTCTGCAGGAGACTCCAGCTACTGAGACAAGATTTGAGACCAAGGTGGGGAAAGGTAAGTTGTCCGCGATTTGTACATGCTCCATAGCATGCCGGATGTGTCTTGAGAGATCCAGAGGTTGGTCTGTAAGGATGCACCATAGTAGAACAGCCATGTCCGCAGTGAAGGAGGACTCATGAGTGCTTGGAAAGACATAATGGGACATGATCTGTGCCCATACGCGAGCCTCCAAGGTAAGTGCGGAAGCCAAGATTCCCTTAGGGCGGGTGCGGTGGTATCCGTAGATCCAACGGCTGCCAGGTAAAGCGATGACTCCGAGAACGGAGTCCCAGTCAAATTGGTATCTTTGGCGCTGAAGGGTGGCTTCTTGAAAAGCGTCCATTCCTGCTGGAATAGGGGGAAGACTCAGAACTTGCTGAATGGCCTCTTCTGTGACGGGGACTTGTTTCTGCCGGACATAAACAGACTGCAGGGTTGGTATGTAGAAGTTGGAGTAGAACTCAACTACCCAAGAAAGATTGACCTGCCTTGGCTGTCTCCGTAGGAAACCCCATTGTCTTCGCTCAATTTGCGGCTCAACAAAGGTGGCAATATTGGACGGGAGGATAAGAAGGTATTCATTGTTATAGTTCCTTTCTGCTAGGATAGGGAACATCTGCTCACAGTAGCGATTGGGAAATCGCGCAGTGTCCTTTGCTGGAAAGGCTTTCTCCTTGTCGTCAACCTTTATTATCCTCTTAACTCTTTTTGTTGAGGGCTTGACTGCGGTTGAAGAAGGCTCTGCCACTAATGCTCTTTTAGTTCCTCTTCTTGCTGGTGGTTTGGAAGTAGCTTTCTCTTTTCCTTTCTTGGTGGCCATCTTGAAAGAAGGGAAGAGAAAGGAAATTAAATTCAAAGAGATAGAGCAAGGAAGAGGGTATTGTAAGTGATAGTCAATGCACAATAAAGATAAATGGCACTAACACATGGTTCGGATTACATGTGAAAAGCTCATCAATGGAAATATAGCAAGTGCATGTAGGACAATGGAATGCAAGAGGTTTATTGGCATGCAGGCAAAGGCATGAGTAGCATATATCAAACATTCAATGTCCAAGTTAGGTTACCATTTGTAACAAACTAACTATCACGTTTGTATTAACAATTAAATTTAATTAATAAAATATGAAAGGGAATTTGTGAAAAGCAAGCATTGCAGAGTAGAGTAAAGTAATGTAGAAAAGTGCATAGTGCTATATGGGCTTTTTCACAAACACATGGCATGCATGTTAAACAAGATATAAAAAGTATGAAATTGAACATGCAAGCAATCCCTTAAATAGGAGAAAAATAATTGTCAAACAATTTGCAATAATCCACAAGCATATAATGAGGAATGATGACTCAAAAGGTTTCCAACACCATGTAAAAGGAAAAGAAGAAGAAGGAAAAATAAAGATTTGAAAAGAAAAAGAAAAAAAAAGAAAATAATAATATATATACATAATATAATAAGAATGATAGAAAAGAGAAGAAGAAAGAAGAAGGTAAAACCTTATTAATGGTGGTGAGAGAGATAGAGAGTGAAAGGTGAGGTAGAAAGGGAAAGGGGAAAGAAGAAGGAAGGAGGGAAAAGAAAAATTAGGATTTGGAGGAAAGAAAGATAATATAATTTGGCAATTGAAGTTGAGCTGTGCGGCGCATGCGACGCGGCCGCGGAAGGCACGCGTTCGTGTGAGTGCGCATCAGGAAAGGGGACGCGATCGCGTCTGTCACGCGGTCACGTGACCTACGTTGTGCTGCTGGCGCGAGTGCAGCCTCGCTCCAGCACAACTCTCTGTTCAATATAAGTCAATTGCCAAATTAAGGTGACGCGATCGCGTGGGTCATGCGATCGTGTGAGTGTGCATCAGAAATTAATTGACGCGTCCGCATCGGCGACGCGGTCACGTGACAAGGATTGTGCTTCCAGCACCAATCTAGCACCACTCTCGCACAATATAGCATTGTGCACCCTTTGACGTCGAAAATGTAGGGCACGCGGCCGCGTGCCACGCGGTCGCGTGGAATAATGTGCGCCTTTGGCACGACTCCAGCGCTGCTCCTGCGTAACTTTCTGTTCATTTTTATTTTTCTTTACTCCCCCTGCCACGTGGACGCGTCGCTGGTGCGATCGCGTCGCGCGGCGAAATTTTTTTTTTTTAAGGAAAGATAAAGACATGTAATTGAAGGAGCACGAAAGCAATAATAAAGAGAAGAGTTATTTAAAGAAGAAAAACTAAAAGTGAAGAAAAGAATGATCATACCGCGGTGGGTTGTCTCCCACCAAGCACTTTGCTTTAACGTCCGTAAGTTGGACGCTCCACTAGCTCAATCTGTTGCTATGTGGGGATCTTCCAGGCGGAAGATCTCAAGCTCCTTGCTTTTCTGCACCTTCTCACCATGGTATAGCTTCAGGCGGTGTCCATTAACCTTAATAAGTTCAGAACTTGAAGGATGGCTTAGGTGATAAACTCCGTACGGTTCAGCCTTCTCTATTCTGTATGGACCTTCCCATTTTGATCTCAACTTACCGGGCATGAGCTTCAGTCGAGATTTGTAAAGGAGAACAAAATCTCCAGGTTGGAACTCTCTCTTCTTGATGTTTTGATCATGCACAGCTTTCATCTTTTCCTTGTATATTCTGGAGTTCTCATAAGCTTCTAGGCGAAGGTTCTCCAGTTCCTGCAGTTGCAACTTTCTTTCAGCTCCAGCATTCTCAATCCCCATGTTGCACTCTTTAACTGCCCATAAGGCTCTGTGTTCGATTTCAACTGGGAGATGACAAGCTTTTCCATAGACTAAGCGGTAGGGACTCATCCCAATGGGTGTCTTGTATACTGTTTTATATGCCCACAGTGCATCTTGTAGTCTGGTGCTCCAGTCTTTTCTGTGAGGCTTTACTATCTTTTGCAAGATATGTTTAATCTCTCTGTTTGACACCTCGGCTTGCCCATTAGTTTGGGGATGGTAAGCTGTTGCAACTTTATGGATTATCCCATGCTTAGCTTCATCAATCCTGTTAGTCTCCTGTTACAAAAATGGGTGCCTTGATCGCTCACGATCGCTCGTGGTGATCCAAAGCGGCATATAATATGGTTTCTCACAAAGGAAACAACAGTGTTAGCATCATCAGTGCGGGTAGTAATTGCTTCCACCCATTTGGAAACATAATCTACAGCTAACAATATATAAAAATATCCACTAGAATTTGGAAATGGACCCATGAAGTCAATGCCCCAAACATAAAAAATTTCACAGAAAAGCATATATTGTTGAGGCATCTCATCCCTCTTGGATATGTTACCAAATTTCTGGCATGGGTGACAAGATTTACAAAACTCAGCAGCATCTCTAAAAATAGTAGGCCACCAGAATCCACAGTCTAAGATCTTTCTAGCTGTTCGTTGGGGGCCAAAATGTCCTCCACTTTCAGATGAGTGACATGCCTCTAAAATGGACTGGAATTCTGATTGAGGTACACAATGTCTAATTATCTGGTCAGTGCCACATCTCCATAAATATGGGTCATCCCATGTATAATATTTAGACTCGCTTTTCAGCTTGTCTCTTTGATGTTTAGAAAAATGTGGAGGAAATGTGCGGCTAACTAAATAATTAGCAACAGGTGCATACCAAGGGACTACCTCAGATACTGCTTGCAGGTTGTCAAAAGGAAAATTATCATCTATAGGAGTAGAATCATTCTTAATATGTTCAAGACGACTCAAGTGGTTTGCTACTAAATTTTGATTACCACTCCTATCCTTGATTTCTAAATCAAATTCTTGTAACAGCAGTATCCAACGTATAAGTCTTGGTTTGGATTCCTTTTTAGCCAATAGATACTTTAGAGCTGCATGGTCTGAATACACTACTACTCTAGTACCAAGTAAATAAGCCCGGAATTTATCCAGAGCAAAAACAATAGCAAGTAGCTCTTTCTCAGTAGTAGTATAATTGGACTGGGCAGTGTCTAAAGTCTTAGACGCATAGGCAATAACAAAAGGATTCTTACCTTCACGTTGAGCCAGTGCTGCTCCTACTGCATGGTTGGAAGCATCGCACATGATTTCAAATTTCTGGCTCCAGTTGGGTCCTCTCACAATTAGAGCTTGAGTTAGAGCAGTCTTTAGCTTATCAAATGCTTGTTTGCAATCCTCACTGAACTCGAACTCAATATCCTTTTGTAGTAATCTGGATAAGGGAAGTGCCACCTTACTAAAGTCCTTAATAAATCTCCTGTAGAAACCTGCATGGCCAAGGAACGAACGGACTTCCCTCATAGAAGAGGGGTAAGATAAACTAGAAATAACATTCACCTTTGCTGGGTCTACAGAAATGCCATTATTAGATACCACATGTCCCAATACAATCCCTTGCTTTACCATAAAGTGGCATTTTTCGAAATTCAATACAAGGTTTGTATTAATACATCTATCTAATACTCTAGATAATCCATCTAAGCAAAGGTTAAAAGAATCACCATAAACGCTAAAATCGTCCATAAAAACTTCCATACAGTCCTCAATAAGATCAGAGAAAAGACTCATCAGGCAACTTTGGAAAGTAGCTGGTGCATTGCACAAGCCAAAGGGCATTCTCTTATAAGCGTAGCTCCCAAAAGGACATGTAAAAGTAGTCTTTTCCTAATCCTCAGGAGCTATATGAATCTGGAAATAACCTGTGTAACCATCTAAAAAGCAATAATGTGATTTACCTGACAGGCGATCCAGCATTTGATCAATGAATGGAAGTGGGTAGTGATCCCTACGAGTAGCTTGGTTGAGACGCCTGTAATCAATGCAGACTCTCCAAGCATTCTGAACTCTAGTTGCTATGAGCTCTCCATGCTCATTCGTCACGGTAGTGACTCCGGACTTCTTGGGCACCACTTGTACTGGGCTTACCCATTCACTATCTGAAATGGGATATATGATACCGGCCTCCAATAGTCTGGTCACTTCCTTTTTGACAACTTCCAAGATGGTAGGATTCAATCTTCTTTGTGGTTGACGAACAGGTCTTGCTCCCTCTTCTAAAAATATTCTGTGCTCGCATATTTGAGGGTTGATTCCCACTATGTCTGCCAAACTCCACCCAATTACCTTCTTATGCTTTCTCAGCACATCAAGTAGCTGTTCTTCTTGTTGAGAAGTCAGTTCTCTTGCAATAATAACCGGAAGCTTCTGCTCATCCTTAAGGTAAGCATATTTGAGATGTGGAGGGAGAGGTTTCTATTCTAACTTTTGATCATGGGCAGGCTCTGGGTTATCTGGGGCTTGTGAAAATGGCGAAGTGTCCTCATTGTCAGTTAAGAGGGTCCCCACACTTGGACCTTGTCCAGTGTACCTCTCTTCAAACTCATCCTTTTGAACTTCAGCCACACTTTCGTCTATGACATCACACTGGAAGATAGAACGATCTTCTGGGGGGTTGTCAACGACTCCATTCAGATTGAAGATTACTATGCGGCCATCTATTTCAAAGGAGTATGTCCCTGAAAAAGCATCCAATTTGAATTTTGATGTCTTCAGGAATGGTCTTCCAAGTAGGATTGATGATGGCTTATCTGAATCATTATGGGGCATCTCCAAGATATAAAAATCAGTGGGAAATGTGAGCCCTTTAATGTTCATCAAAACATCTTCAGCAACTCCAGCCACTGTAATAATGCTTTTATCTGCTAACACAAAACGAGCTGCCGACCTTTTTAAGGGAGGGAGCCTTAAAACATCATATATAGACAAAGGCATTATACTGACACATGCTCCTAAATCACACATGCAACCATAAATTACTACACCACCAATAGTACAACTAACTATGCAAGGACCTGGATCACTACATTTTTCAGGTAATCCTCCCATTAAAGCAGATATAGAACTACCTAAAGGAATAGTTTCTAATTCATTAATTTTGTCTTTATGGATACATAAGTCTTTTAGAAACTTTGCATATTTAGGTACCTGCTGAATAACATCAAAAAGGGGAACAGTTACCTCAACCTTTTTGAATATTTCTACTATTTTAGGATCAGGTTCCAGCTGCTTCCTAGGCTTCCTTGCAAGTTGTGGAAATGGAATGGGAGTAGTGTTTTCTGTGGTGCCTGCACCTTTTTGTGCTTCTTCCTGTGGTTGAGCTATCTCTTCTTCAGCTATGTCCTGTATATCCTCTTCCTCTTCAACATCTTTAATTTCTACCACCTCTTCAACTGAGGCGTATTCTGGTGAGCTTGGTTCCTCCTGATTCCTCTCCTGCAGTGTGGTTCCGGACCTCAGGGTGATGGCATTAATGCCTCCCTTTGGATTGGGTAATGGTTGAGAGGGGATTCCAGTGGTGCTTGAAGGTTGGTTACTGGAATTTTGTGCTGAACCAAGTTGTGTCATAAAAGCTTGCAGAGTAGAGGTGAAACCATTCAGACTGGTGTTAATACTGTTCACGATGGTATTTTCCATGGCCAGTTGTCTTTTCTCAAAAGCTTGTAATAAATCTTCATTAGAAGATACAGAAGAATGAGTAAATTGAGAGGTTTGCTGCTGATTATTCGGTGGTCCTTGGTTTTGCCTCAGGTGAGGTGCTCGGTAAGGTTGATTTTGCTGCCTGTTGTTGTAATTATTCCACCTCTGATTTCCTTGATTATCTCTGCCTCCCCTATTATTGTTGTCCCTCCAATTCTGGTTTGAACTATCCTGCCATCCATGGTTATTATTTCCACTTTGATTGCACCCTTGGTTGGGGCGGTCATAGAAGTTGTGAGTGGATGCCACCATATTGTCTTCTTGTTGAAGCTGCGGGCATTCATCAGTGTAATGGCTGTAATCAGCACAAATTCCGCAAATTCTTTGTGGAACTAGTTGTTGGTTTTGCTGCGATTGAGTTTGCTGAGCTTGTTGATTTAACTGCATTTGCTTCAGCAGGTTGGTCATTTCACAGATGCTTCGATTTAGAGCAGCAGTCTCTATGCCAGAAGATACTTCTGCAACGGCCCTTGAACGGCCTTGCTTCTGTCTGTGGTTCCGAGTAGATTCAGCTAAATCACTAATCAATTGCCAAGCTTCATCGGTGGTCTTGTACTTCTTCACAGACCCATTGCTGGCACTTTCCAATGTGGTCTTATCTTGGGGCCTCATACCTTGTGTGACATAGCTGAGTAGCACGATCTTGTCAATCATGTGGTGGGGGCATGCTTCCAGAAGATTATTGAAGCGCTCCCAGTATTCAAAGAGAGTCTCATTGTCATCCTGAACAATTGTAGAGATATCCTTCCTCAGTTTATCAGTAACTTCAGATGGAAAGAATTTCTCCAGAAACTCCTTTCTGAGTGTGTCCCAGTTGGATACATTTGCTAGAGGTTGAGTGTAGTACCACTCTCTTGCTTTTCCTTCAAGAGAGAACGGAAAAGCTTTCAGCAGAATTGAAGTTTCATCAGTGCCATCACGCCTGACAGTAGAACAGGCTGCCTGGAAATCTCTCAAGTGCTTCATAGGCTCTTGAGCAGGTAGGCCATGAAACTTGGGCATCAAATTTAGCAGTGCGGTCTTTATTTCAAAATCCGTAGCTACCGCTGGATGATGCGCTTGAAACGGTTGCATTGTAAAATCAGGAGCTCCTTCATCCTGAATGGTAACTCTTCTAGCTGCCATGTTTTCTACACATAAAACAACTGAATCAGTAGAACGGGGGCTGGTTTCTTCCTCAGATTCACTTTTAGATCCGCCCTCAGAGCGGACTAACCTACGCTGTTCTCGCCTTATTCGTGAAATTGTTCTTTCAATTTCATGATCGAATATTAGCAAGCGTGGATCAGGAAGTGAACGTGTCATTTGACGGAAGAAACATGCAGCTCATAGTAGCAAAATTAAATAAAATGCAAGTAAATAAATTCTAATTAATAAAATTAGCACTCTATTGCAACTCCCCGGCAACGGCGCCAAAAATTGATGGAGTGCAAAAGCTGGTGAATTAAAAATTTATTTAAATGGCTACGTTGCAAGTATAGTTCTTAACTCACCGAAAATCTGCCTATCAATTTAGAAATATGTCACAGAAAGTTTAAATTAAAATTACTGGGAGTTTTAAGTCCCAGGTCTTCTCCCAACGAGTTGCAGAAAAGTGTGCTGTTTTATTAATCAAATATTCCAAGAAGTTGAGCTAAGTAAATTGGAATTTAAATTGAGGAATTTTAAATAATATAAATAAAAGCCTTGAGCGGGAATTGATTGGTTAGAATCTCTATCATTGATGGTGTGATTGTAAGAATAATTTATAATTAATAGTTGTTTGATGAGCGGATAATTTGTACGCTTTTTGGCATTGTTTTTAGTATGTTTTTAGTATGATCTAGTTAGTTTTTAGTATATTTTTATTAGTTTTTTGTTAAAATTCACTTTTCTGGACTTTACTATGAGTTTGTGTGTTTTTCTGTGATTTCAGGTATTTTCTGGCTGAAATTGAGGGACCTGAGCAAAAATCTGATTCAGAGACTGAAAAGGACTGCAGATGCTGTTGGATTCTGACCTCCCTGCACTCGAAGTAAATTTTCTGGAGCTACAGAAGCCCAATTGGTGCGCTCTTAACGGCGTTGGAAAGTAGACATCTTGGGCTTTCCAGCAATATATGATAGTCCATACTTTGCCCAAGATTTGATGGCCCAAACCGGCGTTAAAAGTCACCCTCAGAATTCCCAGCGTTAAACGCCGGAACTGGCACCTAAATGGGAGTTAAATGCCCAAACTGGCATAAAAGCTAGCGTTTAACTCCAAGAAGAGTCTCTACACGAAAAATGCTTCATTGCTCAGCCCAAGCACACACCAAGTGGGCCCGGAAGTGGATTTTTATGACATTTACTCATCTTTGTAATTCTTAAGCTATTAGTTCCCTATAAGTAGGACCTTTGACTATTGTATTTTCATCTTGGATCTTCTGGTGCCCTCTTTGGGACCGAAGCCAATGATCACTCTTGTTCTTATGTATTTTCAACGGTGGAGTTTCTACACACCATAGATTAAGGTGTGGAGCTCTGCTGTACCTCGAGTATTAATGCAATTACTATTGTTCTTCTATTCAATTCCGCTTATTCTTTGTCCAAGATATCACTTGTTCTTCAACTTGATGAATGTGATGATCCGTGACACTCATCATCATTCTCACTCATGAACAAAGTGACTGACAACCACTCTTGTTCTACAAGCATACGAGGCTCTAGTGAATATCTCTTGGATTCCTGATAACACGATGCATGGTTGATCGCCTGACAACCGAGTGCTCGCCTGACAAACGAGCCAGCCATTCCGTGAGATCAGAGTCTTCGTGGTATAGGCAAGGACTGATGGCGGCATTCAAGAGAATCCGGAAGGTCTAACCTTGTCTGTGGTATTCTGAGTAGGATTCAATGATTGAATGACTGTGACGTGCTTCAAACTCCTGAAGGCGGGGCGTTAGTGACAGACGCAAAAGAATCACTGGATTCTATTCCGGCCTGATTGAGAACTGACAGATGGATAGTCGTGCCGTGACAGGGTGCGTTGAACATTTCCAATGAGAGGATGGGAGGTAGCCACTGACAACGGTGAAACCCTTGCATAAGCTTGCCATGGAAAGGAGTAAGAAGGATTGGATGAAGACAGTAGGAAAGCAGAGAGACAGAAGGGAAAGCATCTTCATACGCTTATCTGAAGCTCTCACCAATGATATACATAAGTATCTCTATCTTTATCTTTATGTTTTATTCATCATCTATACCCATTTGAGTCTGCCTGACTGAGATTTACAAGGTGACCATAGCTTGCTTCATACCAACAATCTCCGTGGGATCGACCCTTACTCACGTAAGGTATTACTTGGACGACCCAGTGCACTTGCTGGTTAGTTGTGCAAAGTTGTGTAGTGATCACAATTTCGCGCACCACTCTCCATGGTGACAGAGAGGTATCCTTGAGCCTTAAACACAAAGGATTCTTTATTCATTTGAATGATCAGTTCACCTCTATCAACATCAATCACAGCCTTTGCTGTGGCTAGGAAGGGTCTGCCAAGGATGATAGATTCATCCATGCACCTCCCAGTCTCTGAATGCCATATTGATGTTGATAGAGGTGCATGGATGAATCTATCATCCTTGGCAGACCCTTCCTAGCCACAGCAAAGGCTGTGATTGATGTTGATAGAGGTGAACTGATCATTCAAATGAATAAAGAATCCTTTGTGTTTAAGGCTCAAGGATACCTCTCTGTCACCATGGAGAGTGGTGCGCGAAATTGTGATCACTACACAACTTTGCACAACTAACCAGCAAGTGCACTGGGTCGTCCAAGTAATACCTTACGTGAGTAAGGGTCGATCCCACGGAGATTGTTGGTATGAAGCAAGCTATGGTCACCTTGTAAATCTCAGTCAGGCAGACTCAAATGGGTATAGATGATGAATAAAACATAAAGATAAAGATAGAGATACTTATGTATATCATTGGTGAGAGCTTTAGATAAGCGTATGAAGATGCTTTCCCTTCCGTCTCTCTGCTTTCCTACTGTCTTCATCCAATCCTTCTTACTCCTTTCCATGGCAAGCTTATGCAAAGGTTTCACCGTTGTCAGTGGCTACCTCCCATCCTCTCATTGGAAATGTTCAACGCACCCTGTCACGGCACGGCTATCCATCTGTCGGTTCTCAATCAGGCCGGAATAGAATCCAGTGATTCTATTGCGTCTGTCACTAACGCCCCGCCTTCAGGAGTTTGAAGCACGTCACAGTCATTCAATCATTGAATCCTACTCAGAATACCACAGACAAGGTTAGACCTTCCGGATTCTCTTGAATGCCGCCATCAGTTCTTGCCTATACCACGAAGACTCTGATCTCACGGAATGGCTGGCTCGTTTGTCAGGCGAGCACTCGGTTGTCAGGTGATCAACCATGCATCGTGTATCAGGAATCCAAGAGATATTCACTAGAGCCTCGAATGCTTGTAGAACAAGAGTGGTTGTCAGTCACTTTGTTCATGAGTGAGAATGATGATGAGTGTCACAGATCATCACATTCATCAAGTTGAAGAACAAGTGATATCTTGGACAAAGAACAAGCGGAATTGAATAGAAGAACAATAGTAATTGCATTAATACTCGAGGTACAGCAGAGCTCCACACCTTAATCTATGGTGTGTAGAAACTCCACCGTTGAAAATACATAAGAACAAGGTCTACGCATGGCCGTGAGGCCAGCCTCCCAATAATCTAAGAACAAGACGTCCAAAGATGATCTAGAGATCTAAAGTGATCAAAAGATTCAAAGATCTGATGATGAAAATACAATAGTAAAAGGTCCTATATATAGAGAACTAGTAGCCTAGGGTGTACAGAGATGAGTAAATGACATAAAAATCCACTTCCGGGCCCACTTGGTGTGTGCTTGGGCTGAGCAATGAAGCATTTTTCGTGTAGAGACTCTTCTTGGAGTTAAACGCCAGCTTTTATGCCAGTTTGGGCGTTTAACTCCCATTTAGGTGCCAGTTCCGGCGTTTAACGCTGGGAATTCTGAGGGTGACTTTGAACGCCGGTTTGGGCCATCAAATCTTGGGCAAAGTATGGACTATCATCTATTGCTGGAAAGCCCAGGATGTCTACTTTCCAACGCCGTTGAGAGCGCGCCAATTGGGCTTCTGTAGCTCCAGAAAATTCACTTTGAGTGCAGGGAGGTCAGAATCCAACAGCATCTGCAGTCCTTTTCAGTCTCTGGATCAGATTTTTGCTCAGGTCCCTCAATTTCAGCCAGAAAATACCTGAAATCACAGAAAAACACACAAACTCATAGTAAAGTCCAGAAAAGTGAATTTTAATTAAAAACTAATAAAAATATACTAAAAACTCAACTCAAACTACTAAAAACATACTAAAAACAATGCCAAAAAGCGTACAAATTATCCGCTCATCACAACACCAAACTTAAATTGTTGCTTATCCCCAAGCAACTGAAAATCAAATAAGATAAAAAGAAGAGAATATGCAATGAATTCCAAAAACATCTATGAAGATCAGTATTAATTAGATGAACAGGGCTTTTAGCTTTTTGCCTCTGAACAGTTTTGGCATCTCACTCTATCCTTTGAAATTCAGAATGATTGGCTTCTTTAGGAACTCAGAATCCAGATAGTGTCATTGATTCTCCTAGTTAAGTATGATGATTCTTGAACACAGCTACTTTATGAGTCTTGGCCGTGGCCCAAAGCACTCTGTCTTCCAGTATTACCACCGGATACATACATGCCACAAACACATAATTGGGTGAACCTTTTTAGATTGTGACTCAGCTTTGCTAAAGTCCCCAATTAGAGGTGTCTAGGGTTCTTAAGCACACTCTTTTTGCCTTGGATCACGACCTTATTTCTTTCTTTCTTTTTCTCTTTCTTTTTTTTTTCTTTCTTTTTTTCTTTTTTTTTTTCTTTTTTTTCTTTTTTTTTGTGTATTCACTGCTTTTTCTTGCTTCAAGAATCATTTTTATGATTTTTCAGATCCTCATTAACATGTCTCCTTTTTCATCATTCTTTCAAGAGCCAACATTCATGAACCACAAATTCAAAAGACATATGCACTGTTTAAGCATACATTCAGAGAACAAAAGTGTTGCCACCACATCAATATAATTAAACTGTTATAAAATTCAAAATTCATGCAATTCTTCTCCTTTTCAATTAAGAACATTGTTAATTTAAGAGAGGTGATGGATTCATAGGACATTCATAACTTTAAGGCATAGACACTAAGACACTAATGATCATAAGACACAAACATAGACAAACATAAGCATGAAAATTTCGAAAAACAAGAAAATAAAGAACAAGGAGATTAAAGAACGGGTCCACCTTAGTGATGGCGGCTTGTTCTTCCTCTTGAAGGTCTTATGGAGTGCTTGAGCTCCTCAATGTCTCTTCCTTGTCTTTGTTGCTCCTCTCTCATGATTCTTTGATCTTCTCTAATTTCATGGAGGAGGATGGAATGTTCTTGGTGCTCCACCCTTAGTTGTCCCATGTTGGAACTCAATTCTCCTAGGGAGGTGTTAATTTGCTCCCAATAGTCTTGTGGAGGAAAGTGCATCCCTTGAGGCATCTCAGGGATCTCATGATGAGAGGGGTCTCTTGTTTGCTCCATCCTTTTCTTAGTGATGGGCTTGTCCTCATCAATAAGGATGTCTCCTTCTATGTCCACTCCAACTGAATAACAGAGGTGACAAATGAGATGAGGAAAGGCTAACCTTGCCAAGGTAGAGGACTTGTCCGCCACCTTATAGAGTTCTTGGGCTAAAACCTCATGAACTTCCACTTCTTCTCCAATCATGATGCTATGAATCATGATGGCCCGGTCTAGAGTAACTTCGGACCGGTTGCTAGTGGGAATAATTGAGCGTTGGATAAACTCCAACCATCCTCTAGCCACGGGTTTGAGGTCATGCCTTCTTAATTGAACCGGCTTCCCTCTTGAATCTCTCTTCCATTGGGCGCCCTCTTCACAGATGTCAGTGAAGACTTGGTCCAACCTTTGATCAAAGTTGACCCTTCTTGTGTAAGGATGTTCATCTCCTTGCATCATGGGCAAGTTGAATGCCAACCTTACATTTTCCGGACTAAAATCCAAGTATTTCCCCCGAACCATAGTAAGCCAATTCTTTGGATCCGGGTTCACACTTTGATCATGGTTCTTGGTGATCCATGCATTGGCATAGAACTCTTGAACCATTAAGATTCTGACTTGTTGAATGGGGTTGGTGAGAACTTCCCAACCTCTTCTTCTAATCT
Organism: Arachis stenosperma; assembly: GCF_014773155.1. Lineage (NCBI taxonomy): Eukaryota > Viridiplantae > Streptophyta > Magnoliopsida > Fabales > Fabaceae > Arachis > Arachis stenosperma. The sequence goes on from NC_080386.1 coordinate 60,818,102, forward strand.
CATGTCGGATCTCCGGATATTCACTCTTTTTGAGTGAAAAAGGGACCTCAGGGATCACCTTCTTCAAGGCCATAACTTCATAGAAGTGGTCTTGATGCACCCTTGAGATGAATCTCTCCATCTCCCATGACTCGGAGGTGGAAGCTTTTGCCTTCCCTTTCCTCTTTCTAGAGGTTTCTCCGGCCTTGGATGCCATAAATGGTTATGGAAAAACAAAAAGCAATGCTTTTACCACACCAAACTTAAAAGGTTTGCTCGTCCTCGAGCAAAAGAAGAAAGAAGAGAGTAGAAGAAGAAGAAATGAGGAAGAAGGGAATGGCTTTGTGTTCGGCCAAAGAGGGGGAGAAGTGGTGTTTAGGTTGTGTGAAAATGAAGGGGTGAAGAAGGGTTTATATAGAAGAGGGGGGCTTATGGTTCGGCCATTATGGGTGGGTTTGGGTGGGAAAGTGGTTTGAATTTGAATGGTGAGGTAGGTGGGGTTTTATGAAGGATGGATGTGAGTGGTGAAGAGAAAGATGGGATTTGATAGGTGAAGGGTTTTTGGGGAAGAGGTATTGAGGTGATTGGTGAATGGGTGAAGAAGATGAGAGAGTGGTGGGTTGGTGGGGATCCTGTGGGGTCCACAGATCCTGAGGTGTCAAGGAAAAGTCATCCCTGCACCAAATGGCATGCAAAAACACGTTTTGTGCCAAATCTGGCGTTAAACGCCGGGCTGGTGCCCATTTCTGGCGTTTAACGCCAGGTTCTTGCCCTTGCCTGGCGTTTAACGCCAGTCTGGTGCCCCTTTCTGGCGTTAAACGCCCAGAATGGTGCCAGACTGGGCGTTAAACGCCCAACTGCTAGCCTTACTGGCGTTTAAATGCCAGTAGGTTCTTCCTCCAGGGTGTGCTGTTTTTCTTCCTATTTTTCATTCTGTTTTTGCTTTTTCAATTGATTTTGTGACTTCTTATGATCATCAACCTACAAGAAACATAAAATAACAAAAGAAAATAGATGAAATATATCATTGGGTTGCCTCCCAACAAGCGCTTCTTTAATGTCAGTAGCTTGACAGTGGGCTCTCATGGAGCCTCACATTTTCTCAGAGCAATGTTGGAACCTCCCAACACCAAACTTAGAGTTTGAATGTGGGGGTTCAACACCAAACTTAGAGTTTGACTGTGGGGGCTCTGCTTGACTCTGATTTGAGAGAAGCTCTTCATGCTTCCTCTCTATGGTGACAGAGGGGTATCCTTGAGCCTTAAACACAAAGGATTCTTCATTCACTTGAATGATCAGTTCACCTCCATCAACATCAATCACAGCCTTTGTTGTGGCTAGGTAGGGTCTGCCAAGGATGATGGTTTCATCCATGCACTTCCCAGTCTCTAGGACTATGAAATCAGCAGGGATGTAATGGTCTTCAATCTTCACCAAAACATCCTCTACAAGTCCATAAGCTTATTTTCTTGAGTTGTCTGCCATCTCTAGTGAGATTCTTGCAGCTTGTACCTCAAAGATCCCTAGCTTCTCCATTACAGAGAGAGGCATGAGGTTTACACTTGACCCTAAGTCACACAGAGCCTTCTTGAAGGTCATGGTGCCTATGGTGCAAGGTATGGAAAACTTCCCAGGATCTTGTCTCTTTTGAGGTAATTTTTGCCTAGACAAGTCATCCAGTTCCTTGGTGAGCAAAGGAGGTTCGTCCTCCCAAGTCTCATTTCCAAATAACTTGTCATTTAGCTTCATGATTGCTCCAAGGTATTTAGCAACTTGCTCTTCAGTGACATACTCATCCTCTTCAGAGGAAGAATACTCATCAGAGCTCCTGAAAGGCAGAAGTAAGTCCAATGGAATCTCTATGGTCTCATTTTGAGCCTCAGATTCCCATGGTTCCTCATTAGGGAACTCATTGGAGGCTAGTGCACGCCCATTGAGGTCTCCCTCAGTGGCGTTCACTTCCTCTCCCTCCTCTCCAAATTCGGCCATGTTGATGGCCTTGCACTCTCCTTTTGGATTTTCTTCTGTATTGCTTGGAAGAGTACTAGGAGGGAGTTCAGTAACTTTCTTGCTCAGCTGTCCCACTTGTGCCTCCAAATTCCTAATGGAGGACCTTGTTTCAGTCATGAAACTTTGAGTGGTTTTGATTAGATCAGAGACCATGGTTGCTAAGTCAGAGGTGTTCTGCTTAGAATTCTCTGTCTGTTGCTGAGAAGATGATGGAAAAGGCTTGCCATTGCTAAACCTGTTTCTTCCACCATTATTGTTATTGAAACCATGTTGAGGTCTCTCTTGATTCTTCCATGAGAAATTTGGGTGATTTCTCCATGAAGAATTATAGGTGTTTCCATAGGGTTCTCCTAGGTAATTCACATTTTCCATTGAAGAATTCTCAGGATCATAAGCTTCTTCTTCAGATGAAGCATCCTTAGTACTGTTTGGTGCATTTTGCATTCCAGACAGACTTTGAGAAATCAAGTTGACTTGTTGAGTCAATATTTTGTTCTGAGCCAGAATGGCATTCAGAGTATCAATCTCAAGAACTCCTTTCTTCTGACTTGTCCCATTGTTCACAGGATTCCTTTCAGAAGTGTACATGAATTGGTTATTTGCAACCATTTCAATTAGCTCTTGAGCTTCTATAGGCGTCTTCTTCAGATGAAGAGATCCTCCAGCAGAGCTATCCAAAGATATCTTGGATAGTTCAAAGAGACCATCATAGAAAATACCTATGATGCTCCATTCAGAAAGCATGTCAGAAGGACATTTTCTAATCAATTGTTTGTATCTTTCCCAAGCTTCATAGAGGGATTCTCCATCCTTCTGTCTGAAGGTTTGGACTTCCACTCTAAGCTTACTCAATTTTTGAGGTGGAAAGAACTTTGCCAAGAAGGCATTGACTAGCTTTTTCCATGAGTCCAGGCTTTCTTTAGGTTGTGAGTCCAACCATGTCCTAGCTCTGTCTCTTACAGCAAAAGGGAATAGCATAGTCTGTAGACCTCAGGGTCAACCCCATTAGTCTTGACAGTGTCACAGATTTGCAAGAATTCAGCTAAGAACTGATGAGGATCTTCCAATGGAAGTCCATGGAACTTGCAATTCTGTTGCATTAGAGAAACTAATTGAGGCTTAAGCTCAAAGTTGTTTGCTCTAATGGCAGGGATAGAGATGCTTCTCCCATAGAAATCAGGAGTAGGTGCAGTAAAGTCACCCAGCACCTTCCTTGCATTGTTGTTGTTGTTGTTGTTGTTTTCGGCTGCCATGGTTTCTTCTTCTTTGAAGAATTCGGTTAGGTCCTCTACAGAGAATTGTGCCTTAGCTTCTCTTAGCTTTCGCTTCAAGGTCCTTTCAGGTTCAGGGTAAGCTTCAACAAGAATGCCTTTGTCTTTGTTCCTGCTCATATGAAAGAGAAGAGAACAAGAAAGTGTGGAATCCTCTATGTCACAGTATAGAGATTCCTTGAGGTGTCAGAGGAACAGAAAAATAGAAGGAAGAAGTAGAGAATTCGAACTTAATTAGATAGAGTTCGAATTTGTGCATTGAGAAGGAGTGGTACTCCATAAATAGAAGGATGTGGGAAAGAGAGGAAGAAATTTTCGAAAATCAAGTGAAATATTTTGAAAACATTTTAAAAAAATTTTTAATTAATTTTCGAAAATCAAGAGTGGGAAAGAAATCAAGTGATTTTTGAAAAAGATTTTGAAATTAGAAATCAAAAAGATATGATTAAAAACTGTTTTGAAAAAGATGTGATTAAAAAGATATGATAAAAAATTATGCTTTTAAAAGATATGATTGAAAAGATATGATTTGAAAACAATTTTAAAAAGATTTGATTTTAAAAATTAATGACTTGCCTAACACGAAAAGATATGATTCAAACATTAAACCTTTCTCAACAGAAAAGGTAACATACTTAAAATGTTCAATCAAATCATTAATTGTTAGTAAGTATCTTTGAAAAAGGAAAGAAATTGATTTTGAAAACATTTGATTGAAAAGATTTGATTTGAAAAAGATTTGATTTTGAAAAACTTTGAAAACTTGAAAAAAATTGATTTTGAAAACAAAATTCTCCCCCTTGTGCCATCCTGGCGTTAAACGCCCAGAATGGTGCACATTCTGGCATTTAACGCCCAATGCACTACCTTTTTGGGCGTTAAACGCCCAACCAGGTACCCTGGCTGGTGTTTAAACGCCAGTCTGTCCTTCTTCACTGGCCGTTTTGAACGCCCAGCTTTTTCTGTGTAATTCCTCTGCTGCATGTTCTGAATCTTCAGTTCCCTGTACTATTGACTTGAAAATAGAACCAAGATCAAATAAACAATGCATGCAAGACACCAAACTTAAAATCAGACACTAGACTCAAACAAGAAACATAAAATATTTTTGGTTTTTATGATTTTTATAATTTTTTTTGGATTTTTCAAAAATTATATGAAAATAGAAAATAAAGGTTTCAGAATTCCTAATTTGAATTCCAGGAATCATTGCAATGTTAGTCTAAGACTCCGGTCCAGGAATTAGACATGGCTTCACAGCCAGCCAAGCTTTCAAAGAAAGCTTCGGTCCAAAACACTAGACATGGCCAATGGCCAGCCAAGCCTTAGCAGATCATTGATCCAATAGCAAGATTGATAGGAATCAACAAGCTCTTGTGATGATAGGTTGAAACCTCGGTCCAATTAGATTAGACATGGCTTCTCAGCCAGCCAGACTTCAACAGATCATCATGAAACACTAGAATTTATTCTCAAGAACTCTGAAGAAAAATACCTAATCTAAGCAACAAGATGAACCGTCAGTTGTCCATACTCAGAACAATCCCCGGCAACGGCGCCAAAAACTTGGTGCGCGAAATTGTGATCTCTACACAACTTTGCATAACTAACCAGCAAGTGCACTGGGTCGTCCAAGTAATACCTTACGTGAGTAAGGGTCGATCCCACGGAGATTGTTGGTATGAAGCAAGCTATGGTCACCTTGTAAATCTTAGTCAGGCAGACTCAAATGGGTATAGATAATGAATAAAACATAAAGATAAAGATAGAGATACTTATGTATATCATTGGTGAGAGCTTCAGATAAGCGTATGAAGATGCTTTCCCTTCCGTCTCTCTGCTTTCCTACTGTCTTCATCCAATCCTTCTTACTCCTTTCCATGGCAAGCTTATGCAAGGGTTTCACCGTTGTCAGTGGCTACCTCCCATCCTCTCATTGGAAATGTTCAACGCACCCTGTCACGGCACGGCTATCCATCTGTCGGTTCTCAATCAGGCCGGAATAGAATCCAGTGATTCTTTTGCGTCTATCACTAACGCCCCGCCTTCAGGAGTTTGAAGCACGTCACAGTCATTCAATCATTGAATCCTACTCAGAATACCACAGACAAGGTTAGACCTTCCGGATTCTCTTGAATGCCGCCATCAGTTCTTGCCTATACCACGAAGACTCTGATCTCACGGAATGGCTGGCTCGTTTGTCAGGCGAGCACTCGGTTGTCAGGCGATCAATCATGCATCGTGTATCAGGAATCCAAGAGATATTCACAAGAGCCTCGAATGCTTGTAGAACAAGAGTGGTTGTCAGTCACTTTGTTCATGAGTGAGAATGATGATGAGTGTCACGGATCATCACATTCATCAAGTTGAAGAACAAGTGATATCTTGGACAAAGAACAAGCGGAATTGAATAGAAGAACAATAGTAATTGCATTAATACTCGAGGTACAGCAGAGCTCCACACCTTAATCTATGGTGTGTAGAAACTCCACCGTTGAAAATACATAAGAACAAGGTCTACGCATGGCCGTGAGGCCAGCCTCCCAATAATCAAAGAACAAGACGTCCAAAGATGATCTAGAGATCTAAAGTGATCAAAAGATTCAAAGATCTGATGATGAAAAGACAATAGTAAAAGGTCCTATATATAAAGAACTAGTAGCCTAGGGTGTACAGAGATGAGTAAATGACATAAAAATCCACTTCCGGGCCCACTTGGTGTGTGCTTGGGCTGAGCAATGAAGCATTTTTCGTGTAGAGACTCTTCTTGGGGTTAAACGCCAGCTTTTATGCCAGTTTGGGCGTTTAACTCCCATTTAGGTGCCAGTTCCGGCGTTTAACGCTGGGAATTCTGAGGGTGACTTTGAAAGCCGGTTTGGGCCATCAAATCTTGGGCAAAGTATGGACTATTATATATTTCTGGAAAGCACAGGATGTCTACTTTCCAACGCCGTTGAGAGCGCGCCAATTGGGTTTCTGTAGCTCCAGAAAATCCTCTTCGAGTGCAGGGAGGTCAGAATCCAACAGCATCTGCAGTCCTTTTCAGTCTCTGGATCAGATTTTTGCTCAGGTCCCTCAATTTCAGCCAGAAAATACCTGAAATCACAGAAAAACACACAAACTCATAGTAAAGTCCAGAAAAGTGAATTTTAATTAAAAACTAATAAAGATATACTAAAAACTCAACTCAAACTACTAAAAACATACTAAAAACAATGCCAAAAAGCGTACAAATTATCCGCTCATCAGAGAGGAAGCATGAAGAGCTTCTCTCAAATCAGAGTCAAGCAGAGCCCCCACAGTCAAACTCTAAGTTTGGTGTTGGGAGGTTCCAACATTGCTCTGAGTATCTGTGAGGCTCCATGAGAGCCCTCTGTCAAGCTACTGACATTAAAGAAGCGCTTGTTGGGAGGCAACCCAATGTTATATTTTATCTATTTTCTTTTGTTATTTTATGTTTTTTTTAGGTTGATGATCATAAGAAGTCACAAAATCAATTGAAAAAGCAAAAACAGAATGAAAAACAGGAAGAAAAACAGCACACCCTGGAGGAAGAACCTACTGGCGTTTAAACGCCAGTAAGGCTAGCAGTTGGGCGTTTAACGCCCAGTCTGGCACCATTCTGGGCTTTTAATGCCAGAAAGAGGCACCAGACTGGCGTTAAACGCCAGAAAAGGGCAAGAACCTGGCGTTAAACGCCAGAAATGGGCACCAGCCCGGCGTTTAACGCCAGATTTGGCACAAACCGTGTTTTTGCATGCCATTTGGTGCAGGGATGACTTTTCCTTGACACCTCAGGATCTGTGGACCCCACAGGATCCCCACCAACCCACCACTCTCTCATCTTCTTCACCCATTCACCAATCACCTCAATACCTCTTCCCCAAAAACCCTTCACCTATCAAATCCCATCTTTCTCTTCACCACTCATATCCATCCTTCACAAAACCCTACCTACCTCACCTTTCAAATTCAAACCACTTTCCCTCCCAAACCCACCCATAAATGGCCGAACCCTACCCCTCCCCTCTCCTATATAAACCCTTCTTCACCCCTTCATTTTCACACAACCTAAACACCTCTTTGGCCGAACACAAAGCCATTCCCTTCTTCCTCATTTCTTCTTCTTCTACTCTCTTCTTTCTTCTTTTGCTCGAGGACGAGCAAACCTTTTAAGTTTGGTGTGGTAAAAGCATTGCTTTTTGTTTTTCCATAACCATTTATGGCATCCAAGGCCGGAGAAACCTCCAGAAAGAGGAAAGGGAAGGCAAAAGCTTCCACCTCCGAGTCATAGGAGATGGAAAGATTCATCTCAAGGGTGCATCAAGACCACTTCTATGAAGTTGTGGCCTTGAAGAAGGTGATCCCCGAGGTCCCTTTTTCACTCAAAAAGAGTGAATATCCGGAGATCCGACATGAGATCCGAAGAAGAGGTTGGGAAGTTCTTACCAACCCCATTCAACAAGTCGGAATCTTAATGGTTCAAGAGTTCTATGCCAATGCATGGATCACCAAGAACCATGATCAAAGTGTGAACCCGGATCCAAAGAATTGGCTTACTATGGTTCGGGGGAAATACTTGGATTTTAGTCCGGAAAATGTAAGGTTGGCATTCAACTTGCCTATGATGCAAGGCGATGAACATCCTTACACAAGAAGGGTCAACTTTGATCAAAGGTTGGACCAAGTCCTCACTGACATTTGTGAAGAGGGCGCCCAATGGAAGAGAGATTCAAGAGGGAAGCCGGTTCAATTGAGAAGGCATGACCTCAAGCCCGTGGCTAGAGGATGGTTGGAGTTTATCCAACGCTCAATCATTCCCACTAGCAACCGGTCCGAAGTTACTCTAGACCGGGCCATCATGATTCATAGCATCATGATTGGAGAAGAAGTAGAAGTTCATGAGGTTATAGCCCAAGAACTCTATAAGGTGGCGGACAAGTCCTCTACCTTGGCAAGGTTAGCCTTTCCTCATCTCATTTGTCACCTCTGTTATTCAGTTGGAGTGGACATAGAAGGAGACATCCTTATTGATGAGGACAAGCCCATCACTAAGAAAAGGATGGAGCAAACAAGAGACCCCTCTCATCATGAGATCCCTGAGATGCCTCAAGGGATGCACTTTCCTCCACAAGACTATTGGGAGCAAATTAACACCTCCCTAAGAGAATTGAGTTCCAACATGGGACAACTAAGGGTGGAGCACCAAGAACACTCCATTCTCCTCCATGAAATTAGAGAAGATCAAAGAATCATGAGAGAGGAGCAACAAAGACAAGGAAGAGACATTGAGGAGCTCAAGCACTCCATAAGACCTTCAAGAGGAAGAACAAGCCGCCATCACTAAGGTGGACCCGTTCTTTAATCTCCTTGTTCTTTGTTTTTCTATTTTTCGAATTTTAGTGCTTATGTTTATCTATGTTTGTGTCTTGTGATCATTAGTATCTAAGTTTCTATGCCTTAAAGTTATGAATGTCCTATGAATCCATCACCTTTCTTAAATAAACCATGTTCTTAATTGAAAAAGAGAAGAATTGCATGAATTTTGAATTTTATAACAGATTAATTATTTTGATGTGGTGGCAATACTTTTGTTCTCTGAATGTATGCTTAAACAGTGCATATGTCTTTTGAATTTGTGGTTCATGAATGTTGGCTCTTGAAAGAATGATGAAAAAGGAGACATGTTACTGAGGATCTGAAAAATCATAAAAATGATTCTTGAAGCAAGAAAAAGCAGTGAATACAAAAAAAAAAACGAAAAAAAAGAAAAAAAAAAGAAAAAAAAAAGAAAGAAAAAGAAAGAAATAAAGCTGTGATCCAAGGCAAAAAGAGTGTGCTTAAGAACCCTGGACACCTCTAATTGGGGACTTTAGCAAAGCTGAGTCACAATCTGAAAAGGTTCACCCAATTATGTGTCTGTGGCATGTATGTATCCGGTGGTAATACTGGAAGACAGAGTGCTTTGGGCCACGGCCAAGACTCAATAAATAACTGTGTTCAAGAATCATCATACTTAACTAGGAGAATCAATAACACTATCTGGATTCTGAGTTCCTAAAGAAGCCAATCATTCTGAATTTCAAAGGATAGAGTGAGATGCCAAAACTGTTCAGAGGCAAAAAGCTAAAAGCCCCGCTCATCTAATTAATACTGATATTCATAGATGTTTTTGGAATTCATTGCATATTCTCTTCTTTTTATCTTATTTGATTTTCAGTTGCTTGGGGACAAGCAACAACTTAAGTTTGGTGTTGTGATGAGCGGATAATTTGTACGCTTTTTGGCATTGTTTTTAGTATGTTTTTAGTATGATCTAGTTAGTTTTTAGTATATTTTTATTATTTTTTAGTTAAAATTCACTTTTCTGGACTTTACTATGAGTTTGTGTGTTTTTCTGTGATTTCAGGTATTTTCTGGCTGAAATTGAGGGACCTTAGCAAAAATCTGATTCAGAGACTGAAAAGGACTGCATATGCTGTTGGATTCTGACCTCCCTGCACTCGAAGTGGATTTTCTGGAGCTACAGAAGCCCAATTGGCGCGCTCTCAACGGCTTTGGAAAGTAGACATTCTGGGCTTTCCAGCAATATATGATAGTTCATACTTTGCTCAAGATTTGATGGCCCAAACTGGCGTTCAAAGTCACCCTCAGAATTCCCAGCGTTAAACGCCGGAACTGGCACCTAAATGGGAGTTAAACGCCCAAACTGGCATAAAAGCTGGCGTTTAACTCCAAGAAGAGTATCTACACGAAAAATGCTTCATTGCTCAGCCCAAGCACACACCAAGTGGGCCCGGAAGTGGATTTTTATGACATTTACTCATCTTTGTAATTCTTAAGCTATTAGTTCCCTTTAAGTAGGACCTTTGACTATTGTATTTTCATCTTGGTTCTTCTGGTGCCCTCTTTGGGACCGAAGCCAATGATCACTCTTGTTCTTATGTATTTTCAACGGTGGAGTTTCTACACACCATAGATTAAGGTGTGGAGCTCTGCTGTACCTCGAGTATTAATGCAATTACTATTGTTCTTCTATTCAATTCCGCTTATTCTTTGTCTAAGATATCACTTGTTCTTCAACTTGATGAATGTGATGATCCGTGACACTCATCATCATTCTCACTCATGAACAAAGTGACTGACAACCACTCTTGTTCTACAAGCATACGAGGCTCTAGTGAATATCTCTTGGATTCCTGATAACACGATGCATGGTTGATCACCTGACAACCGAGTGCTCGCCTGACAAACGAGCCAGCCATTCCGTGAGATCAGAGTCTTCGTGGTATAGGCAAGAACTGATGGCGGCATTCAAGAGAATCCGGAAGGTCTAACCTTGTCTGTGGTATTCTGAGTAGGATTCAATGATTGAATGACTGTGACGTGCTTCAAACTCCTGAAGGCGGGGCGTTAGTGACAGACGCAAAAGAATCACTGGATTCTATTCCGGCCTGATTGAGAACCGACAGATGGATAGCCGTGCCGTGACAGGGTGCGTTGAACATTTCCAATGAGAGGATGGGAGGTAGCCACTGACAACGGTGAAACCCTTGCATAAGCTTGCCATGGAAAGGAGTAAGAAGAATTGGATGAAGACAGTAGGAAAGCAGAGAGACGGAAGGGAAAGCATCTTCATACGCTTATCTGAAGCTCTCACCAATGATATACATAAGTATCTCTATCTTTATCTTTATGTTTTATTCATCATCTATACCCATTTGAGTCTGCCTGACTGAGATTTACAAGGTGACCATTGCTTGCTTCATACCAACAATCTCCGTGGGATCGACCCTTACTCACGTAAGGTATTACTTGGACGACCCAGTGCACTTGCTGGTTAGTTGTGCAAAGTTGTGTAGTGATCACAATTTCGTGCACCATTGTTCTGTTTGGTTATCCCTTACTAGGTAAGGGAAAGTCAAACAAGTGGGAATGCCATATCTGTTCACAAGTTGCAACCCACTTAGTTCAAAGGGATTGGCGTCGGTGACAGGATAGCAATCCAACATTTTACCTAATTACAAATTTTTCCTTCAATCCTTCCAACTCAAGAGTTCCTTTTAATCAACTCCCCATCAAGTAATGAAACTACTCACGCATTGTAAATAAAGAATCCATGGCACATGAAAGGGAATTAAAAGAAGACATGATTATTGGAATTGAAATTAAATTAAAAAGAAATAATCCTTGCATTAATTAATCATAAAAGTATCTGAATGACAAAATTGAACATAACAAAGAACATGGAAGAATAAAACCAAGTTAAGAGAACAAACTAGAATGATGAAGTCTTGATGAGGAAATAACTCTTCTCAATGCTCCAATGCTAAGACCAATTAAAAATTAAAATTCTAAAAACTAGAGAGAAAAACCTAAGAGAGTGAAAAACTAGATTTAAAATTACTCAATGAATGTGTCTCTGTTGTTTCTGCATATTCTCTGACTCTAGTCTGCTATTCCGGGCCGAAAACTGGGTCGAAATAGGGTCCAAAATCGCTGGTTTCGGATTCTGCAGATTATGCAGATTGCGCATGTCACGCGATCGCGTCGTCCATGCGGACGCGTCGCTTGCACTTTTCCTCTTCACGCGTTCGCGTCGTCCACGTTACCGCGTTGCTTGTGCTTTCCAATCCGCGCGGCCGCGCAAGCCATGTGGCCGCGTCACTGCGATTTGCGCTCCTTCGCGCGGTCGCGTGAGCCATGCGACCGCGTCACTTTTCGCTGGTTATCTCCTCAAATTCTTGTGTTCCTTCCATTTTTGCTAGCTTCCTCTATAATCTCCGTCTCATTCATGCCCTATAAAGCCTGAAACACTTGACACACAGATTACGGCATCGAATGGAATAAAGGAGAATTAAAATTAAATAATTAAAGTCTCTAGGAAGCAATTTTCAAACATGTAATAAATTCAGGAAGGAAATCTAAATGCATGCTAAATTGATGAATAAGTGGGTAAGGATCAAGACAAAACCACACAATTAAACACAATATAAACTATAAAATAGTGGTTTATCAGGCACCTCTAACTGGGGACTCTAGCAAACCTGAGTCACAATCTGAAAGTTTCACCCAGTTATGTGTCTGTGGCATTTATGTATCCTGCAGTATTACTGGAAAACAAAATGCTTGGGGTCACAGCCAAGACTCATAAAGTAGCTGTGTTCAAGAATCAACATATTAAACTAAGAGAATCAATAACACTATCTGAATTCTGAGTACCTATAGATGCCAATCATTTTGAGCTTCAAAGGATAAATTGAGATGCCAAAACTATTCAGGAGCAAAAAGCTACTAGCCCCGCTCATCTAATTAGAATCTGAGCTTCACTTAAAACTTTGAGATGTATTACCTCTTTGTTTTCTTTCTATCCTATTTTATTTATCTAGTTGCTTGAGGACAACCAATAGTTTAAGTTTGGTGTTGTGATGAACGGATATTTTATACGCTTTTTGGTGGTATTTTCATGTAGTTTTTAGTATGCTTTAGTTACTTTATAGTATATTTTTATTAGTTTTCATGTAAAAATCACATTTCTGGACTTTACTATGAGTTTGTGTGTTTTTCTATGATTTCAGGTATTTTCTGGCTGAAATTGAGGGACCTGAGCAAAAATTTGATTCAGAGGCTGAAAAAGGACTGCAGATCGTGTTGGATTCTGACCCTCCTGCACGCGAAATGGATTTTTTTGGAGCTAAAGAAGCCCAATTGGCACGCTCTCAATTGCGTTGGAAAGTAGATATCTTGGACTATCCAGCAATGTATAATAGTCCATACTTTGCCCGAGATTTGATAGCGCAAACTGGCATTTAAACACCAGCTTTTAATGCCAGAACTGGCATAAAAGTTGGAATTAAACGCCCAAACTGGCACCAAAGCTGGCGTTTAATGCCAGAAATAGCCTATGCACGTGAAAGCTTTAATGCTCAACCCAAACACACACCAAGTGGGCCCCAGAAGTGGATTTCTGCACTATCTATCTTAGTTTACTCATTTTCTGTAAACCTAGGTTACTAGTTTAGTATAAAAACTACTTTTAGAGATTCATTTTGTACCTCATGACATTTTACATCTGAATTTGTATCTTCTACGGCATGAGTCTCTAAACCCCATAAGGAGCTCTGCTGTGTCTCGATGGATTAATGCAATTATTTATGTTTTCTATTCAATCACGCTTGTTTCAATACTAAGATATTCATTCGCACTTCAACATGATGAATGTGATGATCCATGACACTCATCACCATTCTCAACTTATGAACGTGTGCCTGACAACCACTTTCGTTCTACCTTAGATTGAGTGTGTATCTCTTAGGTTCCTAGTTCACGAGTTTGATTGCCTCTCCTGATAACAGAGCGTTCAAATCCGTGAAACCAGAGTCTTCGTGGTATAAGCTAGAATCAATTGGCAGCACTCTTGAGATCCAAAAAATCTAAACCTTGACTGTGGTATTCTGAGTAGGATTTGGGAAGGGGTAACTGTGACGAGCTTCAAACTCACAAATGTTGGGTGCAGTGACAGTGTGCAAAAGGATCAATAAATCCTATTCCAGCACGAGTGAGAAACGACAGATGATTAGCCCAATGGAACCCATAGTTGGACCATTTTCACTGAGAGGACGGATGGTAGCCATTGACAACAGTGATCCACCAACATACAGCTTGCCATGGAAGGAGCCTTGAGTGCGTGAAGAAGACAATAGTAGGAAAGCAGAGATTTAGAAGACAGAGCATCTCCAAAACCTCAACCTGTTCTCCATTACTACATAACAAGTATTATTCATTTCATGTTCTTTTACTTCTTAAAACAAAACTCTTTTCATTATTAATCTTCTGAAAAAGGTTTACAAGATAACCATAGATTGCTTCAAGCTGACAATCTCCGTGGGATCGACCCTTACTCACGTAAGCTATTACTTCAATAAAAAATGGTTAAATTGGTGCATTTTCATGAGATTTATGCAAGATTTATTTGATTATCATGAATGATGCAAAATCTTGTGATTTTGTTAAGGCTTTGATGCATGTGGTTGGTTGATGATAGGTGAAGAGAAGCAAGGAAGAAGCAGAGGAAGTAACATCGGTGGCCAAAGTTGGCTCACCCACGTTACCACAAACGTTAAAGGAAAAGGGGTAAAGCAACGTTGGTTGCCAAAGTTGGCTCACCAATGTTTCTAGCAACGTTCTTGCAATTTGGGTGCCAACGTTGGTGAACCAACGTTACCTCCAACCTCTTCGATATCTTTCATTTTTGGAGCTGGAAAATTTTAGTGTGACGCATACGCGTCGATGATGTGTATGCGTGGAAGTGGAATTCTCACGTACGCATGAGCTACGCGCACAAGCAAAATGGAAAAAATCCAGTTTGACGTGTATGCGTGGGCGACGCGTACGCGTGACCAAGAGAACGTTGGTGTGCAAACGTTGCCTCCAACGTCCTCGATGAGATCTCAATTTTTGGAGTTGAAAATCTTGTTGTGATGCATATGCGTCTATGATGTATACGTGTGGGAGCAACTTTTAGCCAGTCTAACAAACGCTTGAGCAACGCGCATGCGCAAAATGCTGTTTTGACGCGTACGCGTGGGCGATGCGCACACGTGGATGGAAAAATGTTGGTGCACCAACGTTGAGTCAAGCGTTGGTGGAAATTCCCAAATCCTTTTTCAAAAGAAACGTTTGACTCAACATTTTCTTACAAACATTGATCACCAACGTTAACACCAACTCTAGTACGATTGAGCACCCATGAAGATCATGAACGTTAATTGCCAAACGTCCCTCTTCAACGTCCCTCTTCAATGTCACTAAGAGCTACTCTATCTTACTTCAACAGAGGCCAGAATCCCAATCCAAAGACTTGAAGAATTGAAAGAAGAAAGTGTATAAATAGCAAAGAATTTGATTTAGAAAGAGGATCTAGAAGGCTAGGAGTTACGGACCCTAGTTGGGAAACTTTGCACTCATTTTCTTTTGTATTTCCTTTACTGCACTTTTCTGGTTTTTCTTCTATTTTTTGTTTTAATTGAGCAATGATAAACTAAACCCCAATTTCATTAGGGGGAGGAGCTCTATTGTAATCATAATGAATCAATGAAATTTTTCTTCTCCTCAATCCGCTTGGGAAGCTATAGGATAACTTCTGTTTTGATTGTGGATTATGCACTTTAGAAGGGGGTTTAATTCAACTAAATGCTTGTGTGCACCTCAGAATGGAAATCACTTGCATTAGAATTGGAGCTCTATCCTTCACAATTCTCTTAACCAACACCATTCGGGAGGAATTGTGGTTTTGAGAATTTGGGTGGCTTATGGATAAGAGAATGTGCTCTAACTCTTCTCATTACAATTAGATCAGGGAATTGGCAAGATTGATTGTGATTAAAGAGATTGGATTGCCAAGGAATTGGGATCAAATCAATTTCAATCTGCCATAGATCTACTCATATGATTGACAAAGGAGTTGAGACCCATTTGATTCATGATGGATTATGATATCTCCAATCCCTAATGAATCATTTTCTTTGAATTTTTTCAATTTAGATCACTCTGAATTCACTTCAATTGAAATTGTTCACTGCTGTTTTGATTCCCAGCACTTAATTCCCTTTATAATTCATGCAATTTAAGTCTCATTGCCATTTAGATTCTGCATTTTCACTTTCTTACAATCTAAGATTCCAGTCATTTATATTTCTTATAATTTAAGATTCAGCTCTTTTAATTTCTTGCTCTTTAAGTTTCAGTTATTTAAGTTTCCTGTTAGTTACCTTTCAAGCAATTTACATTCTGCACTTTAGATTCCTTGCAATTTATATTCTGTTAATCAAATTTCACTCAATTCATCAATATTCGCTTGACTAGATAAATCACCCAACTAAAATTGCTTGATCCATCAATCCCTATGGGATTGATCTCACTCTTGTGAGTTTACTACTTGATGCGACCCGATATACTTGTCGATAGTTTGTGCGGATTAAATTTTCCGCCATCACTTATCTCCCCATTCTTATATTCTATTTACTTTTATGTTCTACACCCCATTCCCATTTAATTTCTTGTCAATTACATTCCACGAATTTACATTCTTGCAATTTAATTTCGTAGTTTACCTTTCCATCATTTACATTTCTTGTCATTTATGTTTTCCACCATTTACATTTTTTGCAATCAATACTCAATTATGCTTAGTTCAACTAGATTATCCACTTGACTCAAATTGATCAATCAATCAATCTCTGTGGGATTCGACCTCACTCTATTGTTAGTTTTACTTGAGGACGCATCGGTATACTTGCCGAGTGAATTATTGTGAGATGCAAAGATTCAATGTATCAAGTTTATGGCACCATTGCCGGGGATTGATTTTGCATTGACAACGATTAAGTCAAGTGATACCTAGATTGAGCTATTTCTTTTCATTTTTGCTAACCACTCTAACTTTAATTGTTTCACTTTAATTTCCAGCAATTTTTCTTACTTTTCATTATATACACATCTAAATAACTTCTAATCCACTAACTATTTGATAAATTGCACCAAGTAACTCTAACTCCACTCTTTCATAGAGTGATTTCTTTCATCTTGCTCTCTTGTGTTGCTATTTGTGTATGCCAGGAGGGAGGAGAGGAGCATCAACCTCCTTTGATACTGAACCTGAGAGAACCTTCCTTAGGCTAAGGAGAGAAGCAAGAGATAAAAGAGTAGTTGGTGAAGAAGAGGTAGAAGAAGATCTAGACGTGACAATGGAAGAAGTTGTGCATAATCATAATGGAGAGGGTGCTGGTAACCATGCTAAACCAGTAAGAAGAGTTCTAGGCTCTTTCATCAATCCCAACTCTGGGAATTGTGTGAGCAGTATCTTCACACCCACAGTACATGCTAACAACTTTGAGTTGAAACAATTGATCAACCTTGTTCAAAATAATTGTCAATTTGGGGGGAGTGCTCAAGAGGACCCCAACCAGCATCTATCCACATTCTTAAGAATCTGCGACACTGTGAAGACCAATGGTGTTTATCCTGACATATACTGATTGATATTGTTCCCCTTCTCTCTTAGGGACAAGGCCTACAAGTGGCTTGAATCCTTTCCTAAGGAGAGTCTTACCAACTGGGAGGATGTGGTGAACAAATTCTTAACAAAATTCTACCTTCCTTAGGATCATCAAGTTGAGGACTGAGGTGCAAACCTTCAGGTTGTTAGATAGGAAAACTCTCTATGAAGCCTGGGAGAGGTACAAGGAATTAAGGAGTAGGTGCCCCCACTGACATGTTTAATGAGTGGGTTCAACTACGCATCTTCTATGAAGACCTGTCTCAAGAGGGAAAGAAGGCCTTGGATCACTCATTAGGAGGATCTTTCAATACCAAGAAGACCATTGAGGAGGCCATAGACATCATAGAAACAGTGGCAAACAATGAGTACTTCTATGCATCAGATAGGAATTCCAAGAGGGGAGTGATGGAGTTAAGTCAGGTAGATGCTCTGTTAGCCCAGAACAAATTAATCACTAATCAATTGATAACTCTCACCAAGCAGATGGAGAAAACTCAGGTTGCAGCAATTAATACTCAGCCACCCACTCAAGAAGGAAATAGCACAGAAGAAGAATATGACTGGGAGCAAGCTAATTATGTTGGAAACTCATCCAGGCAGTCCTATGATCCATATTCCAAAACCTACAACCCTGGTTGGAAGAACTACCCAAATTTTGGGTGGGGAAACCAACAAAGCCAATTCCAAGATCATAGTCCACAAAATCTCAACCATACAACAATCCCAATCATCAATCCTCTAACCATAGACCCTACCACCCACACAACACCTCTTTTCAACCTCAATACCAGCCACCAAATAACAATTTTCAATCTTAACGTCCTAACCCACCACCACATCCTCCTTCTGAGGATAGATTATCACGAATTAAAAACTTGTTTGGGCAACTTCTAGAGGAATCAAAAGACACAAATGAATTCAAGGAGGAAGTATGCAGAACCAAGGAGCTGCCATCAAGAAGCTTAAAACCCAAGTTGGGTACCTCTCCAAATAAATCCCTCATCCAATCACACTCTCCCTAGTAATACCATGGCTACTCCAAAAGAAGAATACAAGGCTATTACACTATTGAATGAAGGGATTCTGGAGAAGAAAAACACCAAGTCTGAAGAGATGAACAAGGAAACTTCAAGGGAGGTGATGTGTGGAAAGCGATCCAACACAAAACTCACCGGCAAGTGTACCGGGTCGCATCAAGTAATAATAACTCACATGAGTGAGGTCGATCCCACAGGGATTGAAGGATTGAGCAATTTTAGTTTAGTGGGTGATTTAGTCAAGCGAATCAAGTGTTGATTGGGTGATTTGTGTTTAACAGAAAGTAAATGACAGTAAATGTAAAGGGGAGAGGGAAAATTTCAGTAAAATAAAGAACAGAAGAGTAAAAGTGCAGAAACTTAAAGAGCAAGAAAGTAAATGACTGAAACTTAAAGTGCAAGAAACTTAAATTGCAGTAACTTAAATGGCAAGAAAGATAAATTGCTAGAAGATAAAAGGGAATTAAGGAGTGGGATTGCAAGACCTTAACAAAAGAAAAGTAAATTGCAATAATGAAGATAGCAGAAATTGAATTGGATGCAAACAGAAATTTAAACAGCAAGGAAATTAAAGTGCAGTAAAAGTTCACAGAAGAACCAAAAGTGATCTCAGGATCCCAAGGGCTTAGGTAGCAGAGCCTAAAACCCAATTTCCTTCCCAGATCTGAATTCACTAAACAATTGACAGAAAAATGAAAGAAGAAGCAAGAGAAGAATAAAATTTGGATTGAATTATGCAGAAAATTAAAGGCAAAGAGCTTGAATGGGAATTGGGACAGAATTTCCCCAATTTCACACACCCAATACTCAGGAAACAGAAGAGTAGAATTGCCCAAGAGAATTGAGGAAGGAGATTTTCCTTTGATCCTCTTAGTTCTCGGTCAAGTCTCTCAAGGAAGCTTGAAAGTAAAATTTCAAAGCCAAGGTAAAAGTGAAAATTCAAAAGTGAGCATAAAGGTCCTAATTACATCAAACTAAGTCCTATTTATACACTTTCTATTCTTGGCTAATGGGATTTGGATGGGCTTTTGGATTGGTGAAGAAATGAATTCAAATTAATTTTCAATTTGAATTTTTGGCCCAAAAGATTGCTTCCAGGAGGCTGCCCTGCCCTTGTGGAGGGCAGGGCAGAAAATTGATGCTAGGCACAAGAAGTTGGTGCGGCCATAGTGCGCATGGTGAAGAAATTGGTGCGCCAGAAGCTGCGTGGTGCGCATGAGGAGGAAATTTGGTGCGCCAGAGGCTGCCCTGCCCGCGCCAAGGGCAGGGCGGGAAGGTTGGTGCGCCAGAACGTGATGCGTGCGTGCGCTTGGTGCTGCCAGAATTGAGAAGCGCGCGTGCACGTGCTGCATGCTGGTGCGTGGATGATGCCTGCCCGCGCCAAGGGCAGGGCAGGAATGGTTTTGTGCGCCAGGAAAGGAATGTTGCGCGCGGTTGGTGCGCCAGGAAGCAAATTTGGTGCGCCAACTTCAAATGCTGCCCTGCCCGCGCCAAGGGCAGGGCAAGGTTCCTTCTTTCAAGTCGTGGGTTCGATCCTGGGAGGAAGCAAACACGCTAGTTTTTCTTTTGATTTCTTGGCATGCTATTTGGTCTCAAGGCTTGGCTTCCTCATGGTTCTTGGTTCGACCCTTGTGGCTTGCATGGGAGCTATTTTCTCCTTAATTTTCTTCCTCATGGAGCCCGATCCTGCTCTCCACAAGGGCAGGGCAGAAATTGCTTCTCTTGGTTCCAAGGCATTATTTTGTGCGCTGCCCTTTGGAGTGGGCAGGGCAGGGTTGCCTATGCTTGCTTGGTCACTTGATTCTGCCCTTGTGGAGGGCATTCTGCCCTTGTGGAGGGCAAGATTGCTTCCATTATGAGTTGCGGCACGCTTCTCCCTTGATTTGGCCACGCTTTTCTTTCCTCGGCTACACTTTCTTAGGCCACGCTTTTCATTTTCTTTTCTTTTCTTCACCTAAAACAAACCAAACAACCACTCAAAGTATCACTAAATTCAAGAAGCTTATAAATCAATTATAATGCAATTAAAATTAGCTTAAACCTCATGATTTAACATTAATTTCATAGTGGTTGCTTGATTTAGAGAAGTTGTGCATTTTCACTCCAAATCACTTACTTAGGATGCAAGAAAGTGTATAAATGCTAACAAAACAAGTGAAATTAGCTTGAAAAATGGGTATATGATGACTTGTCATCAGGAGGTAGTGGAAATGTTAGAACAAGAAGAAAATAATCATGAATCAATGGAGAAGGAGACCCTGAGACCCTATGTGCCAAAAGCACCATATCCTCAAAGGCTCAGGGGTAGCACCAAGGAGAAGAAATACTCCAGATTCTTGGAAATATTCAAATCTCTCCCAATCAACATCCCTTTCATTGAAGCACTCCCGAAAATGCCACTATACATTAAGTGCATGAAGGAGCTAGTATCAAAGAAAAACCCATTGAAAGGTGGAGAAACAGTGACATTAACCACAAAGAAGGATTTAACCACAAAGAAGAAAGACCTAGGGAGCTTCCATATCCCTTGTGCTATAGGAGATATGACAATTGACAAGGGATTTTGCTACCTTGGAACGACTATCAATCTCATGCCCTTGTCCTTCATGAAGAAGCTCCAAATCAACGAGTTGAAGCCCACAAAAATAGTCCTTCAGCTAGCTGATAAGACTTGCAAACAAGCATTGGGAGTGGTGGAAAGTATGCTGGTAAAGGTGGGGAAATACTTTGTCCCCACAAATTTTGTTATTCTTGAAATGGAAGAAAGCCATCTTCACCCCATCCTCGGGAGACCATTCCTAGCTACAGCCGGAGCATTAATTAATGTTGAAAAGGGGGAGTTGATGCTTAGAATACATGATGAACAGTTAAACTTTCATGTCTTCAAACCCTCACATGATTCAGACCAAGAGAAAAAATGCATGAAGGTTGATTATGAAGAAGCAATCTTGGAAGGAGCAATTAATGAACCACAAGTAGAGCATCTGAAGGCACCTTTGCTGGAGAAACAGGAAATGCAAGTGGTGTAACAAGCTAGAAGACTCAAGGAGGAACTAGAGTTACAATCTTCACAAGAAACAATCAACAATGTTCCTCCTGAACTCAAAACCACTGAAGCACCACTTGAAGGAGTAAAAAGGCTTGAGAAGAAGACACCTAAGTGTTAGAGGAACAAAAAAAATCCCTACAGAGGACTTCTCTCCAGGGGACAAAGTGATATCAATCCACCAACCACTAATACCACCTCATTTTCCTGTGATACCATCTCAATTACCTCAAGTGTACACAATGAACAAAGTGCTCTCATTGGAGCATGTAGAAATTCTCAAAGAAGGAAGTGGAGATATATTCACCATGAGAGGATAGGACCTAAGACATTATCATCCTCCCTGACAAGGGATAACTGTCAAGCTAATGACATTAAAGAAGCGCTTGTTAGGAGGTAACCCAACCAGATGTAAACCTTTTTGGTGATTTTTTTTGTTTAAATAAAGGGTCAAGTTAATCTTCTATGCATTGCAAGGAGCTAAGTTTGGTGTTTCACACCAAAAGTGATTACCTTATGAGTCAATAATTCAAGGATGAATATGTCATACTAAGTTTGGTGTTCCACCATGAATTTCACATGAACAAACTACAATCCTTCAATTAGCATAAGAAATCACTGAATCCAAACATTCATAGAAACCACTTGATTTAGGAATTTCTCTTTAAAGTTCGTTTCTTTCAAAAAGACTAAAGGCACATGATGACACATTGCATGCATACAGTTCGCTGCATATAAAAGTAGGCAAAGGACTAAGTTTGGTGTTCACACACCAAAGTAAGTCCAGAAGTTTACAAACATACATGCATGCTAACCATTTCTCAAGTGCTTGGTGTAGAACCTATGCACAATTACTCAAGAGGGGGGTGAATTGAGTATTGCAATAACAATGAATCTTTTTACGAAAGTTAAAGACAATATACAAAAGTGTTATTGTACTAGTATTTTTCCAAGAGCTTAACTCAATTGCTAAGCATTTATAAGGAGCTTTTACTTTCCAATAGACACCAACTCAA
Organism: Arachis stenosperma; assembly: GCF_014773155.1. Classification (NCBI taxonomy): domain Eukaryota; kingdom Viridiplantae; phylum Streptophyta; class Magnoliopsida; order Fabales; family Fabaceae; genus Arachis; species Arachis stenosperma. The sequence continues at coordinate 60,840,520 of NC_080386.1, forward strand.
ATAAATTGATCAAGCTTTTCACCAATCGGACTTAAGCCACTCCTTAAGTACTTACGAAGCTACTTTTCGATCACAATTTATTTGCTCAAAGGTAAAAGACAATAATGTTGAAGAGATGAGTTTGGAGAAATGCAAACGCTATTTAGAGTGGTTCGGCACAATCCTTGTCCTACGTCCACTTTCTTTCTCAATCGCAATTGAGAAGTTTCACTATAGCCAAGCTTCAAGGTGCTCGCGCAAAACCTTTTACAATCCGAGTCCTTAGTTTCTAACACCTCACGGTATATGATCACCACTCGTATACTAACCCACTCCACTTAGAGATACCTTCTCTAAGATTTGCCTTGAGTACTTAGTATACCTCTTTGGTATCCTCACCGACTATAGTGTTTATAACTCTTGACTCAACCTTGGAGATCACACTCCAATTTACAAGGTGTACAAGAAAACAATTCTCAAAGAATTGTTGAGATGAAATGGGTACTCTCTAGAAGAGTGTATGATTACAAGTTTAGCACTATTGAACCAATTGATATTGCTCTCTCAAATTGTGTATTATAACACCTTAAAAATGTGTAGAATGAAAGAATATGAACAAGATGGTTTGCAAATGCTCAAAAGATCTGAAATAAGGCTTCAATCCATCCATTTATAGATTCCCCAAACCTTAGAAACGTTAGGGAATTAATGGGATGGAGCCTTTATGTCAAAACTAGCCGTTTTTTATGTTTTTGAATTATTTGCATCGATGCATAACACTTTGCATCGATGCAAATGTGTCTTTGACGCTGAAATTTGAATTTTCAGCTAGGTTGCATCGATGCAAACATCTTTGCATCGATGCAACAAGTCGTTGCATGCTTTGCATCGGTGCAAGATGAGTGTGCATCGATGCAAACCTTAAAGAATGGCTTAAAATCACTTCAAAATGCTTAGGATTGATCTCAAACTTGTTGGAGTCAATTCCTATGCTTTTGTACCTTTGAAAACAAGTTTTTAAACCATTTGGCTAGCATCGAATTGCAAGATGTGCATCAAAACATTTTGTGAGTGTGTGTTGAGAGATTTAGCAATTGGTTCTTAACAAGAAGTTACCTAAGTCCTAAGACACTATACTTGTCTTCAAATGTTGTGGACTAGAGTTTCTTGTTGTTGTTGTGTTGCTTTCAACTCTTCATTCCTCAATGTTGAATGTTGGTTGATCTTTCAATCAAGCTTGTTCATTCAATTTGTTTGTTGGTTTGTCTTTCATGTCGTTTGTTGGTTTGTCATTCATCAAAACCTATGAATACAAACTTCACATACAAGCAACATGATTTACAATTTCCCCCTTTTTGATAATGACAAACTAATTTTGAGGATATGTATTTATAAATGATTTTGAAAGCAACAATAATGCACTTTGTTTTATAGAAAGCTTTGGAGAAGACTTCACAAAAGAAAAATTTGCAGAAGTTCCCCCTAAATATGTGCATTTGTTCCCTTAAAGGACGTTTATCAAGGAAAACGATTTAACTATCAAAGTTTTTTGCTTAGCGGAAGTCTTTTTGAAATCATTGTTTCGCAAACTTTTTTTCTTCTTTTCAAATCCTCAAAAAAAGTTCAAAACTTCAAATACTTTTTTTTCTTCTTTTCAAATCCTCAAAAAAAGTTCAAAACTTCAAATATCCTCAAACTTTTCTTCCCCCTTTTGTCATTATCAAAAAGAAAGGAGTTTGAAATGTGTTATAGAAGCATGCATAAAACAATGAATTTTTAAGTTCAATTTCTCTATTAATCTCAAGAATGAGATATTCCCCCTTTCAAAAAGAATTTGATTTCCTCTTTTTATATTTAACAAGCATGCATAATTCCCCCTAAAGAAGTGAAATATATCAAAGCATGCACATTAACTTAAAATAGGAGTACCAAGCCTATTTTGAGTTATTCACTAAATAAGCATACAAGCATTAATCATTAAACAGATATCAAAGTATTTAAACCATAATAGAAATCCTTAGCTTACTAGGAGTTAGTTTAACAATTCATATAATCAAATAAACATAAAGCTTGGTTGCATCGATGCAAAATGCACCATTTTGCCCAAAATCACCAAATTTTCATCCTTTGGTGGTTCTTTCTTCAATCCTTTGAGTTCCATCATGTATATACTCACTTAAACCATTATAAACTTCAATTTGTTGATCCTCCATTGTTTATAATCTTCAAATTCTTCAGTCTACCTCAAGATTAATCACTCATTCATCAGCTCATAAACCTACAAAACAATGGCTAATTGGATATCTCCAATGCTTAAGTTAGTAAGAGATACAAAAATAGCAATATAAATACAATGAATTCAAACAAATCATATTAGATTAGAATCCAAGATACCAAGTTCATTTCGGATGTTAAAAAAACTTTCTTTACATAAAGGTTTAGTGAAGATGTCCGCTAGTTGTTTACTAGTTTCGACAAATTCAATAACCACATCACCCTTTTCAACATGGTCTCTTATGAAGTGATGTCTAATCTCAATATGCTTGGTTCTTGAATGTTGAACCGGATTCTTGGTTAAATTTATTGCACTAGTATTATCACATTTGATAGGAATGTGATCAAGCATGAGTCCATAGTCCATAAGTTGTTGTTTCATCCATAAAATTTGGGCGCAACAACTACCGGCGGCTACATACTCGGCTTCGGCGGTAGACAAGGCTACACTTACTTGTCTCTTACTATGCCATGAAACAAGAGAGTTTCCTAGCAAGTGACAAGTGCCGCTAGTACTTTTCCTATCCAATTTGCAACCGGCAAAATCGGAATCGGAATAACCAATCAAATCACAAGTGGATCCTTTCGGATACCACAATCCAACATTTAATGTTCCTATGAGATACTTCATAATCCTTTTTACCGCACTTAAGTGAGATTCCTTAGGATTAGCTTGGTATCTCGCACACATGCATACACTAAACATGATATCTGGCCTACTTGCCGTTAGATAAAGTAATGATCCTATCATGCCTCTATACTTCTTTACATCTATGCTTTTACCTTGTTCATCTTTATCAAGGTAGCAAGTAGTGCTTATTGGTGTGTCCATTGCCTTAGCATTGTCCATTCCAAATCTTTTGAGCAGTTCCTTGCAATATTTGGTTTGGCTAACGAAAGTTCCTTCTTTTCCTTGTTTGATTTGCAAACCAAGGAAGAAGTTGAGTTCGCCCATCATGGACATTTCAAATTCACTTTGCATGAGGTTTGAGAAAAACTTGCAAAGTGATTCGTTAGTTGAACCAAATATTATGTCATCGACATAAACTTGTATCAAAAGGATATTTTTGTTTTCTATCAAGATAAATAAAGTTGTATCAACCTTCCCTCTTCTAAAACCCTTTTCTATTAAAAACTTGCTCAAACGTTCATACCAAGCTCTTGGAGCTTGTTTAAGACCATAAAGAGCTTTCTTGAGTTTAAAAACATGATTAGGATTTTCATAATCCTCAAAACCGGGAGGTTGTTCAACATATACTTCTTCTTTAATGAAACCATTAAGAAAGGCACTCTTAACATCCATTTGATAAAGTTTGAAGTTATAAGAGGATGCAAAAGCAAGTAACATTCTAATTGCTTCTAATCTAGCTACGGGAGCATAAGTTTCGTCATAATCAATGCCTTCCTCTTGATTATAACCTTTAGCTACTAATCTAGCTTTGTTTCTAACAATTGTACCATTTTCATCAAGTTTATTTCTAAAAACCCATTTTGTTCCTACAATTGTTTGATTACTTGGTTTAGGCACCAATTCCCAAACGTCATTTCGTTTGAATTGGTTAAGCTCCTCTTGCATTGCCATAGCCCAATGTTCATCATCAATTGCGGACTCAATGGTAGATGGTTCAATTTGAGAAACAAAAGCACTATGTGCAAATAAATTTCTAAAAGTGGATCGAGTTGTTACCCCTTTCGAAACATCACCAATGACGTTGTCTAGAGGATGATCCTTTGAAGTACGCCAATCCTTTGGAAGTGCATTTATTTGTGCTTGTGATGGTTCAATTTCTTCAACTTGAACACTATCCTTTGTTGAGCTTGTAGAGGCTTCATTTAAACCTTTTTCTTTGTCTTCACCATTCAAATTTAGTGAATCAAAGTTTTCTACATTTTCATCAAAATCTTTTCTAGCACAATAACTGTTAGTTTCATCAAAAGCGACATGAATACTTTCTTCCATAGTCATGATGCGTTTATTATATACTCTAAAAGCTTTGCTAGTTAAAGAATAGCCTAAGAAGATTCCTTCATCAGCCTTAGCATCAAATTTGCCCAAGTTATCTTTTCCATTATTTAGAATAAAGCATTTACAACCAAAGACGTGAAGGTGGGAAATATTTGGCTTTCTTCCTTTGTACAATTCGTACGGTGTTTTCTTAAGAATAGGTCGAATGATAATCCTATTCATAACATAACACGCGGTACTAACCGCATCCGCCCAAAAGTACTTAGGAATATTAGCCTCATTGAGCATAGTTCTCGCCATTTCTTCTAAATGACGATTTTTCCTTTCAACCACACCATTTTGTTGTGGTGTTCTAGGAGAGGAAAAATTATGCTCAATGCCATTTTCTTCACAAAAAGTTTCAAAAAGATTGTTTTCAAATTCTCCACCATGATCACTTCTAATAGATGATATATGCAAATTCTTTTCATTTTGAATAACTTTGGCTAATCTTTTGAATGCTCGAAATGCATCACTCTTGTTTGCTAGGAACAAGGTCCATGTAAATCGAGAGTAATCATCAACAATAACTAAAGCATAGTAATTGCCACCAAAGCTCATAGTCCTAGAAGGACCAAATAAATCCATGTGCAAAAGTTGTAATGGCCTTGTTGTTGAAACAATGTTTTTGGATTTAAAAGAGGCCTTTACTTGTTTTCCCTTTTGACATGCGTCGCAAAGGACGTCTTTTTCAAAACGTAGCTTTGGTAAGCCAATTACTAACTCTTTAGAGACCAACTTGTTAAGATGGTCCATGTTAGTATGAGCTACTCTACGATGCCATAACCAAGTTTCATCATTTTTACTAACAAGGCATTTCACATCATTTGAGGAGACTTCATTTAGATTAATCATGTATACATTGTCAACACGGTGCCCAATTAGCACAATTTCATTAGTGTCTTGCCTTTTTATCAAACAACATTTTGAATCAAAGGTGACTAAGTTTCCTTTGTCACAAAGTTGGCTAACACTAATGAGATTATGTTTGAGACCTTTGACAAGTATAACATTATCTATGGAGGTAGAAGGATTTTTACCAACTTTTCCAACGCCGATTACTTTGCCGGTGTTGTTGTCTCCATAGATCACGTTTCCTCCGTTTGTAGGCTCTATTGCGGTGAATTTTGATTCATCGCCGGTCATGTGTTTGGAGCATCCACTATCAACATACCAATTTATATCCTTAGCTCCAACACGTACCTACAAAATAATTAAAATTGGGATTTAGGAACCCAAGTGAATTTGGGTCCTTGATGGTTAGTATGAGCATAATGCCCATAAGGTGCCCATCTCGTATCTTGACTATGAAAGTTTATATGTTTAATTCTAGTAAAGCATACGGGTGCTATATGACCTACTTTATTACAATAATGACATATGACATTTGGATTATGCATCCTATGCATGTTTCTAAATGGTTGCCTAGGTTGTTTCCTAAATGCAACATCTTTTGATCTATATGCATTGTGATTATAATTTCTAAATGAAGCATGTTGAGGAGGATGTTTAAAGGCTTCATTCCTTTTAGGCATGCTTACCTTTTGGGCTTGCGGTTGCCTAATAGGAGTTTTAGCATTTTTAAATTTTCCTTTTTCAAAACCCAAACCTTCCTTATTATGAACATGCTTTTGGTTTTTCAACATTTTATCTAAGTTCTTTGAAGATTCATTGAACTTAGCTAAAGTGTTCTTAAGATTTGTAATTTCATTTTCATGCATTTTACAAGATTTGTATGGATCACTACTTGTGCTACACTTATCTTTTCCAAGATTGATATTCTCGTTTTTCAACATCTCATTTTGTTTTAAAAGTTCCATATTCTTTTTCTTTAGGAGAGAATAATCTTGGGTAAGTTTTGTGTACACCTCAAGTAAGGCATCATATTCATCTTGTAAATTAAAAGAAGTGGAGTTGTCATCACTAACCTTTTCTTCGCTTGCCATTAAGCAAAGATTTGCAACCTCATCGTCATCGGAGTCGGATTCATCCTCGTTCTCCCATGATATGTATGCTTTCTCCTTCTTCTTAAATTTCTTGTTTTTGTCCTCCTTTTGAAGTTTTGGACAATTGGGTTTGATGTGTCCAACTTCTCCACACTCATAGCATTTTGGTACCTTTGTTTTGCTCTTGAAATTTTTCTTCATTGCAAACTTATTGAATCTTTTTAATAAGAGTGCAAATTCTTCATCTCCTTCTTCTTCATTATCATCACTCTCTTCTTGCAGTGATGTTGTTTTAAGGGCGAGACTTTTCTTCTTGCTTTCTTCACCTTTTTGTCTATTTAGCATAGTCATTTCATAGGTGAGTAGATTACCTCGTAGTTGATCAAATGTAAGTTGATCATAGAGCCTTCCTTCCACAATGGCGTTTACTTTGGAGTTCCATTTTGGTGTAAGGCTTGTAAGCACCTTGGTCACAATTTGTTTATCATTGTACTTTGTGCCAAGCATGCTTAGATTGTTGAAGATCTTGGAGAGTCTTTCAAGAGCTTCTTCAATGCTTTCTTCGTCTTTCATTTAAAATTTTCCCATTCATGAACCAACATAAATACCTTTGATTCTTTAACGTGGTCGGTTCCTTCGTAAGTGATTTGGAGTTTATCCCAAATCTCTTTAGCGGTTTCACATGTAGAGATCTTCATATAATCATGCTCGTTAAGTGCACAATGAATGAAGTTGATGGCTTTATCATTCATTGCCACTTTCTTCCAATCATCGTCACTATATTCATCTTCTCCTTTCGGTACTTGCTTTAAGACAGAGGCTTCTCCTTCTTTAGCGCTTGTTGTCTTTGTTGGAATGTGATTTCCATTCTCAATCACTTTCCAAATTCTCACATCTTGAGAACGGATCCAAATTCTCATCTTATTTATCCAATAAGAGTAATTTGTTCCGCTAAAAAGAGGAGGTCTAGCGGTTGAGTTACCTTCGCTAGTGTTGTTATTGTTAAAGCATGAGCTTGCCATGATCTTTTCCCTTAAATGGTTAAGTCTTTCAAAGGGTTAAGCTCTGATACCACTTGTAGAACCTATGCACAATTACTCAAGGGGGGGGGGTGAATTGAGTATTGCAATAACAATGAATCTTTTTACGAAAGTTAAAGACAATATACAAAAGTGTTATTGTACTAGTATTTTTCCAAGAGCTTAACTCAATTGCTATGCATTTATAAGAAGCTTTTACTTTCCAATAGACACCAACTCAAATAAATTGATCAAGCTTTTCACCAATCGGACTTAAGCCACTCCTTAAGTACTTACGAAGCTACTTTTCGATCACAATTTATTTGCTCAAAGGTAAAAGACAATAATGTTGAAGAGATGAGTTTGGAGAAATGCAAACGCTATTTAGAGTAGTTCGGCACAATCCTTGTCCTACGTCCACTTTCTTTCTCAATCGCAATTGAGAAGTTCCACTATAGCCAAGCTTCAAGGTGCTCGCGCAAAACCTTTTACAATCCGAGTCCTTAGTTTCTAACACCTCACGGTATATGATCACCACTCGTATACTAACCCACTCCACTTAGAGATACCTTCTCTAAGATTTGCCTTGAGTACTTAGTATACCTCTTTGGTATCCTCACCGACTATAGTGTTTATAACTCTTGACTCAACCTTGGAGATCACACTCCAATTTACAAGGTGTACAAGAAAACAATTCTCAAAGAATTGTTGAGATGAAATGGGTACTCTCTAGAAGAGTGTATGATTACAAGTTTAGCACTATTGAACCAATTGATATTGCTCTCTCAAATTGTGTATTATAACACCTTAAAAATGTGTAGAATGAAAGAATATGAACAAGATGGTTTGCAAATGCTCAAAAGATCTGAAATAAGGCTTCAATCCATCCATTTATAGATTCCCCAAACCTTAGAAACGTTAGGGAATTAATGGGATGGAGCCTTTATGTCAAAACTAGCCATTTTTTATGTTTTTGAATTATTTGCATCGATTCATAACACTTTGCATCGATGCAAATGTGTCTTTGACGCTGAAATTTGAATTTTCAGCTAGGTTGCATCGATGCAAACATCTTTGCATCGATGCAACAAGTCGTTGCATGCTTTGCATCGATGCAAGATGAGTGTGCATCGATGTAAACCTTAAAGAATGGCTTAAAATCACTTCAAAATGCTTAGGATTGATCTCAAACTTGTTGGAGTCAATTCCTATGCTTTTGTACCTTTGAAAACAAGTTTTTAAACCATTTGGCTAGCATCAAATTGCAAGATGTGCATCAAAACATTTTGTGAGTGTGTGTTGAGAGATTTAGCAATTGGTTCTTAACAAGAAGTTACCTAAGTCCTAAGACACTATACTTGTCTTCAAATGTTATGGACTAGAGTTTCTTGTTGTTGTTGTGTTGCTTTCAACTCTTCATTCCTCAACGTTGAATGTTGGTTGATCTTTCAATCAAGCTTGTTCATTCAATTTGTTTGTTGGTTTGTCTTTCATGTCGTTTGTTGGTTTGTCATTCATCAAAACCTATGAATACAAACTTCACATACAAGCAACATGATTTACACTTGGGGGGGCAAGCAACTTTCAATATCTTTGCAGGAAGTCAATCAATCTCTTGGAGGGAATATGTGCCATCATCTAAGGAGATATAGAAGGATATAAAAGCTAAAGATGGTGATGACATGGAGAAAACAAGTGGACACCAAGAGGTTGTATTATTACTTGACTATTGTCAGCTTAAATGTGTTAATTGAAAGTGCAATTGTACCCCTGTTGATCAGTGTCCTTTTAGTCATGATTCATTTCCATTAGGTTGATTTTAGGTTCATTTTGGCTTGCTAGTTTAATTTCCTATATCATTTCATCTTACTTGAATTGTATGCTTTGTTTCCTGAGTTTCAATGAAAGAAAAAGTTCTGAAAAAGAAGAGTAAAAGTCCAACTTAGTAGAAGATGAATAAGGTCCTAAAGTTTTGTGGTGGTATATGCTAACTAGTTAGTTCACTAATAAGGTTGAAGGCTACTATATCTCTTTAAGTATGAGCTTAATGTGCATTTTATCAGACTTAAATTGAAAAAGAAAGAAGAGAGCAAGCAATAAATCTAGGCACCAATAGATTGAATCCTAATATATATGCTTGTGGTGCTTTTGTACATGGATATGCTTGGATGATTAGGTTCTAAGGAGTGCTTCATCATTTGATAACTTGTGTTAACTAACCCGGGATTATCAACCAAAAGTCCACTATCAAGAGCAGGCTTGTGATAAGAGAAAATTGTTGTGTCGGTATAGAATTTCTCAAAATTATTCTCACTGCAAGTATAGTTCTACACCAATAAACAATCCTCCTAATCAAAAATTTGGTTTTGTCACAAGTACAAACCCCAATGAAAATTAACCAAAGTATTTAAACCTTGGGTCGTCTCACAAGGAATTGCAAGGGGTTTGATTCGATAAGAGGGCAAGAAATTAAATGACAAGAAAAGTAAATCAAGGAAGCAATTAAAGCAAGTAATAAAGAGAGAGACATTCCTGGCAAGGGTTGAGAATATAGGCTTTCTATCCTAGTCATACAATAATTAATTCATCTTATTTAGTCAACTCTAACAAATGGAAGAAGGTATCATGTTATCTTCACATAGGGAGAACGTCAAACAAGACTAGTTAATCACATCACAATAATAAACAAGAAGTTATCTCATTATGTCATCTCTGACGATGGAAGAAGGTATCATATTATCTTCATACTCAAAGAAAGTCTAATAAGACTTGCTAATATCAATCCATAAGTCCTAATAAACTTACTAATTGAATTAGCAAGAGATTAGAGTCAATGGAAATCACATTAACTAACAATTCTAAATAACCAACATAGGTTGGGTATTCATGACTCAAGATTGCCTAGTTCCTCTTTCCAAGCCAAGAATGCTCAAGATCTACTCTAACATCCAACAAAGCATTTTGTCAAACACTTGGAAGGCATAAAAGGGAAGCATAGTAAATTGCAAGGAAAGATAAAATCTACCAACTACCACTTGCAAGGAAAGTAAAATTCACAACTCAAAACAACAATAAAAGGGACATTGACGATCAGATTTCCTGTCGGTAAAGAAATACACAAATATATGATCGCGTTGTAAGTATAGTGGTGGACGAAATTGTGATCCATGTTCTAATTATTTTGAGATGAAGGCTTCTAAGGGGCACCAGCTGAATTCACAACTCCGTTCAACTAACCAGCAAGTGTACTGGGTCGTCCAAGTAATAAACCTTACGTGAGTAAGGGTCGATCCCACAGAGATTGTTGGTATGAAGCAAGCTATGGTCACCTTGTAAATCTCAGTTAGGCAGATTAAAATTGTTTATGGGTTCGAAAATAGAAATAATAAAATAGAAATAATAAAAGGGATAGAATACTTATGCAGATTCATTGGTGAGAATTTCAGATAAGTGCATGGAGATGCTGTATGGCTCACGGACGCCTGCTTTCCTATTTCTTCAACTCAATCCTTCTTACTCCTTTCCATGGCAAGCTGTGTATAGGGGTTCACCATCAGCGGTGGCTACTTTCAATCCTCTCGGGAAAATGATCCTATGCGGTTGTCAATCGCACGGCTAATCGTCTGGAGGCATCACCCATGGTTGATGGCTACATCCCATCCTCGCAGTGAAAACTAATGCTCACGCACTCTGTCACAGTACGGCTAATCACTGGTTGGTTCCCGCTCCTACTGGAATAGAATCCCTTGATTCTTTTGCGTCTGTCACTAACGCCCAGCACTTGCAAGTTTGAAGCACGTCACAGTCATTCATTACCGGAATCCTACTCGGAATACCACAGACAAGGTTAGACTTTCCGGATTCCCAGGATCCTACTCGGAATACCACAGACAAGGTTAGACTTTCCGGATCCTCATAAATGCCGCCATCTATCTAGCTTATACCACGAAGATTCTGGTGGGGAATCTAAGAGATACACATTCAAGCTCTGTTGCATGTAGAACGGAAGTGGTTGTCAATCACGCGCGTTCATAAGTGAGAATGAGAATGATGGTTATTTAATCATCACATTCATCATGTTCTTGGGTACGAATGAATATCTTGGAATAAGAATAAGAGAGATTTGAATAAAAGAAAATAGAACTTCATTAATACTTGAGGTACAGCAGAGCTCCACACCCTTAATCTATGGTGTGCAGAAACTCCACCGTTGAAAATACATAAGTGAAAGAGGTTCAGGCATGGCCGAATGGCCAGCCCTCTCCTTGATCAAGTGACCGAATGATTAAAGACTTAAAGTGGTCAAAAGATATCTGATACAATAGTTAAATGTTCTATTTATAATAAACTAGCTCCTAGGGTTTACATGAGTAAGTAATTGATGCATAAATCCACTTCCGGGGCCCACTTGGTGTATGTTTGGGCTGAGCTTGATCATTCCACGAGCTGAGGCTTCTCTTGGAGTTGAACTCTGAGTTATGACGTGTTTTGGGCGTTCAACTCCGGATCATGACGTTTTTCTGGCGTTTAACTCCAGACAGCAGCATGTACTTGGCGTTCAACGCCAAGTTACGTCGTCAATTTCCGAATATAGTATGGACTATTATATATTGCTGGAAAGCCCTGGATGTCTACTTTCCAACGCCATTGAGAGCGCGCCAATTGGAGTTCTGTAGCTCCAGAAAATCCATTTCGAGTACAGGGAGGTCAGATTCCAACAGCATCAGCAGTCCTTTTGTCAGCCTTTTTCAGAGTTTTACTCAAATCCCTCAATTTCAGCCAGAATTTACCTGAAATCACAGAAAAACACACAAACTTATAGTAAAGTCCAGAAATGTGAATTTAACATAAAAACTAATGAAAACATCCCTAAAAGTAGCTTGAACTTACTAAAAACTACCTAAAAACAATGCCAAAAAGCGTATAAATTATCCGCTCATCACAACACCAAACTTAAATTGTTGCTTGTCCCCAAGCAACTAAAAATCAAATAGGATAAAAAGAAGAGAATATACTATAAATTCCAAAATATCACTGAATATACTATAAATCTGCTCATCACTTCATTCCAATCATTGAGGCTTTCCTTGGGGAATGACTCTAGCCATTGAGTGGCTTTGTCCCTCAAAGAGAATGGAAATAGTAACAACTTGTAGACATCTGGATGCACTCCATTTGTCTTCACTGTGTTGCATATCCTCAGAAAAACAGATAGATGTTGATTTGGGTCTTCAAGAGGTCCCCCTCCATAAGAGCAATTGTTCTGTACCAAAGTGATGAGCTGAGGTTTCAACTCAAAGTTATTGGCCTGAACGGTTGGAGTGGCAATGCTGCTCCCACAATGTCTTGGGTCAGGGATGGTATAAGAAGATAGCACCCTTCTAGGTGGTCTATCATCGTTGTTGACCCCTCCAAGATTGTGCATCTCATCCTCCATGACTTGATCTTCTCCCTCTGACTCCTCTTCACCAACTATTCCCTTTCCTCTTTTTGCTCTTCTTCTTCTTCGGAGGGTTCTCTCGTCCTCAGTATTAAGTCTATTAGCTCCTGACATACACAAACAAAACCAAAATCACAAGTGAAATACTCTAGAACTAGAGTGGAATTGGAGTTAGTGAAACAAAGTATCAAACAGTTAGTGGGCTTAATAAAAATATAAGAAAAATGCTTAATCTAAACCACCTTTCACTTAATCATTGTCAATCTTTCCAATCCCCGGCAACGGCGCCAAAAACTTGATACGTAAAAATTTGATTTTCACGTACAACCGGCAAGTATACCGGGTCGTATCAAGTAATAAAACTCACAAAGAGTGAGGTCGATCCCACGGAGATTGGTAGATCAAGCAACTTTAGTTAATGGTAAATTTAGTCAAGCAAACATAGTTTTGATTTCATGAGCATTTTGATTTTTGAACATAATTGCAAGAATTTAAATGGCAAAGAATGTAAAGAACTAGAAGATAGAAATAAAGTGCAAGTAAATGACAGAAACTTAAAGTGCAAGAAACTTAAATGACATCAAAGATAAATTGCAAGGAATTAAAGGTTGCAGAAATTTAAAGAACATAAGAGTAAATGGCAAGAAGTAAATGAACAGAATGTAAATAGCAAGAGTAGTAAATAGACAGAATGTAGAAGGGGATTGGGAGATGGGTAATCAAATAACTAGAGCAAGAGAAATGAGAATTAATGATAGAGAGGATCATTAGGGATCAGAGATGCTAGTTTTCATGAATTGATGTTAGTCAAATCTTCCTCAATCATGGGTATAAATCCATGGCAAGTGGGTGATTGAATCCCAATCTCTTGGTGATTCAATCTCTCTCAACATAACCAATTGCCACTCTCGTGATCTAATTGTTCATGAGAAGAGATGAAGCTCAAATCTAATCCAGCCACACAATTCCTATAATCTCAACCAAGGAGAGTTACATCTCACATACTAACCAAGGTATATTGATTAAAGAAATCATGAAAGGATGAACTCTAAACTGAATTATGTGACTCATTCCTCAAATTCACCACATAATTCATGTAGATTAACCCCTCTCTCGATGGTGGTTGAATCTATGAAGAGCAAGAGTTCCCTCTTTAGATCAACCACTAGAATTGAGGAGGAGAAGATGGGTTCACCAATTCATTCCAACAAACAGAGCTCCTCCCCCTAATGAAAGTGGGGTTTAGTGAGTCATTGCTCCAATTTCAACAACAATTGCCATAAATCAAAATTAAACTAAATGTAAGGGAAGAAGAAGAAGAAGAAGAATGAAGTGCTTAAAACTTGAAAATGAAGAAGAAGAATTCCAATAGAAAACCAAAGATGAGCTTTCCGGAAGAGTACCCGGAAGTACTAGCAAAAGCTAAGTAAAAGTGCTAGAAAGTATGAAAAAGTTCTAAGTGTCTAGAAGTGTAAAAAGTAAAAGTGTAAAAGTCCTCTACAAGTACATCAATCTCTTCTATTTATACTACTCTAAAATCCTTCAGAGATCTTCAATTTGGGGCTAGCAATGTGCGCTTTCTCTTTGTTGAATTCTTGGCTCAATTGGAAGTGTTGCTAGACTTGGAAAGGAAGAGTTCATTCATCATGCTTCTGGCCCATTGGCTTGGCGTTTTTGTCAATAACGTGGCCTTAATGCACGTTGGCAACGTGCATCATAATTTCCTGGAAGTGAGTTTGAGACTTGGGCGTTGCTAGCCCAAGTTGTTGCTAACAACTTGCTTTTCCTCTTCTTGGCTCTACTCTCATGCTCAATGTAGCCCAGAATTTGAGTGTCAACCTTCTGCTTAAATATGGACTACTATACATCATTGGAAAGCTCTTGATGTCTATTTTCTAATGCCACTGGAATCACCTCAATTGGACTTTCCTAGCTCAAGTTATGGTTCCTCAAAGAAGGTAAGGTCAAGCTGCCAAGTTGTTGCCAAAAACGCACCTTCACCCCCAAGTTGGCAACGTGCTCGTGCCTAGCCTCCCAAGGCAGGGGCTTGGGGCTGGCGTTGTTGCAAAACACGCCCCCTTAATGCACGTTGGCAACGTGCTCGTGCCCCCCCTCCTGGGCTCATCTCTAGCTCCCTTGAATTTCACTTCATGTTCTTGTTTTTAGGGCCTAAAGATGACTCTGATTTGGCTTCAATTTTGTGCTCCACCATAGACTATCTTATATGGTTGGAAAGCTATGAATGTTAGCTTTCCAAAGCAACTGGAAGCACTCAATTTGGATCTCTGTAGCTCAAGATATCTTCAATTGAAGTGGACATGGTCAGGCTGCCTTGTTGGAGTTGTTGTGAACAACGCCCCATATATTCCAAGTTAGCAACGTGCATTACAATTTCCTGGCGTTGTTGATAGACACTCCTTCTCTTCAGCACGTTGGCAACGTGCTCGAGCCTTTCTCAAGGCTCCAAGTTTGCTTCCTGGCGTTGGCAACGTGCATAGCAAGGCTAATGGGCGTTGGCAACGTGCATGGCATGGCTCATGGGCGTTGGCAACGTGGTTGGTGCGGCCATTGGGCGTTGGCAACGTGGTTGGTGCGGCCATTGGGCGTTGGCAACGTTGTTGGTGCGGCCATTGGGCGTTGGCAACTTTGTTGGTGCCATGTCTTGGCGTTGCCTTGAATAACGCCAGTGAAGTAGCACGTTGGCAACGTGCTCGAGCTTGCTTCCTATGGTGCCAAAGTTGCTTGGTTGTGTGGCGTTGGCAACGCCCATCTTGAGTTGGCAACGCCAGCTACTTTTCTTCCAGGGCCAAGCTTGATTGTGTGGCGTTGTTAGCCTGCGTTGTCCTCAAACACGCCCCTCATCTCTAGGCTGGCAACGTGCTCGAGGCTCCAAATTAGCTCCCCAAGATTGCTTGGGTGGGCGTTGGCAACGCCCATTTAGAGTTGGCAACGCCAGCTCTTCCTCCAGGGCCAAGTTCCTTGTGTGTGGCGTTGGCAACGCCCTTCTCAAGTTGGCAACGCCAGCTTCTCTTCCTCCAGGGCCAAGTTCCTTGTGTGTGGCGTTGGCAACGCCCTTCTCAAGTTGGCAACGCCAACTTTGCTTCCAAGGCATCCTGGCGTTATCCATAAAAACGCCCCCTAATCCCAAGTTGGCAACGCCAACTCCTCTTCCTGGCGTTGGCAAGAACAACGCCCATTATATCCAAGTTGGCAACGCCAACTTCTTGCCCAGCTTGCATCATTCTTGCTTCCATGCTTCCTTGTTTCATCACCTATCATCAACAAGGGAAATAGCTTCAAAGTCTTACCAATTCATGCAATAAATTTCATGAGATTCATTCATACTCATTCATATATGCATTCCTTAAATCATTTGCATGAATTTGGCTAGAATCAACATATTCCTTGGTATTCTCATGCATGGAAACAAAACTCATAAAAGGACTTGTTTATTTAGAGAAAATAAGTGAAATTAAGCTAAAACTAACTAAACTAACTAACTAATAAAGCAAATATGCACTTGCATCACAACACCAAACTTAAAGTATTGCTTGTCCTCAAGCAAAATATAAAGGACTTGTCACAAGAATTTAAGATATAAGACTTGAATGTTTTTCCAGAGAAGAATTTTTTTCATTGAACATGTCATCCTCATTTGTGTGATCATTAATTTATTGTAATTGAACACAACTATTCAACTTTTTTCAATTAAAATGCTTGCTTCAATACTAAATTGGTTAACTTCACTAGACTTCTTTTATACCTTATCACATGACCCTTGAACCATTCTTTCCTTGATGCTTCTCTTCTTTTTTTTTTCTTTTTTTTTTATTTCAAATGAGCTCGAAATCTTGTCTTAAGGCGGCTCTTTAGCATAAGCTTTCAATCAACAATCCCAAACCAGTTGGTTCAAGTTGTTAAGTGTTGAGACACTCTTAAAGATTTACTAACTCAAGCCTCTTTCCTTAACACATTCAGTCACAGGCATATAACATTGAAATTTTGTTTGGATAGTGGTGTCCAGCACCTCTTTGGGTTGCTAAATGTTCTGTTATAGAGCTACTCTTGATCGTGGGTTTTCAATCGATAATCCCGAGTTAGTTAACTCAAGTTACCGGGTGATGAAGCACCCCTCGGATTTACTAGCCCAAGTATGTCTCTTAACATCAATCACCACAGACACATATCCAAATTATGTCATTGATGCCTAGCTTTTCAGTCTTTGTATTCTATTTTCTTTATTGTCAAGGTTATTTGTGCTTTTACTGATAAAGTCTTTGTGATCCTTAACTAAACTAGTCCTGTATAAGCAAGCATTCTTTTGAGTTTCTTGAACATTGCTTCTTTCACAATAAATATACTAGCACTTTGCTTATGGGACAACATGATTCTTTTCAAGCTAGAATTCTCTCTGTTCTTGCATCAAACTACATCTTTTATTCCAATGACAAGTAAAAGTACTAAAGACAAGCAACCATTCCAAATCTGTGAGTGGTGATGCATGGAATGGGCAACATAAAAGACAATGCTTCAAAAAGAAAATGCATCCTAGAAGGTATACCATATTTCAGACATACATCTTCTTTATTTAATAAAACATAAAGAAAAACATAGGAACTTCACCACCTTTAGTCTTCATGTCCCTTTTCCTTTGCTTGATTCTCCTTGCTTTCCTTTGCCTTTTGGATCTTCTTTCTTTTTCTTTCTCAGCTCTCCTTGTTGTTTTGTTGTTGAATCTCCCTTTGGATCTTCTTTCTTTTTACTTCTCCGTTCTCCTTGTTGCTTTGTTGTTGCATCCCCCTTTGGATCTTCTCTCTGCCAAATTCCTGAGCTTATCATTGTCTCCTGTAGCCTCTGTTGATTGAATCTTACCCTTGCAAGTTCCTGCTCTTCAAATATCTTGCGAGCTTCATTAAAAGTTTTGATTTGTGGGTTGAGTAATGGGGGTGTGGAACAGAGGTAACTGAGCTTTTCTTGAGTGCATATATCATAGTCAAGTCTGTCCTTATGCCTGGCTTCCCTGAACATTCTGCTTTCATTGAAATCTTTGTGAAATGTATCATGTCTAGCATCCAACCTATGGAGAAGCTCCCTTTGCTGAGCTTGCTCTTTCCTTAGTTGAGCTTGTTCTTCTATTACTTTCTCCATGGCTTTTTCATGTTCCATAGTTGAATTGTTGATGGCTTCCTGCATCTTGGCATATTGTTCTTGTTGTAGCTCCATCATGTGTGCTTGGTATTCATTTTGTTGGTTCATCCACTGAACTTGAACCCCTCTTTGTTGATCCATCAATTGCCAAAGGTCCCTTTGTTGTTGAGCTTGTTCCTCTTGGCTTCTTTGAATGTGTGAATATTGCCCAGAAATTCCGTCCAAGGCAGCCTGGAGTTGATTCATGTTCAAAGTGTGAGATTCATCCATTTCTTGCGGCTCCTCCTCTTGTCTTACCTCTTTCCTTTTCTTCCTTCTTGCTAAAGGTTGCCTTTCCAATTGGGTTGTGGTGATGAATTCCAACCTTTCTCGGGTGAGAGGTTTCCCAACAGAGACCACATCAGTCGCTCCAAATTCTTCCAGAGGCACTCCAGCTTCTTCACATAGGCGCAGAATAGTGCTAGGATATCCTAGCCAGCTGTCCTGTTTGACCTTTTGGGCTATGTCAATGATGTTCTTGGCTATAATGTCTCCAACATTGATTTACCCTCCTTTCATAATACAATGGATCATTATTGCTCTATTCACCGTTACCTCAGAATTATTTGAAGTGGACATCAATGATCTCCTCACTATGTCATGCCATCCTTTTGCTTGAGGTATGAGATCACCTCTCCGAAGTTTGAGTGGTTGCCCATGTGAATCAAACACCCAATCCGTGCCTACCCTGCATAAGTCGCTTACCACATCCATGTACTTTGGGTCATTTTCAACCCTTTCTTCATAGCTAGCTCGTTTGAACTGTTTTTGCTTGACCTTTAGCACCCTATTGATGGTGTCCGGGCTAAAATCAACAGTCACACCTCTTACATAGCTCATGTATGGTTCTTCATCATCAAATTCTCTTATCACATTAGTGTAGAACTCATGGATGAGAAGCATGCTCACTTCTTGAGGTTGGTCACAGAGAAGCTCCCATCCCCTTTTTCTGATTATTTTGTGTATCTCAGGATATTCATCTTTCTTTAGCTTGAAAGGTAACTCCGGAACAACATCTTTGCTTGACATCCAACTAAAGATGCGCTCATTGTGTTTGGATTTGAATCTTCTTTCATCAAATTCATCTTCTCTCCTATCTCTTGATGATGAGGCCATTGAGATTCACTTGCAAAGGTTGAATCTCCCACACCAAACTTAGATGAGTGCTTGTCCTCAAGCACAAGGAAAATGGTTGTGAATGGGCGAGATGTATGGCCACAACGTGACTTAGGCAAGCTAGAAAATGATGGTGAGGGGAGGTGGAGTGTTTCGGTTATGTGAGGAGATGTGATGCTTCAAGAGTTTTGTTGGGTAGAGATGAGGTTCAAGGCTAGAATTTGTGAAACATGGAATAGGTTGGAAGTTGAGTATGAGTTCGGGTAATGAAATGAGGTTACGGGGGTAGAAGAATGAATGATGAAGAATGAGGTTTGATGAATGTGGTTGAAGTATTTAAAGTGAAAGTTGGTGGGGAGGCATGGTTCTAGTGACATTTAAGGCTCGGTCATGGCATGGGGAGCAGGCTTCCTTGTGCCCAATGCATGTTGAGTTGTTTTTCCCCATGCACAAAGTTTAAAACTCATGTGACTTCCCTTCCTTGTGTATCCGTGACCTCACTCACCAAGATTCCCCATCATTTCTTTCTTTCTTTCATTATATGCTTCCAAGATTCCCCATCACTTCTTTCTTTCTTTCCTGCAACAAAATTCCAAAAGTTTGAGATTCTTAAAGTGACATTAATAGCTAAAAACTTATGATGATATTCCTATGCAAAATTGACTAAACTAACATTAAGATTTGTAAATTGATTCCCTAATCTAATTTTTCTAGCATTAATAATGTAAGTAAAGACACCAAACTTAGTTTGTGACTAAGTGTTCTATGGAATTAATTCCAAAGATAGCCACATCAAACTTAGTAATTTACCTACATTAGATGCTATTTCACGTTTTTTTTTTTTTTAACCAAAATAGATGACTATACTTTCATAGTCTAGCATTTTCGTGTATGTATGGACACCAAACTTAGTTTGTGGCTAAGTGTTGTAGAACACACTTTTGCCATTACTTTAAGATTGGCCACACCAAACTTAGTGCCTTGCATACACCATGTACTAGTCTACTTAATCATTGTTGACTACTAAAGTATGAAATAAAAGACTCCCTGAGCATGGGTTGCCTCCCATGAAGCGCTTTGTTTATTGTCCTTAGCTCGACATTGTAACTTCCTTGCTCATGTTAAGAGTTGCACACTCTCTTCCTTGCTCCAAGGGCCACCAAAATAGTGCTTCACTCTATGTCCATTAGCTGTGAAGGTTTGTTTTGAGGCTTCATCAAGTAATTCAACATAGCCATGAGGTGATACTTTGGTGATGGTGTATGGACCAGTCCATCTAGACCTCAGCTTCCCAGGGAAGATCTTCAATCTTGAATTGAATAACAACACCTTTTGGCCCGGTTCGAATGTTCTTTGAGAAATCCTCTTATCATGCCATCTCTTTGCTCTCTCTTTGTATATTTTGGCATTGTCATATGCCTCCAATCTGAACTCCTCAAGTTCATTGAGTTGTAACAACCTCTTCTCTCCTGCTGCTTGAGCATCTAAATTTAGAAGTTTGGTGGCCCAAAAGGCCTTATGTTCAAGCTCCACAGGGAGGTGGCATGCCTTTCCATACACCAACTGAAATGGAGATTTTCCTATGGGTGTCTTGAAGGCTGTTCTATATGCCCAAAGTGCATCATCCAGCTTCCTAACCCAATCCTTTCTTGTTGTTCCCACAGTTTTCTCCAAGATCCTTTTTAGCTCTCTGTTGGCAAGTTCAGCTTGCCCATTGGTTTGTGGGTGGTATGGTGTAGCCACTTTGTGAGTAACACCATATTTGTGGAGTAAGGAGTTTAGTTGCTTGTTGCAAAAGTGGCTTCCCCCATCACTTATAAGTCCTTTGGGCACTCCAAATCTAGTGAAGATGTTCTTCTTGAGGAATTGCAAGACCACGTTGGTATCACATGTGGTGGTGGCTATTGCTTCTACCCATTTGGAGACATACTCTACTGCTACCAAAATGTACTTGAATGTGTAAGATGGAGGAAAGGGTCCCATGAAGTCTATTCCCCACAGATCAAAGAGTTCCACTTCCAAAATGAACTTCTGAGGCATCTCATTTTTCTTTGACAAACCCCCTGTTCTTTGACATTCATTGCAATGGCTCACAAACTCTCTAGCATCCTTGAAGATTGAAGGCCAATAGAAACCACTTTGAAGGACCTTTGCAGCCGTCCTTTCAGCCCCAAAATGACCACCATAATTAGAGTTGTGACAATGCCATAGTATGTCTTTCATCTCATCCTCTGACACACATCTTCTTATCATTCCATCTGGGCATCTTTTGAACAAGAATGGGTCATCCCAGAAGAAGAACCTAGCCTCATGTAGTAGCTTCTTGACTTGTTGTTTTGTGTACTCTTGTGGAATGATTCTCCCCGCCTTGTAGTTGGCCATGTCTGCAAACCAAGGGACATGTTGAATGTGCAAGAGGTGCTCATCTGGGAATTCTTCATTTATTGATGGGAGGTTGTCTTGGCATGCATCTTGTGGCACCCTTGATAAGTGATCAGCAACTTGATTTTCATTGCCCTTTCTATCTTTGATCTCAATGTCAAACTCTTGTAGGAGTAGCACCCATCGGATTAGCCTTGGTTTGGCATCCTGTTTTGACATAAGATACTTAAGAGCAGCATGGTCAGTATACACTAAGACTTTAGATCCAATCAAATATTGTCTAAACTTATCAAAAGCGTATACCACAGCTAGTAGCTCTTTCTCTGTTGTGGTGTAGTTCTTTTGAGCTTCATTCAATACCTTACTTGCATAGTAGATAACATGAAGCTTCTTTTCCTTCCTTTGCCCCAACACAGCACCAATTGCAAGATTGCTTGCATCACACATGAGTTCAAAAGGTAGTCCCCAAGTTGGGGGTGTGATGATTGGTGCTGTGGTGAGCTTAGCTTTTAGAGTTTCAAAAGCATGTTTGCATTCATCATCAAAGATAAAAGGATTTTCTACCACCAGCAGATTGCTTAGTGGCTTTGCTATTTTGGAAAAATCTTTGATGAATCTCCTATAAAATCCAGCATGTCCTAAGAAACTTCTAACAGCTTTCACACTAGTTGGCAAAGGAAGTTTTTCTATAATTTCTACTTTTGCCTTGTCAACCTCTATACCCTTTCTTGAAATTTTGTGACCAAGAACAATGCCTTCGGGTACCATGAAATGGCATTTCTCCCAATTCAAAACTAAATTGGTTTCTTGGCACCTTCTCAAGACTAAGGTAAGATGGTGCAAGCAAGTATTGAAGGAATCACCAAAAACAGAGAAATCATCCATGAATACTTCAATAAATTTTTCTACCATGTCTGAGAAGATTGATAGCATGCATCTTTGAAAGGTAGCTGGGGCATTGCAAAGTCCAAATGGCATTCTCCTATATGCAAAAACTCCAAATGGACAAGTGAAGGAGGTCTTCTCTTGATCCATGGGGTCAACCACTATCTGATTATATCCAGAATATCCATCAAGAAAACAGTAGTAGGCATGGCCAGCCAACCTTTCAAGCATCTGGTCAATGAAAGGGAGAGGAAAGTGGCCTTTTCGTGTAGCATCATTCAGCCTCCTATAGTCTATGCACATTCTCCACCCTGTCACTGTTCGTGTTGGAATAAGCTCATTCTTCTCATTAACAATGACGGTCATCCCCCCTTTCTTGGGAACCACGTGCACTGGACTGACCCAAGGGCTGTCAGATATAGGGTAGATGATCCCAGCTTTACACAACTTAAGGATTTCCTTTTGAACAACCTCCTTCATTGTAGGATTCAATCTTCTTTGGGGTTGTACCACCGGTTTGGAACCCTCCTCTAAGAGTATCTTGTGCATGCACACAGCAGGGCTTATGCCCTTCAAGTCATCAATGGTCCATCCCAACGCCTCTTTGTGAGCTTTCAATACTACAATGAGTTTTTCTTCTTCCTCTGCACTCAATGTGGAATTGATGATGACTGGGAAGCTGTCCTTCTCACCAAGGAATGCATATTTAAGATGAGGGGGTAGTGGTTTCAACTCTTGTTGTGGTGCCTCTTCTTTTGTAGCTTCACTTGGTTCCTCTGATGCTTCCAACTTATTCTCTTCTTGTCCCTTGATGTTATGGACTTCTTCTTGTTTCATTTGATGGTTTGTGTCAAGTACTTCTTCAACCAAAGAGTCCACTACATCAATCCTCATGCAACTTTCTTTCTCAACGGGGTGTTGCATTGCTTTGAACACATTTATGGTCATTTGCTCATCATGCACTCTAAAAATCATTTCTCCCTTTTCCACATCAATGATTGTTTTAGCTGTAGCCAAAAAGGGTCTACCAAGAATGACTGAATTGTTTCCCTCTTCATCCATATCTAGGACCACAAAATCAGCTGGGAATATGAAGTTTCCCACCTTCACCAAGAGGTTCTCAACTACTCCATTTGGTATTTTGATGGATCTGTCAGCAAGTTGGAGTGACATCCTTGTGGGTTTAAGCTCTTCAATCATCATTTTCTTTATCATGGTAAGGGGCATTAAGTTAATGCTTGCTCCCAGATCACAAAGTGACTTGTCAACAGCCATGCTCCCAATCGTGCAAGGTATGAGAAAGCTGCCAGGGTCTTTGAGTTTTGGAGGTAACCCTTTTTGAATGATGGCACTGCACTCTTGATTGAGAATCACCGTTCTTTTTCTTGCCAACTTCTCTTCTTGGTGATCAATTCCTTAAGAAACTTTGCATATAATGGCATCTGTTCCAGAGCTTCTGCCAATGGGATGTTGATTTCAAGTTTCTTGAAGATTTCTAGGAACCTTGGGAATTGTTGGTCCTTTGCTCCTTTATGTATCCTGGTTGGGTATGGAAGCTTGGGTACATAGGCTTTTACTCCTTCTTGTTGTGGATTCACACTCCCATTGCTATCACGGTTGCTTCTTTGTCCAGGTGGGTTGCTTTGTGGCTTGACAACTTCTTTGCCTTTGTGAGATGTTGAACCCTTTTCTTCACCTTTCCTTTCCACATGTACTTCCACTGTGTCTTGCTCTTTGGGTTTTATTGCTTCTTTATTTGAACTTTCACCAACTACTTTGCCACTCCTTAACTGCAAAGCCTTACATTCTTCTCTTGGGTTGGGTATTGTGTCACTTGGGAGAACATTGGTTGGTTTCTCGGCTTGTTTGGCTAATTGTCCCACTTGTCTCTCAATGTTCTTCATAGTGACCGCTTGTTCCTGTTGTCCCTTAGCTAAAGCTTGAGTGGTTTGAGCAAGTGCTTGCAAGGTTGCTTCCAGACTTGAGATTCTGGCCTCATGATGGTCAATTGGAGGTATGATGGGGGTTGATTGTTGTTGGAAGTTGTTGGGCGGATTAGTGTGGAAATTTTATGAGTTGGATGATGGCGCAGAGAAGTTATTTTGGTGAGTTTGTGAGTTATGATGGGGGTGTTGATATGTGTTTTGTGTTTTTCTATATTGGTTAGTGTTGTTGGTATGGTGATTTTGGTTGTTTGTGTTACGGGTGTGATTGTGGTTGTTGTTCTTTTGCCAATGGTTTTCTCCCCACTTTAAATTGGGATGATTCTTCCAAGATGAGTTGTATGTATCACCATGGAATTCATCCTGAGAATTTGAGGTATTCTGCATGTATTGAACTTGTTCTTGTGGTTGCTCAACCGTGGCCCCTTCACCTTGGCCCCATTCAAGTGATGGTTGATTTGTTGTGTTCACTGCTGCAAGTTGCATGCCATCCATTCTCTTTGTTATCATCTCCATTTGTTGTTGGATTTGTTGGTGCATTAACTTGTTTTGTGCCAATATAGCATCAACACCTTCAAGCTCCATTACACCTTTCTTTGGGGTTGGATTATGCTGCCTCTCTGATGAGTAGTAATATTGATTGTTTGCCACAATCTCAATGAGGTCTTGAGCCTCCTCAGCAGTTTTCATCATGTTGAGTGATCCTCCTGATGAGTAATCTAGTCCTTTCCTTGCTTCTGGACTTAGGCCTTCATAGAAGTTTTGGAGTTTGACCCAATCACTAAACATGTTAGGTGGGCATCTTCTCATTAGTGCCTTGTATCTTTCCCAGGCTTCATATAATGACTCCCCATCCATTTGCCTAAAAGTCTGAACCTCTGTCTTCAACTTGATGATCTTTTGAGGTGGGTAGAACTTTGCTAGAAATCTGCTCATCACTTCATTCCAATCATTGAGGCTTTCCTTGGGGAATGACTCTAGCCATTGAGTGGCTTTGTCCCTCAAAGAGAATGGAAATAGTAACAACTTGTAGACATCTGGATGCACTCCATTTGTCTTCACTGTGTTGCATATCCTCAGAAAAACAGATAGATGTTGATTTGGGTCTTCAAGAGGTCCCCCTCCATAAGAGCAATTGTTCTGTACCAAAGTGATGAGCTGAGGTTTCAACTCAAAGTTATTGGCCTGAACGGTTGGAGTGGCAATGCTGCTCCCACAATGTCTTGGGTCAGGGATGGTATAAGAAGATAGCACCCTTCTAGGTGGTCTATCATCGTTGTTGACCCCTCCAGGATTGTGCATCTCATCCTCCATGACTTGATCTTCTCCCTCTGACTCCTCTTCACCAACTATTCCCTTTCCTCTTTTTGCTCTTCTTCTTCTTCGGAGGGTTCTCTCGTCCTCAGTATTAAGTCTATTAGCTCCTGACATACACAAACAAAACCAAAATCACAAGTGAAATACTCTAGAACTAGAGTGGAATTGGAGTTAGTGAAACAAAGTATCAAACAGTTAGTGGGCTTAATAAAAATATAAGAAAAATGCTTAATCTAAACCACCTTTCACTTAATCATTGTCAATCTTTCCAATCCCCGGCAACGGCGCCAAAAACTTGATACGTAAAAATTTGATTTTCACGTACAACCGGCAAGTATACCGGGTCGTATCAAGTAATAAAACTCACAAAGAGTGAGGTCGATCCCACGGAGATTGGTAGATCAAGCAACTTTAGTTAATGGTAAATTTAGTCAAGCAAACATAGTTTTGATTTCATGAGCATTTTGATTTTTGAACATAATTGCAAGAATTTAAATGGCAAAGAATGTAAAGAACTAGAAGATAGAAATAAAGTGCAAGTAAATGACAGAAACTTAAAGTGCAAGAAACTTAAATGACATCAAAGATAAATTGCAAGGAATTAAAGGTTGCAGAAATTTAAAGAACATAAGAGTAAATGGCAAGAAGTAAATGAACAGAATGTAAATAGCAAGAGTAGTAAATAGACAGAATGTAGAAGGGGATTGGGAGATGGGTAATCAAATAACTAGAGCAAGAGAAATGAGAATTAATGATAGAGAGGATCATTAGGGATCAGAGATGCTAGTTTTCATGAATTGATGTTAGTCAAATCTTCCTCAATCATGGGTATAAATCCATGGCAAGTGGGTGATTGAATCCCAATCTCTTGGTGATTCAATCTCTCTCAACATAACCAATTGCCACTCTCGTGATCTAATTGTTCATGAGAAGAGATGAAGCTCAAATCTAATCCAGCCACACAATTCCTATAATCTCAACCAAGGAGAGTTACATCTCACATACTAACCAAGGTATATTGATTAAAGAAATCATGAAAGGATGAACTCTAAACTGAATTATGTGACTCATTCCTCAAATTCACCACATAATTCATGTAGATTAACCCCTCTCTCGATGGTGGTTGAATCTATGAAGAGCAAGAGTTCCCTCTTTAGATCAACCACTAGAATTGAGGAGGAGAAGATGGGTTCACCAATTCATTCTAACAAACAGAGCTCCTCCCCCTAATGAAAGTGGGGTTTAGTGAGTCATTGCTCCAATTTCAACAACAATTGCCATAAATCAAAATTAAACTAAATGTAAGGGAAGAAGAAGAAGAAGAAGAATGAAGTGCTTAAAACTTGAAAATGAAGAAGAAGAATTCCAATAGAAAACCAAAGATGAGCTTTCCGGAAGAGTACCCGGAAGTACTAGCAAAAGCTAAGTAAAAGTGCTAGAAAGTATGAAAAAGTTCTAAGTGTCTAGAAGTGTAAAAAGTAAAAGTGTAAAAGTCCTCTACAAGTACATCAATCTCTTCTATTTATACTACTCTAAAATCCTTCAGAGATCTTCAATTTGGGGCTAGCAATGTGGGCTTTCTCTTTGTTGAATTCTTGGCTCAATTGGAAGTGTTGCTAGACTTGGAAAGGAAGAGTTCATTCATCATGCTTCTGGCCCATTGGCTTGGCGTTTTTGTCAATAACGTGGCCTTAATGCACGTTGGCAACGTGCATCATAATTTCCTGGAAGTGAGTTTGAGACTTGGGCGTTGCTAGCCCAAGTTGTTGCTAACAACTTGCTTTTCCTCTTCTTGGCTCTACTCTCATGCTCAATGTAGCCCAGAATTTGAGTGTCAATCTTCTGCTTAAATATGGACTACTATACATCATTGGAAAGCTCTTGATGTCTATTTTCTAATGCCACTGGAATCACCTCAATTGGACTTTCCTAGCTCAAGTTATGGTTCCTCAAAGAAGGTAAGGTCAAGCTGCCAAGTTGTTGCCAAAAACGCACCTTCACCCCCAAGTTGGCAACGTGCTCGTGCCTAGCCTCCCAAGGCAGGGGCTTGGGGCTGGCGTTGTTGCAAAACACGCCCCCTTAATGCACGTTGGCAACGTGCTCGTGCCCCCCCTCCAGGGCTCATCTCTAGCTCCCTTGAATTTCACTTCATGTTCTTGTTTTTAGGGCCTAAAGATGACTCTGATTTGGCTTCAATTTTGTGCTCCACCATAGACTATCTTATATGGTTGGAAAGCTCTGAATGTTAGCTTTCCAAAGCAACTGGAAGCACTCAATTTGGATCTCTGTAGCTCAAGATATCTTCCATTGAAGTGGACATGGTCAGGCTGCCTTGTTGGAGTTGTTGTGAACAACGCCCCATATATTCCAAGTTAGCAACGTGCATTACAATTTCCTGGCGTTGTTGATAGACACTCCTTCTCTTCAGCACGTTGGCAACGTGCTCGAGCCTTTCTCAAGGCTCCAAGTTTGCTTCCTGGCGTTGGCAACGTGCATAGCAAGGCTAATGGGCGTTGGCAACGTGCATGGCATGGCTCATGGGCGTTGGCAACGTGGTTGGTGCGGCCATTGGGCGTTGGCAACGTGGTTGGTGCGGCCATTGGGCGTTGGCAACGTTGTTGGTGCGGCCATTGGGCATTGGCAACGTTGTTGGTACGGCCATTGGGCGTTGGCAACTTTGTTGGTGCCATGTCTTGGCGTTGCCTTGAATAACGCCAGTGAAGTAGCACGTTGGCAACGTGCTCGAGCTTGCTTCCTATGGTGCCAAAGTTGCTTGGTTGTGTGGCGTTGGCAACGCCCATCTTGAGTTGGCAACGCCAGCTACTTTTCTTCCAGGGCCAAGCTTGATTGTGTGGCGTTGTTAGCCTGCGTTGTCCTCAAACACGCCCCTCATCTCTAGGCTGGCAACGTGCTCGAGGCTCCAAATTAGCTCCCCAAGATTGCTTGGGTGGGCGTTGGCAACGCCCATTTAGAGTTGGCAACGCCAGCTCTTCCTCCAGGGCCAAGTTCCTTGTGTGTGGCGTTGGCAACGCCCTTCTCAAGTTGGCAACGCCAGCTTCTCTTCCTCCAGGGCCAAGTTCCTTGTGTGTGGCGTTGGCAACGCCCTTCTCAAGTTGGCAACGCCAACTTTGCTTCCAAGGCATCCTGGCGTTATCCATAAAAACGCCCCCTAATCCCAAGTTGGCAACGCCAACTCCTCTTCCTGGCGTTGGCAAGAACAACGCCCATTATATCCAAGTTGGCAACGCCAACTTCTTGCCCAGCTTGCATCATTCTTGCTTCCATGCTTCCTTGTTTCATCACCTATCATCAACAAGGGAAATAGCTTCAAAGTCTTACCAATTCATGCAATAAATTTCATGAGATTCATTCATACTCATTCATATATGCATTCCTTAAATCATTTGCATGAATTTGGCTAGAATCAACATATTCCTTGGTATTCTCATGCATGGAAACAAAACTCATAAAAGGACTTGTTTATTTAGAGAAAATAAGTGAAATTAAGCTAAAACTAACTAAACTAACTAACTAATAAAGCAAATATGCACTTGCATCACAGGCCCACTTGTGCCTCCAGATTCCTGATGGAAGATCTGGTTTCATTCATGAAACTGAAAGTGGCCTTTGACAGATCAGAGACTATATTGGCTAAATTAGAATTGTTTTGTTCAGAGTTCTCTGTCTGTTGCTGAGAAGATGATGGATATGGCTTGCTATTGCCCAGCCTATTGCGTCCACCATTGTTAAAGCCTTGTTGAGGCTTTTGTTGATCCTTCCATGAGAAATTTGGATGATTTCTCCATGATGAATTATAGGTGTTTCCATAAGGTTCACCCATGTAATTAACCTCTGCCATGGCAGGGTTCTCAGGATCATAAGCTTCTTCAGAAGCTGCCTCTCTAGTACTGTGGATGCATGTTGCAATCCATTCAGATTTGAGAGATTATGTTGACCTGTTGAGTCAACATTTTGTTCTGAGCCAATATGGCATTCAGAGCATCAATTTCAAGAACTCCTTTCTTCTGAGGTACCCCATTGTTCACGGAATTCCTCTCAGAAGTGTACATGAACTGGTTGTTTGCAACCATGTCAATGAGTTCTTGAGCCTCTTCAGGCGTTTTCTTCAGGTGGATAGATCCACCTGCAGAGTGGTCCAATGACATTTTCGAAAATTCAGAGAGACCATAATAGAATATATCTAATATGGTCCATTCTGAAAACATGTCAGATGGACATCTCTTGGTCAGCTGCTTGTATCTTTCCCAAGCTTCATAGAGGGATTCACCATCTTTTTGTTTGAAGGTTTGAACATCCACTCTCAGCTTGCTCAGCTTTTGAGGAGGAAAGAATTTATCCAAGAAGGCAGTGACCAGCTTATCCCATGAGTCCAGACTATCCTTGGGTTGTGAATCCAACCATATTCTAGCTCTGTCTCTTACAGCAAAAGGGAAAAGCATGAGTCTGTAGACTTCAGGATCAACTCCATTTGTCTTTACAGTCTCACAGATCTGCAAGAACTCAGTTAAAAACTGATAAGGATCTTCAGATGGAAGTCCATAAAACTTGCAGTTTTGTTGCATTAAAGCAACTAGTTGAGGCTTAAGCTCAAAGTTATTGGCTCCAATGGCAGGAATGGAGATGCTTCTTCCATCAAACTTGGACGTTGGTTTTGTGAAGTCACCAAGCATTCTCCTTGCATTATTATTATTATTTTCGGCCATCTCCTTCTCTTGTTCGAAAATTTCTAAAAGGTTAATTCTGGATTGTTGTAATTTAGCTTCTCTTAATTTTCTCTTCAGAGTCCTTTCAGGTTCTGGATCAATTTCAACAAGAGTGCTTTTATCCTTGTTCCTGCTCATATGAAAGAGAAGAAAACAAGAAAAGAAAAAGGAATCCTCTATGTCACAGTACAGAGATTCCTTTATGTTAGTAGAAAAAGAAAGGGGTAGAAGAATGAAGAATGGATTCGGATTTATGGATGAAGATAGGTGAAGAGAAGTGTTAATAATTAAATAATTAAATAGAAGAAGAAAAGAGAAGAGAGAATTCGAAAATAATTTTGAAAAAGAGGTTAGTGATTTTCGAAAATTAGAGATAAAATGTAATTAAAGCATGAAACAATTAATTAATTAAAAAGAATTTTTGAAAAAGAGAGAGATATTTTCGAAAATAGAAGAGGGAGAAGTAGTTAGGTGGTTTTGAAAAAGATAAGAAACAAACAACAAGTTAGTTAGTTGATTGAAAAAGATTTGAAATCAAAATTGAAAAAGATAAGAAGATAGTAAGTTAGATAAGATATTTTAAAATTAAATTTTGAAAAAGATAAAGTTTTTGAAAAAGATAAGATAAAAAGATAAAAAGATTTGTAAGAAAAAGATATTTTGAAAAAGATTTAATTTTTTAAAATTACTTAACTAACAAGAAACTACAAGATAAGATTCTAGAATTTAAAGATTGCACCTTTCTTAACAAGAAAGTAACAAACTTCAAATTTTTGGACCAATCACATTAATTGTTAGCTAATTTTTGAAAATATGATATAAAGATAAGAAAAAGATTTTTGAAAAAATAATTTTTAAAATCTTCGAAAATAATAAAAAAATGAAAAAGATATGATTTTTGAAAAAGATTTTGAAAAGATAAGATTTTTAAAATTAAAATTTTGACTTGACTTGTAAGAAACAACTAATTTTGAAAATTTTTGACCAAGTCAATCCCAAAATTTCGAAATTTTGGAGGGAAATAAGGAAAAGATATTTTTTTTTATTTTTGAATTTTTGATTATGAGAGAGAAAAACAACAAAAATACTCAATGCATGAAATTTTTAGATCAAAACAATGAATGCATGTAAGAATGCTATGAATGTCAAGATGAACACCAAGAACACTTTGAAGATCATGATGAACATCAAGAACATAATTTTGAAAAATTTTTGATGCAAAGAAAACATGCAAGACACCAAACTTAGAAATCTTTAATGCATGGAAAATATGAATGCAAAGATGCACATGAAAAACATCAAACAACACAAAACAAGGAAACATCAAGATCAAACAAGAGGACTTATCAAGAACAACTTGAAGATCATGAAGAACACTATGAATGCATGAAATTTTCGAAAAATGCAAGAAAAATTTTTTAAAGCATGCAATTGACACCAAACTTAAAATTTTACTCAAGACTCAAACAAGAAACACAAAATATTTTTGGATTTTATGATTTTATGATTTTTTTGGATTTTTATTAAATTTTTTCGAAAATAAAGTTTTGAAAAACGAAAAATAAAAGAAAAATTTTGAAAAAGATTTTTGAAAAGAAAATTACCTAATCTGAGCAACAAGATGAACCGTCAGTTGTCCATACTCGAACAATCCCCGGCAACGGCGCCAAAAACTTGGTGGACGAAATTGTGATCCATGTTCTAATTATTTTGAGATGAAGGCTTCTAAGGGGCACCAGCTGAATTCACAACTCCGTTCAACTAACCAGCAAGTGTACTGGGTCGTCCAAGTAATAAACCTTACGTGAGTAACGGTCGATCCCACAGAGATTGTTGGTATGAAGCAAGCTATGGTCACCTTGTAAATCTCAGTTAGGCAGATTAAAATTGTTTATGGGTTCGAAAATAGAAATAATAAAATAGAAATAATAAAAGGGATAGAATACTTATGCAGATTCATTGGTGAGAATTTTAGATAAGTGCATGGAGATGCTGTATGGCTCACGGACGCCTGCTTTCCTATTTCTTCAACTCAATCCTTCTTACTCCTTTCCATGGCAAGCTGTGTATAGGGGTTCACCATCAGCGGTGGCTACTTTCAATTCTCTCGGGAAAATGATCCTATGCGGTTGTCAATCGCACGGCTAATTGTCTGGAGGCATCACCCATGGTTGATGGCTACATCCCATCCTCGCAGTGAAAACTAATGCTCACGCACTCTGTCACAGTACGGCTAATCACTGGTTGGTTCCCGCTCCTACTGGAATAGAATCCCTTGATTCTTTTGCGTCTGTCACTAACGCCCAGCACTTGCAAGTTTGAAGCACGTCACAGTCATTCATTACCGGAATCCTACTCGGAATACCACAGACAAGGTTAGACTTTCCGGATTCCCAGGATCCTACTCGGAATACCACAGACAAGGTTAGACTTTCTGGATCCTCATAAATGCTGCCATCTATCTAGCTTATACCACGAAGATTCTGTTGGGGAATCTAAGAGATACACATTCAAGCTCTGTTGCATGTAGAACGGAAGTGGTTGTCAATCACGCGCGTTCATAAGTGAGAATGAGAATGATGGTTATTTAATCATCACATTCATCATGTTCTTGGGTACGAATGAATATCTTGGAATAAGAATAAGAGAGATTTGAATAAAAGAAAAGAACTTCATTAATACTTGAGGTACAGCAGAGCTCCACACCCTTAATCTATGGTGTGCAGAAACTCCACCGTTGAAAATACATAAGTGAAAGAGGTTCAGGCATGACCGAATGGCCAGCCCTCTCCTTGATCAAGTGACCGAATGATTAAAGACTTAAAGTGGTCAAAAGATATCTGATACAATAGTTAAATGTTCTATTTATAATAAACTAGCTCCTAGGGTTTACATGAGTAAGTAATTGATGCATAAATCCACTTCCGGGGCCCACTTGGTGTATGTTTGGGCTGAGCTTGATCATTCCACGAGCTGAGGCTTCTCTTGGAGTTGAACTCTGAGTTATGACGTGTTTTGGGCGTTCAACTCCGGATCATGACGTTTTTCTGGCGTTTAACTCCAGACAGCAGCATGTACTTGGCGTTCAACGCCAAGTTACATCGTCAATTTCCGAATAAAGTATGGACTATTATATATTGCTGGAAAGCCCTGGATGTCTACTTTCCAACGCCGTTGAGAACGCGCCAATTGGAGTTCTGTAGCTCCAGAAAATCCATTTCGAGTACAGGGAGGTCAGATTCCAACAGCATCAGCAGTCCTTTTGTCAGCCTTTTTCAGAGTTTTGCTCAAATCCCTCAATTTCAGCCAGAATTTACCTGAAATCACAGAAAAACACACAAACTTATAGTAAAGTCCAGAAATGTGAATTTAACATAAAAACTAATGAAAACATCCCTAAAAGTAGCTTGAACTTACTAAAAACTACCTAAAAACAATGCCAAAAAGCGTATAAATTATCCGCTCATCATATAGCTTCTAAACCAACGGAAAATCCTTTCGTACAAACGTTTGGTTGTCACAAGTAACAAACCCAATAAAATTTATAAACCAAAGTATTCAAACCTCGGGTCGTCTTCTCAAGGAATTGCAGGGAAGTGTGATTTATTATTGGTTATGGAAAAAGGTATATTTTTGGGTTTTTGAAATAAAGGAACAAGTAATTTAAATGACAAGAAAAATAAATTAATAATTAGAAAATCTCTTGGCAAGGTATGAGAATTGGAAATTGGTGCACGAAATTGCAAATCACACTTTTCACAACTCGTACCACTAACCAGCAAGTGCAGTGGGTCGTCCAAGTAATACCTTACGTTAGTAAGGGTCGAATCCCACGAAAATTGTTGGCTTGAAGCAAGCTATGGTTATCTTGTAACTCTTAGTCAGGATAATAATAATTCTCAGTTTTGATTGGTAGTAAATAAAAAAAAGCATGGAATAATTAATACTTGTTATGTAGTAATGGAGAATATGTTGGAGTTTTTGGAGATGCTTTATCTTCTGAATCTCTGCTTTCCCCCTGTCTTCTTCTTCACGCATGCAAGGTTCCTCCTATGGCAAGCTGTGTATTGGTGGATCACTGTTGTCAATGGCTACCATCCGTCCTCTCAGTGAAAATAGTCCAGGTGCGCTTATCACTGCACGGCTAATCATCTGTCGGTTCTCACTCATGCTGGAATAGGATCCATTGATCCTTTTGCGTCTGTCACTACGCCCAACCCTTGTGAGTTTGAACCTCGTCACAGTCATTCAATCCCTGAATCCTACTTGGAATACCACAGACAAGGTTTAGACTTTCCGGATTCTCAAGAATGCTGCCAATGGATTCTAGCTTATACCACGAAGACTCTGATTAAGGAATCCAAGAGATACTCATTCAATCTAATGTAGAACGGATGTGGTTGTCAGACACGTGTTCATAGGTTGAGAATGGTGATGAGTGTCACGGATCATCACATTCAACATATTGAAGTGCGAATGAATATCTTAGATAGAAACAAGCGTGTTTGAATGAAAAACAAAAATAGTTGCATTAATTCATCGAGACACAACAGAGCTCCTCACCCCCAACAATGGAGTTTAGAGACTCATGCCGTCAAAGAGTACAAAGTTCAGATCTAAAAATGTCATGAGATACAAAATAAATCTCTAAAAGTTGTTTAAATACTAAAATAGTAACCTAGGTTTATAGAAAATGAGTAAATTGAGGTAGATAGTGCAGAAATCCACTTCTGGGGCCCACTTGGTGTGTGCTGGGGCTGAGACTTGAGATTTTCACGTGCCTGAGCTGTTTCTGGAGTTAAACATCAGGTTGTAACCTGTTTTGGGCATTTAACTCCAATTTGGAACCTGTTTCTGGCGTTTAACGCCAGAATGGAACATGGAACTCGCGTTAAACGCCAGTTTACATCATTTATCTTCGAGAAAAGTATGGATTATTATATATTGATAGAAAGCCCTGGATGTCTACTTTACAACCCAATTGAGAGCGCGCCAATTGGACTCCTGTAGCTCGAAAAAATTTATTTCGAGTGCAGGGAGGTCAGAATCCAACAACATCATCAGTCCTTTTTCAGCCTGAATCAGATTTTTGCTCAGCTCCCTCAATTTCAGCCAGAAAATACGTGAAATCATAGAAAAACACACAAACTCATAGTAAAGTCCAGAA
Source organism: Arachis stenosperma (assembly GCF_014773155.1). Lineage (NCBI taxonomy): Eukaryota > Viridiplantae > Streptophyta > Magnoliopsida > Fabales > Fabaceae > Arachis > Arachis stenosperma. The sequence goes on from NC_080386.1 coordinate 60,875,904, forward strand.
ATATGAATTTTTCCTAAAAACTAATAAAAATATACTAAAAACTACATGAAATTACCCCTAAAAAGCGTATAAAATATCTGCTCAACAGAAATCCCATCCTAGTTATCCTTATCAGGTGTGATGAGTATTGTCCATTGCTCCCACTTAGTTAACCCTTACTAAATAAAGGAAAGTCAAGTGGACCAATTAATTTGATTCCTCAAGTCCTAGTCAACTCCTAAGGAAAGACTAGCTTTAGAGGAATCCAAATCAACTAGCAAACTTCAAATATTAATCAACTGCTGAGTTTGATAACTCAAGTGTCACCAATTACTCAACCAAAGCCAAAAAGGAAAAATCAAAATTATTTATATAATAAATAAAAGAAAGCAATCATAAGTCTGAAATACCTCAAATTATATTAAATAAAGAAAATCAATCTAAATATAAGGAGTTCATAAACCAAATTGAGAAAATAAATAAAAGAAACATTGAACCTGGGAATTGAGAAGAAGAAATCCTAAATCCTTTAAGAGGAATCCTAATCCTAAATCCTAAGAGAGAGGAAAGAGCCTCTCTCTCTAAAAACTACATCTAAATCCTAAAAACTATGTATGAATGTATGTTGTATGATGTATCTGATGAATGAAAGGATTTTCCCACTTTATAGCCTCTAATCTATGCTTTCTGGGTCGAAAATTGAGTTAGAAACAGCCCAGAAATCACCCTCAGCAATTTCTGGTTCGTACAGGTCGCGGTAAAGTGACGCGGAGGCGTCGTCTACGCGTTTGTGTGGATTGAAATTCGCAAATGCGACGCGGGCACGTCATCCATGCTTTCGCGTCACCTAACTTCGGGGCAGCTATAAAAAATTATATATCATTGCGAAGCCCCGAATGTTAGCTTTTCAACGCAATTAGAAACATCTCATTTAGATCTCTGTAGCTCATGTTATGACCGTTTGATTGCAAAGAGGTCAGACTGGACAGTTTAGCAATTTCTTCAACTTCTTGTATTCCTTCCACTTTTGCATGCTTCCTTTCCATCCTCTAAGCCATTCCTGCCCTGTAATCTCTGAATACACTTAACACACATATCACGGCCTCGAATGGTAATAAGAGAGGATTAAACATAGCAAATTTAAATCCCAAAGAAGCATGTTTTCAATCATAGCACAAAATCTGGAAGAAAAAAGTAAAACATGCGAATAGTATGAATAAGTGGGTAAAGAGTTGATAAAAACCACTCAATTGAGCACAAGATAAACCATAAAATAGTGGTTTATCAACCTCCCCACACTTAAACATTAGCATGTCCTCATGCTAAGCTCAAGAGAAGCTATAAAGGAGTGAAGAGGAATGATAGAGAGTATGCAATGCAACCTATCTATGTGAATGCAACTATATGCAAAAATGATTCTACCTACTTGGTGAAAAGTAAATATATCTTTCAAGAACAAATATGAACTAGATTTCACTAATTCAAATCACACAATAAAAGGCAAGTAAACTTGTAAGAAGATAGCTCATGAAAGCAGAGAACATAGAATCAAGCATTGAACCCTTACTGGTAGTGTATATGCACTCTAATCTCTCAAGTGTCTATGGTCAATCACTCTACTCTTCCCTAGTCATGCTTTCTAAACTTTGTTCTTCATCTAACCAATCAACAAATATTTAGCATACCAATGCAAACATCATGAGGTCTTTTCAGGGTTGTAACGGGGCTAAGGTAAGGGTGATGGTATATATATGGCCAAGTGAGCTATAATATGAATTTTTGACTAACCTAAGCTATCACCTAACATACATACATTCTATATAACTTCTAAAATCATGCCTAGCTACCCATAATTCCCACTTTTATATCACATACTCATGTATCAACTTTTTTTTTTAATTTGTGTCACATATGCATTGATCTTTTATTAACTTAACATTGGGGTAATTTTGTCCCCTTATTTATTTATTTATATTATATATTTTTTCTTTTTTTTCTCTTTTTTTATAGAGACATAAAAACTAAAATAACATAGCAATGTATATGGAATTTTTAATTTTCTGTTTTACATGAGTAGGTATCCAAATTTCCCAATATTCAAAATTAGAAACATGATACATTCTCTTATTAACCCATGTTCCCACAGTTTTCCTACACTTAGTTGATGCACAACCTCTATCTTAAGCAAACCAAAGATTCAATTGGGATATTTAATTTGTTTATTTGCTTAAGGCTAGTGATGTAGTAAAATATTAAACAAATGGGGATTAAAAAGCTCAAAGTGGCTAACAAAGGTAATTTAAAGGGTAGGCTTATTTGGGATAAGTGAGCTAAACAAATGATGGCCTCAATCATATGCAAGCATGTAAATATACTAAATAATGGACAGACAAAATGGAATAAAGTAAAGATTGCAATCATAGAGATGAAAACACACAAGAATAAAATATTTATGGTTAAATAACGTAACCATGTAAATAAGCTCAAATCTTACAGGTTGTGTGTTCTAGCTTTTAACTATGTTCCAAATACAACTTCCAAACAAGTTTAACACATAGAAATTTTTAGTTTTTACTTTAAATTAGTGAAATATTATAAAATAGAGTCTTGAAAAGAAGTTTATTACTTCAACCAAGTGGTTGTAAAATATGCACAAAATCTAACTATAATGCAATCAAACATGCAAATGCAAGAACTAACTACAAAGAAGTTTAAACATTGGTGTTGAGTCAGAAAATAACTAACCTGTGAAATTCGGTATCGACCTCCCTATACTTAAAGGTTGCACCGTCCTCGGTGCATGCTAAGATGTGCAAGTGGACAGGCTACTCTAACTGATGCCTATTCTCTAAAGATTATGCGGTAGACTTGTTCACTGTTCCAGTTAGAAACTCGTATTTTTCCCTCTTAGTGGCCAGCCTGAAAGAAGAGGAAAAAGAAGAAAACGTAACCCAGAAGTAAAGATAAGAAAAGAAATAAAGTCTGGGTGGGTTAATTCCAAATAATGAGGGTCTCAATTACATGGTAGCTACAACATGCAAGTGAGAAAACAATAGAAGCACATGGCATGTCAACTAAATAGCAAACAAGTTAAGAAGCATCTAAAATAATGCAGGAGATATGCAACAGATGAGTAAAAAGATTGTAACACCAATGTAAAACAACAAATATAGAAAAGAAATGGAGAAGAAGAGAAAGAAAAAAAGGAGGAAAGAAGGAGAAGAGAGTAAAGAGAGCAGAAGAAAAAGAATGAATAAGATGAAGAATGGAGATAATAGAAGAAAGAAAGGAAGGAAGAAGAAAGAATTAAGAAAGGGGAAAGAAAAAGATTAAGAAAAGATAAGATAGTTGGCGCTGGAATGGATAGGTTGTGCGGCGCAGGGGACGCGGACGCGTGCGTCACGCAAACGCGTGGACTGCGCTGGGCTCGTGTGACGCGGACGCATGGGGTACGCGGTCGCGTGGTTTGGTTGGCGCTTCCAGCACCATTCCAGCAACATTCCAGCACAACTTTCTGTCTAGACATATTTTTACGTCAATTTTGCAGGCCACGCGTGCGCGTGGGTGATGCGGACGCGTGGGGGCTGGGTTTTGCAAATTACGCGAACGCGTCAGTGACGTGTTCGCGTGGGCCAGTTTATGCCTATGGCACGCCTCCAGCCACACTCCTGCATAACTATCTGTTTTTTTTCTTCATTGTTGTGAAGGCACTATGACGCGAGCGTGTCAACGACGCTGGCGTGTCGCATGCCTTAATCCCTTTTTATTTAATTATGAAAAATGCATAATGCAGTATGCAGATGTTGATGCGGATGTTATGAATAATTCCAGGTTCAATAAAAGAAAATAAAATTAAAAAACAAACAAAACTAAATAAAATTATAATTGAAAAAGGAACGATCATACCATGGTGGGTTGTCTCCCACCTAGCACTTTTAGTTAAAGTCCTTAAGTTAGACATTTGGTGAGCTCCCTGTTATGGTGGCTTATGCTTGTACTGATCCAAGAATCCCCACCAATGTTTGTACTTCCAATAGCCTCCGGGATCCCAAACTAGGCGCAGAAAGCCTTCAAGCAAGTTAAAGCAAGTGACAAGGCCCCACGAGTGTTGATTGTTGGAATGAATTCCGGGGTCCCAAACCTTGCTTTTGCACCCGTCTTTATGTAGATTATCATGATTCCATCCGGGTGGCACGCAATTGAAATTTTCCCTACAGCTTCCAAACAACTTCCAAGACCCATTCAATTGAGCTTCACACCAAACCTTGCATTTCAACTTGGAGCATACAACCATGTTGAACCTTGGTGGACAACTCTAGCCACTAACCATCTTCTTCTTGCTCTTAATGCCACAAAGAGCTCTAAATTGACCATCCATCTCTAGAAGCCCATATTCAAGTGAGAAAATAAAGATTAAGGAAGAGAATTTTACCCACTTGAATGTTGATTTGGACAGTAATGGCTTTGGGAGAGGTGTTTCTAAGGATCTTGCAAGCTCCACTCCCTTGTGCTCTTCTTTGACAACTTCCACCTCTTTGCAATCTTCTTCAATATCAACCTCTTCCTCTTGGTAGTTTTCTTCCAATTCAATCTCTTCTTCATTGTTCACCAAGGGCATGGGAGGTGGTGCTTCTTCTTCTTTCATCTCTATGTCAAGTCCAATGGGAGAGGGTTCAAATGTAGATAAAAATTCATCAATGAGATGCCTTGGAGGTTGTACACCTTCATCAACATCAGTTTCAAAAGTCTTTGAAGGAGGCTCTATAACTTGACTTTCCCATGGAGGTTCAGCATCTCCTAAGTCTTCAACAACTTCTTCCTCTTCAATGGCAGGCATAGCTTCTTCCAATTGTTCCAATACAAAATCGTGTTGCTCACTGTCCACCGGAGTTTCCAACTTCTCCTTCATGCCACGTTCTTCAGTAGATTCTCCACATGAAGCCATGGGGATTCCTTGAATGTCCGAACATCGGGAAGGTAATTGATTTATCGCTTGATCCAGTTGGCGAAGGGTTGCATGAAATTTTTCCACTGTTTCCTTGAGACGATCCCTTGATTCTTGTTGCGCTTGGCTATCATAAGTAGGATCATAGTGCTCTTGGATTGATGGATATGGAGATAGTGTATATTGAGGTGGTGGTTCTTGGGAGTAATTGGGGTGATTCTATATATGGTTCATACGGTTCATAGGGTGGTTGATATGGTGGATATGGGTTAGGGTCATATGGAGGTGAATGGCGGAAAGGGGCTTGTGAGTATGGTGGTCCAAAGCTATGTTGATGAGGGGGTTCATAGGCATATGGTGGTGGATGTTGATAATCAAAAGAGTGCTCACTATAGCCATTGCCTTGATATGCATCACAGAATGGTTGTTGATAGTCCATTGGAGGTGGTTGTTTCCATGAGGGTTGATCAAATTCTTGTGGCTGCTCCCATCTTGATTGTTCCATCCTTGGGGCATGTTCTCATTGTAATCTGCTTTTTCTACAACATAGTTGTAACCAGACTCATAGCCAAAGGGGTGAGAGTTCATAGTAGTAGGAGAAAATAGAAACAAAAACTAACAAAAAGAAAATATTTTGAAAAAGATATGATTTTTTTGAAAAAGATAGGATAAGATTTTGAAAAAGATATAATTTTTGAAAAAGATTTAAATTTTGAAATTTAAAACTAAGATAAGATAAGATAAAAATCTTAAAATAAAAATCTGACTTTTTTTTTTCGAAAAAAATCAATTTAAAAGCAAATATTTTCAATAACCAATAATAAGGCACACATTTGCAATTCCCCGGCAACGGCGCCATTTTAACGATCGGATTTCCTGTCGGTAAAGAAATACACAAATATATGATCGCGTTGTAAGTATAGCTTCTAAACCAACAGAAAATCCTTTCATACAAACGTTTAGTTGTCACAAGTAACAAACCCAATAAAATTTATAAACCGAAGTATTCAAACCTCGAGTCGTCTTCTCAAGGAATTGCAGGGAAGTGTGATTTATTATTGGTTATGGAAAAAGGTATATTTTTGGGTTTTTGAAATAAAGGAACAAGTAATTTAAATGACAAGAAAAATAAATTAATAATTAGAAAATCTCTTGGCAAGGTATAAGAATTGGAAATCCCATCCTAGTTATCCTTGTCAGGTGTGATGAGTATTGTCCGTTGCTCCCACTTAGTTAACTCTTACTAAATAAAGGAAATTCAAGTGGACCAATTAATTTGATTCCTCCAATCCTAGTCAACTCCTAAGGAAAGACTAGCTTTAGAGGGATCCAAATCAACCAGCAAACTTCAAATATTAATCAACTGCTGAGTTTGATAACTCAAGTGTCACCAATTACTCAACCAAAGCCAAAAAGGAAAAATCCAAATTATTTATATAATAAACAAAAGAAAGCAATAATAAGTCTGAAATACCTCAAATTATATTAAAATAAAGAAAATAAATCTAAACATAAGGAGTTCATAAACCAAATTAAGAAAATAAATAAAAGGAATATTGAACCTGGGAATTAAGAAGAAGAAATTCTAAATCCTTTAAGAGGAATCCTAATCCTAAATCCTAAGAGAGAGGAGAGAGCATCTCTCTCTAAAAACTACATCTAAATCCTAAAAACTATGTATGAATGTATGTTGTATGATGTATCTGATGAATAAAAGGATTCTCCCACTTTATAGCCTTTAATCTGTGCTTTCTGGGCCAAAAACTGGGTCAGAAACACCCCAGAAATTGCCCCCAGCAATTTCTGGTTCATACAGGTCGCGGCAAAGTGACGCGGAGGCGTCGTCTACGCGTTTGCATGGATTGAAATTTGCAGATGCGATGCGGGCGCGTCATCCACGCGTTCGCGTCACCTAACTTCGGGGCAGCTATAACAAATTATATATCGTTGCGAAGCCCCAGATGTTAGCTTTCCAACGCAACTAGAACCATCTAATTTGGACCTCTGTAGCTCATGTTATGACCGTTTGAGTGCGAAGAGGTCAGGCTAGACAACTTAGCAATTTCTTCAACTTCTTGTATTCCTTCCACTTTTGCATGCTTCCTTTCCATCCTCTAAGCCATTCCTGCCCTGTAATCTCTGAAAACACTTAACACACATATCACGGCATCGAATGGTAATAAGAGAGGATTAAACATAGCAAATTTAAAGTCCAAAGAAGCATGTTTTCAATCATAGCACAAAATCTGGAAGGAAAAAGTAAAACATGCGAATAGTATGAATAAGTGGGTAAAGAGTTGATAAAAATCACTCAATTGAGCACAAGATAAACCATAAATAGTGGTTTATCAGACATCAAACATCAAACTGCATTAAAGGAGATTCAAATCCAACATGAGTGCAAAAAAAGTAAACATCACAAAATGCAAGAATTAATGAAACCCATAACTAACATAAGTAAGAAAATCAACAATAGTAATGAAGATAAACATAAAAGAGACATGGAAACATGAAATTGCATTAGAAGAAATTAAGATCCAACAATGGTTCATCAACATAAAAGAGAGCAAAATAAGAAATGACAAGTAAAACTAGAAGAGCAAAGATGTAATAACAAGAAATTAAAAGGGAAGACTAAATCAAAACAAGAATTGAAAACCTGGATTTAAGATAATTAAACCTAGACTACCCTAAATTCTAGAGAGAAGGGAGAGCTTCTTTCTCTAGAATTCTAACCTAAACCATGATGCAAAAACTAAACTATGACTACTTGGTTCATTCCCCTGCAATCCTTGAGTTCAATAGCATCAGAAATGAGTTGGATTAGGCCCAAAATGCTTCAGAAATTGCTGGCCACGAGTTGCCTTTAGTGAGTCACGCTGATCTACCCATGCGTGCGTGTGGAGGACTCCTACGCATCTCTAAACGCCAGCAAACTATGGTAAATTTTATATCATTTTAAAGCCCCGAATGTTAGCTTTCCAGCGCAACTAGAACGCCTCATTTGGACCTCTATAACTCAGGTTATGGTCAATTGAGTAAGAAGAGGTCAGGCTTGACAGCTTTGCGATTCCTTCATTTCTTCATGAGTTCTCCAACTTTGCATGCTTTTCTTCATTCCTTCAACCCAATCTTTGCCTTCTAATTCTGAAATCACTTAACAAATTTATCAAAGCATTGAATGGAATTAAAGTGAATTGAATTTAGCTATTTTAAAGCCTAAAAAGTATGTTTTCACACTTAACCACAAATTAAGGGAGAATTACAAAACCATGCTATTTCTTTGAATAACTGTGGGAAAAGTTGATAAAATCTCCTAAATTACGCACAAGATAAACCACAAAATTGGGTTTTATCGAACCTCCCCACACTTAAACTAAGCATGTCCTCATGCTAAGAATAACATATAACAACCTATATAATTCTAATACAATATACTACCCATGATTCCCACTTTTTCACATACTCATGTATTCTCTTTAATTCACATTCCATATGCATTGTTATTGTACTTTACTTTGGGGCATTTTTGTCCACTTTTATTGCATTTATATATATATATATATATATATATATATATATATATATATTTGTTTCTTTTATTTTTCAATTTCTTTTTCTATAATTTTTTTCACATTTTTTTTCACAACAAAGTACATACAAATGTATCAATGCATATCGTTGGTGTGCGAAATTCACTACTTTTCACAACTCAAATAATCCCTAGTAATGGCCCCAAAAACTTGGTGCTCAATACCATGGCATAAACACAACTTTGCACAACTAACCAGCAAGTGCACTGGGTCGTCCAAGTAATAAACCTTACGCGAGTAAGGGTCGATCCCACGGAGATTGTTGGTATGAAGCAAGCTATGGTCACCTTGTAAATCTTAGTCAGGCAGACTCAAATGGGTATAGATGATGAATGAATAAACATAAAGATAAAGATAGAGATACTGTATGTCATTGGTGAGAGCTTCAGATAAGCGTATGAAGATGCTTGTCCCTTCCGTCTCTGCTTCCTACTGTCTTCATCCATCCTTCTTACTCCTTTCCATGGCAAGCTTATGCAAGGGTTTCACCGTTGTCAGTGGCTACCCCCATCCTCTCAGTGGAAATGTTCAACGCACCCTGTCACGGCACGGCTATCCATCTGTCGGTTCTCGATCAGGCCGGAATAGAATCCAGTGATTCTTTTGCGTCTGTCACTAACGCCCCGCCCTCGGAGTTTGAAGCACGTCACAGTCATTCAATCATTGAATCCTACTCAGAATACCACAGACAAGGTTAGACCTTCCGGATTCTTGAATGCCGCCATCAGTTCTTGCCTATACCACGAAGACTCTGATCTCATGGATTGGCTGGCTCGTTTGTTAGGCGAGCACTCGGTTGTCAGGCGATCAACCATGCATCGTGTATCAGGAATCCAAGAGATAAACATTAGAGCCTCGTTTGCTTGTAGAACAAAAGTGGTTGTCAGTCACTTTGTTCATAAGTGAGAATGATGATGAGTGTCACATAATCATCACATTCATCAAGTTCTTGAGTGCGAATGAATATCTTAGAATAAGAACAAGCGGAATTGAATAGAAGAACAATAGTAATTGCATTAATACTCGAGGTACAGCAGAGCTCCACACCTTAATCTATGGTGTGTAGAAACTCCACCGTTGAAAATACATAAGAACAAGGTCTAGACATGGCCGTGAGGCCAGCCTCCCCAAGTGATCAAAAGATCTAAAGATCAAAAGATTCCAAAGATCAGAAGATGAAAATACAATAGTAAAAGATCCTATATATAGAGAACTAGTAGCCTAGGGTGTACAGAGATGAGTAAATGACATAAAAATCCACTTCCGGGCCCACTTGGTGTGCTTGGGGCTGAGCAATGAAGCATTCGTGTAGAGACTCTTCTTGAGTTAAACGCCAGCTTTATGCCAGTTTGGGCGTTTAACTCCCATTTTGGTGCCAGTTCCAGCGTTAACGCTGGGAATTCTGAAGGTGACTTTGAACGCCGGTTTGGGCCATCAAATCTTGGGCAAAGTATGGACATATATTGCTGGAAAGCCCAGGATGTCTACTTTCCAACGCCGTTGAGAGCGCGCCAATTGGGCGTCTTTAGCTCCAAAAAATCCACTTCGAGTGCAGGGAGGTCAGAATCCAACAGCATCTGCAGTCCTTTTCAGTCTCTGAATCAGATTTTTGCTCAGGTCCCTCAATTTCAGCCAGAGAAAACCTGAAATCACAGAAAACACACAAACTCATAGTAAAGCCCAGAAAAGTGAATTTAACTAAAAACTAATAAAAATATACTGAGAACTCAACTAAAACTACTAAAAACATATTAAAAACAATGCCAAAAAGCGTACAATTATCCGCTCATCACAACACCAAACTTAATTGTGCTTGTCCCCAAGCAACTAAAAATCAAAAAAGATAAAAGAAGAGAATATGCAATGAACTCAAAAACATCTATGAAGATCAGTATTAATTAGATGAGCGGGGCTTTTAGCTTTTTGCCTCTGAATAGTTTTGGCATCTCACTCTATCCTTTGAAATTCAGAATGATTGGCTTCTTTAGGAACTTAGAATCCAGATAGTGTTATTGATTCTCCTAGTTAAGTATGATGATTCTTGAACACAGCTACTTTATGAGTCTTGGCCATGGCCCAAAGCACTCTGTCTTCCAGTATTACCACCGGATACATACATGCCACAGACACATAATTGGTGTGAACCTTTTTCAGATTGTGACTCAGCTTTGCTAGAGTCCCCAATTAGAGGTGTCCAGGGTTCTTAAGCACATCTTTTGCCTTGGATCACACTTTATTTCTTTCTTTCTTTCTTTTCTTTTTCTCTTTTTTTCCTTTTTTTTTCGTTTTTTCTCTTTTTTTGTATTCACTGCTTTTTCTTGCTTCAAGAATCATTTTTATGATTTTTCAGATCCTCAGTAACATGTCTCCTTTTCATCATTCTTTGAAGAGCCAAAATTCATGAACCACAATTCAAAAGACATATGCACTGTTCAAGCATACATTCAGAAAAAAAAAATGTTGCCACCACATCAAATAATTAAACTGTTATAAAATTCAAAATTCATGCAATTCTTATCTTTTTCAATTAAGAACATTTTCATTTAAGAGAGGTGATGGATCATAGGACATTCATAACTTTTAGGCATAGACACTAATGATCACAAGACACAAAATAGATAAACACAAGCACTAAAATTCGAAAAAACAGGAAAATAAAGAACAAGGAGATTAAAGAACGGGTCCACCTTAGTGATGGCGGCTTGTTCTTCCTCTTGAAGGTCTTATGGAGTGCTTGAGCTCCTCAATGTCTCTTCCTGTCTTTGTTGCTCCTCTCATGATTCTTTGATCTTCTCTAATTTCATGGAGGAGGATGGAATGTTCTTGGTGCTCCACCCTTAGTTGTCCCATGTGGAGCTCAACTCTCCTAGGGAGGTGTTATTTGCTCCCAATAATCTTGTGGAGGAAGTGCATCCCTTGAGGCATCTCAGGGATTCATGATGAGAAGGGTCTCTTGTTTGCTCCATCCTCTTCTTAGTAATGGGCTTGTCCTCATCAATGGGGATGTCTCCCTCTATGTCAACTCCAACTGAATAACAGAGGTGACAAATGAGGTGAGGAAAGGCTAACCTTGCCAAGGTAGAGGACTTGTCCGCCACCTTATAAAGTTCTTGGGCTATAACCTCATGAACTTCCACTTCTTCTCCAATCATGATGCTATGAATCATGATGGCCCGGTCTAGAGTAACTTCAGACCGGTTGCTAGTGGGAATGATTGAGCGTTGGATAAACTCCAACCATCCTCTAGCCACGGGCTTGAGGTCATGCATTCTTAATTGAACCGGCTTCCCTCTTGTTCTCTTCTATTGGGCGCCCTCTTCACAAATGTCAGTGAGGACTTGGTCCAACCTTTGATCAAAGTTGACCCTTCTAGTGTAAGGATGTTCATCTCCTTGTATCATGGGCAAGTTGAATGCCAACCTTACATTTTCCGGACTAAAATCCAAGTATTTCCCCCGAACCATAGTAAGCCAATTCCTTGGGTTTGGGTTCACACTTTGATCATGGCTCTTGGTGATCCATGCATTGGCATAGACCTCTTGAACCATAAGATTCCACTTGTTGAATGGGGTTGGTGAGAACTTCCCAACCTCTCTTAATCTCATGTCGGATCTCTGGATATTCACTCTTTTTGAGTGAAAAAGGGACCTCAGGGATCACCTTCTTCAAGGCCACAACTTCATAGAAGTGGTCTTGATGCACCCTTGAGATGAATCTCTCCATCTCCCATGACTCGGAGTGAAGCTTTGCCTTCCCTTTCCTCTTTCTAGAGGTTTCTCCGGCTTGGATGCCAGGATCACCTTCTTCAAGGCCACACTTCATAGAAGTGGTCTTGATGCACCCTTGAGATGAATCTCTCCATCTCCCATGACTCGGAGGTGGAAGCTTTTTGCCTTCCCTTTCCTCTTTCTAGAGGTTTCTCCGGCCTTGGATGCCATAAATGTTATGGAAAAACAAAAAGCAATGATTTTACCACACCAAACTTAAAAGAAGAAGGGAATGGCTTTTTGTGTTTGGCCAAAGAGGGAGAGAAGTGGTGTTTAGGTTGTGTGAAAATGAAGGGGTGAAGAAAGGTTTATATAGAGAGGGGGGCTCATGGTTCGGTCATGTATGGGTGGGTTTGGGAGGGAAAGTGGTTTGAATTTGAAGGGTGAGGTAGGTGGGGTTTTATGAAGGATGGATGTGAGTGGTGAAGAGAAAGATGGATTTGATAGGTGAAGGGTTTTTTTGGGGAAAAGGTGTTGAGGTGATTGGTGAATGGTGAAAAAAAGAGGGTGTGGGTTTGGTGGGATCCTGTGGGTCCACAGATCCTGAGTGTCAAGGAAAAGTCATCCCTGCACCAAATGGCATGAAAAAACACGTTTTGAGCCAATTCTGGCGTTAACGCCGGGCTGGTGCCCATTTCTGGCGTTTAACGCCAGGTTCTGCCCTTTCCTGGCGTTTAACGCCAGTCTGGTGCCCCTTTCTGGCGTTAAATGCCCAGAATGGTGCCAGACTGGGCGTTAAACCCCACCTGCTAGCCTTACTGGCGTTTAAACGCCAGTAGGTTCTTCCTCCAGGGTGTGCTATTTTTCTTCCTGTTTTTCATTCTGTTTTTGCTTTTTCAATTGATTTTGTGACTTCTCATGATCATCAACCTACAAAAACATAAAATAACAAAAGAAAATAGATAAAATATACATTGGGTTGCCTCCCAACAAGCGCTTTTTTAATGTTAGTAGCTTGACAGAGGGCTCTCATGGAGCCTCACAGATACTCAGAGCAATGTTGGAACCTCCCAACACCAAACTTAGAGTTTGAATGTGGGGGTTCAACACCAAACTTAGAGTTTGGTTGTGGCCTCCCAACACCAACTTAGAGTTTGACTGTGGGGGCTCTACTTGACTCTGATTTGAGAGAAGCTCTTCATGCTTCCTCTCCATGGTGACAGAGGGGTATCCTTGAGCCTTAGACACAAAGGATTCTTTATTCACTTGAATGATCAGTTCACCTCCATCAACATCAATAACAGCCTTTGCTGTGGCTAGGAAGGGTCTGCCAAGTATGATAGATTCATCCATGCATTTCCCAGTCTCTAGGACTATGAAATCAGTAGGGATGTAATGGTCTTCAACTTTTACCAGAACATCCTCTACAAGTCCATAAGCTTGTTTTCTTGAGTTGTCTGCCATCTCTAGTGAGATTCTTGCAGCTTGTACCTCAAAGATCCCTAGCTTCTCCATTACAGAGGGAGGCATGAGGTTTACACTTGACCCTAAGTCACACAGAGCCTTCTTGAAGGTCATGGTGCCTATGGTACAAGGTATGGAAAACTTCCCAGGATCTTGTCTCTTTTGAGGTAATTTCTGCCTAGACAAGTCATCCAGTTCTTTGGTGAGCAAAGGAGGTTCATCCTCCCAAGTCTCACTTCCAAATAACTTGTCATTTAGCTTCATGATTGCTCCAAGGTATTTAGCAACTTGCTCTTCAGTGACATACTCATCCTCTTCAGAGGAAGAATACTCATCAGAGCTCATGAAAGGCAGAAGTAAGTCCAATGGAATCTCTATGGTCTCATTTTGAGCCTCAGATTCCCATGGTTCCTCATTAGGGAACTCATTGGAGGTCAGTGCACGCCCATTGAGGTCTCCCTCAGTGGCGTTCACTTCCTCTCCCTTCTCTCCAAATTCGGCCATGTTGATGGCCTTGCACTCACCTTTTGGATTTTCTTCTGTATTGCTTGGGAGAGTACTAGGAGGGAGCTCAGTAACTTTCTTGCTCAGCTGTCCCACTTGTGCCTCCAAATTCCTAATGGAGGACCTTGTTTCAGTCATGAAACTTTGAGTGGTTTTGATTAGATCAGAGACCATGGTTGCTAAGTCAGAGGTGTTCTGCTTAGAACTCTCTGTCTATTGCTGAGAAGATGATGGAAAAGGCTTGCCATTGCTAAACCTGTTTCTTCCACCATTATTGTTGTTGAAACCTTGTTGAGGTCTCTGTTGATTCTTCCATGAGAAATTTGGATGATTTCTCCATGAAGAATTATAGGTGTTTCCATAGGGTTCTCCTATGTAATTCACCTCTTCCATTGAAGGGTTCTCAGGATCATAAGCTTCTTCTTCAGATGAAGCATCCTTAGTACTGCTTGGTGCATTTTGCATTCCAGACAGACTTTGAGAAATCAAATTGACTTGCTGAGTCAATATCGTGTTCTGAGCCAATATGGCATTCAGAGTATCAATCTCAATAACTCCTTTCTTCTGATTTGTCCCGTTGTTCACAGGATTCCTTTCAGAAGTGTACATGAATTGGTTATTTGCAACCATTTCAATTAGCTCTTGAGCTTCTGTAGGCGTCTTCTTCAGATGAAGAGATCCTCCAGCAGAGCTATCCAAAGACATCTTGGATAGTTCAGACAGACCATCATAGAAAATACCTATGATGCTCCATTCAGAAAGCATGTCAGAAGGACATTTTCTGATCAATTGTTTGTATCTTTCCCAAGCTTCATAGAGGGATTCTCCTTCCTTCTGTCTGAAGGTTTGGACTTCCACTCTAAGCTTACTCAATTTTTGAGGTGGAAAGAACTTTGCCAAGAAGGCATTGACTAGCTTTTCCCATGAGTCCAGGCTTTCTTTAGGTTGTGAGTCCAACCATGTCCTAGCTCTGTCTCTTACAGTAAAAGGGAATAGCATAAGTCTGTAGACCTTAGGGTCAATCCCATTAGTCTTGACAGTGTCACAGATTTGCAAGAATTCAGCTAAAAACTGATGAGGATCTTCCAATGGAAGTCCATGGAACTTGCAATTCTGTTGCATTAGAGAAACTAATTGAGGCTTAAGCTCAAAGTTGTTTGCTCCAATGGCAGGGATAGAGATGCTTCTCCCATAGAAGTCGGGAGTAGGTGCAGTAAAGTCACCCAGCACCTTCCTTGCATTGTTGTTGTTGTTGTTGTTTTCGGCTGCCATGGTTTCTTCTTCCTTGAAGATTTCTGTTAGATCCTCTACAGAGAGTTGTGCCTTAGCTTCTCTTAGCTTTCGCTTCAAGGTCCTTTCAGGTTCAGGGTTAGCTTCAACAAGAATGCCTTTGTCTTTGTTCCTGCTCATATGAAAGAGAAGAGAACAAGAAAATATGGAATCCTCTATGTCACAGTATAGAGATTCCTTGAGGTGTTAGAGGAACAGAAAAATAGAAGGAAGAGGTAGAAGAATTCGAACTTAGTGAGATAGAGTTCGAATTGTGCATTGAGAAGGAGTGGTACTCCATAAATAGAAGGATGTGAGAAAAGAGGAAGAAATTTTCGAAAATTAATTAAAAAGATTTTAAAAATATTTTGAAAAAACTTTAATTTGATTTTCGAAAAACAAGAGTGAGAAAGAGATCAAGTAATTTTTGAAAAAGATTTGAAATTAGAAATCAAAAAGATATGATAAAAAAAATTGTTTTGAAAAAGATGTGATTAAAAAGATTTGATTGAAAAGTTATGGTTTTAATAAGATATGATTGAAAAACAATTTTAAAAAGATTTGATTTTAAAAATTGATGACTTGCCTAACAAGAAAAGATATGATTCAAACATTAAACCTTTCTCAACAGAAAAGGCAACATACTTGAAATGTTCAATCAAATCATTAATTGTTAGCAAGTATCTTTGAAAAAGGAAAGAAATAGATTTTGAAAACATTTGATTGAAAAGATATGATTTGAAAAAGATATGATTTGAAAAAGATTTGATTTTGAAAAAACTTTGAAAACTTGAAAAAAATTGATTTTGAAAACAAAATCCTTCCCCTTGTGCCATCCTGGCGTTAAACGCCCAGAATGGTGCACATTCTGGCGTTTAACGCCCAATGCACTACCTTTTTGGGCGTTAAACGCCCAACCAGGCACCCTGGCTGGCGTTTAAACGCCAGTCTGTCCTTCTTCACTGGGCATTTTGAACGCCCAGCTTTTTCTGTGTAATTCTTCTGCTGCATGTTCTGAATCTTCAGTTCCCTGTACTATTGACTTGAAAATAGAACCAAGATCAAATAAACAATGCATGCAAGACACCAAACTTAAAATTAGACACTAGACTCAAACAAGAAACATAAAATATTTTTGGTTTTTTATGATTTTGAAAAATTTTTTTGGATTTTTCGAAAACTATAATGAAATAGAAAATAAAGGTTTCAGAATTCTTAATTTGGATTCCAGGAATCGTTGCAATGCTAGTCTAAGACTCCGGTCCAGGAATTAGACATGGCTTCACAGCCAGCCAAGCTTTCAAAGAAAGCTTCGGTCCAAAACACTAGACATGGCCAATGGCCAGCCAAGCCTCAGCAGATCATTGCTCCAATAGCAAGTTTGATAGAAATCAACAAGCTCTTGTGATGATAAGTTGAAACCCCGGTCCAATAAGATTAGACATGGCTTCTCAGCCAGCCAGACTTCAACAGATCATCATGAAACTCTAGAATTCATTCTTAAGAACTCTGAAAAAAAATACCTAATCTAAGCAACAAGATGAACCGTCAGTTGTCCATACTCGAAACAATCCCCGGCAACGGCGCCAAAAACTTGGTGTGCGAAATTGTGATCACTACTTTTCACAACTCAAATAATCCCTAGTAATGGCCCCAAAAACTTGGTGCTCAATACCATGGCATAAACACAACTTTGCACAACTAACCAGCAAGTGCACTGGGTCGTCCAAGTAATAAACCTTACGCGAGTAAGGGTCGATCCCACGGAGATTGTTGGTATGAAGCAAGCTATGGTCACCTTGTAAATCTTAGTCAGGCAGACTCAAATGGGTATAGATGATGAATGAATAAAACATAAAGATTAAGATAGAGATACTTATGTATGTCATTGGTGAGAGCTTCAGATAAGCGTATGAAGATGTTTGTCCCTTCCGTCTCTCTGCTTTCCTACTGTCTTCATCCAATCCTTCTTACTCCTTTCCATGGCAAGCTTATGCAAGGGTTTCACCGTTGTCAGTGGCTACCTCCCATCCTCTCAGTGGAAATGTTCAACGCACCCTGTCACGGCACGGCTATCCATCTGTCGGTTCTCGATCAGGCCGGAATAGAATCCAGTGATTCTTTTGCGTCTGTCACTAACGCCCCGCCCTCAGGAGTTTGAAGCACGTCACAGTCATTCAATCATTGAATCCTACTCAGAATACCACAGACAAGGTTAGACCTTCCGGATTCTCTTGAATGCCGCCATCAGTTCTTGCCTATACCACGAAGACTCTGATCTCACGGAATGGCTGGCTCGTTTGTCAGGCGAGCACTCAGTTGTCAGGCGATCAACCATGCATCGTGTATCAGGAATCCAAGAGATAAACATTAGAGCCTCGTTTGCTTGTAGAACAAAAGTGGTTGTCAGTCACTTTGTTCATAAGTGAGAATGATGATGAGCGTCACATAATCATCACATTCATCAAGTTCTTGAGTGCGAATGAATATCTTAGAATAAGAACAAGCAGAATTGAATAGAAGAACAATAGTAATTGCATTAATACTCGAGGTACAGCAGAGCTCCACACCTTAATCTATGGTGTGTAGAAACTCCACCGTTGAAAATACATAAGAACAAGGTCTAGGCATGGCCGTCAGGCCAGCCTCCCAAAGTGATCAAAAGATCTAAAGATCAAAAGATTCCAAAGATCAGAAGATGAAAATACAATAGTAAAAGGTCCTATATATAGAGAACTAGTAGCCTAGGGTGTACAGAGATGAGTAAATGACATAAAAATCTACTTCCGGGCCCACTTGGTGTGTGCTTGGGCTGAGCAATGAAGCATTTTCGTGTAGAGACTCTTCTTGGAGTTAAACGCCAGCTTTTATGCCAGTTTGGGCGTTTAACTCCCATTTTGGTGCCAGTTCCGGCGTTTAACGCTGGGAATTCTGAAGGTGACTTTGAACGCCGGTTTGGGCCATCAAATCTTGGGAAAAGTATGGACTATCATATATTGCTGGAAAGCCCAGGATGTCTACTTTCCAACGCCGTTGAGAGCGCGCCAATTGTGTTTTTGTAGCTCCAGAAAATCCACTTCGAGTGCAGGGAGGTCAGAATCCAACAGCATCTGCAGTCCTTTTCAGTCTCTGAATCAGATTTTTGCTCAGGTCCCTCAATTTCAGCCAGAAAATACCTGAAATCATAGAAAAACACACAAACTCATAGTAAAGTCCAGAAAAGTGAATTTTAACTAAAAACTAATAAAAATATACTGAGAACTCAACTAAAACTACTAAAAACATACTAAAAACAATGCCAAAAAGCGTACAAATTATCCGCTCATCAATCGTTTACACATTTAATGCATGAGTATGTACCCCAATTCCCAAGATTTTGACAAAAACACAAAAGCACTCTTTATCCAAACCAATGTTACCAACTCTCCCACTTTTAAATGATAAGCACTCTCACTAGCCTAAGCTAATCAAAGATCCAAATTAAGGGATATTTATTGTTTTTCGCTTTAGGCTTGTAATGTGCTAATATTAAGAACAATTGGGTTAAGTGTAGACTCAAAATTGGCTAACAATGGGAGATAAAAGGTAGGCTATTTGGGGCAAGTGAGCTAATGAAACAATGGCCTCAATCATATAAATACATGTATACACAAAATAATGGACATATAGAATCAAACAAATCAAAGATTACAATCATAAAAAGAGAATAATGCACACAAGAATGGAAAATAAGTGGTTATAAAATGTACCCACGCAATTAGGCTCAAATCTCACATGCTTGTGTTCTTAGCTCAAAACCATATTCAAAAATACATTCTTCAAGCAAGTTCAACAAAAAAAATTTTTTCAAATTGGTAGGGTGCCCTAAAAACAGTTTCTTGGAAAAGAAGTCATCACCCTAACCAAGTAGTCCTAACATAAAAAGAAGTGGTAAAATATGTACAACTTCTAACTAACATGCAACCTATCATGCAATGCAACAACTAACTAAAAAGGAAAAATTAGAAAAAATTTTGGTGTTGTGGTGTGATGAGCGGATAATTTATACGCTTTTTGGCATTGTTTTTAGGTAGCTTTTAGTATGTTTTAGTTACCTTTTATTATATTTTTATTAGTTTTTATGAAAAAATCACATTTCTGGACTTTACTATGAGTTTATGTGTATTTCTGTAATTTCAGTTATTTTCTGGCTGAAGTTGAGGGACCTGAGCAAAAATCTGATTCAGAGGCTGAGAAAAGACTGCAGATGTTGTTGGATTCTGACCTCCCTGCACTCAAACATGTTTTTCTGTAGCTACAAAAGTCCAATTGGTGCGCTCTCAATTGGGCTGGAAATCTAACATCTTGGGCTTTTCAGAAATGTATAATTGTCTACACTTTGTCCGAGATTTGATGGCCAAAATTCGCGTTAAAACGCCCACTAAAGACCCTTTTCTGGCGTAAAACGCCGGAACTGGCACCAGAACAGGAGTTAAACGCCCAAACTGTCATCCAAGCTGGTGTTTAACTCCAGAAAAAGCCTTTGCACGTGTAAAGCTCAATGCTCAGCCCAAGTACACTCCAAGTGGGCCCCGGAAGTGGATTTCTGCACTATCTGCACTTAGTTACTTATTTTCTGTAATCCTTAGTAACTAGTTTAGTATAAATAGCACTTTTTACTATTGTATTTTATCTTTAGATCAACTTTTATGCCATTTTTTACATTTGGGGAGGCTGGCCATTCGGCAATGCCTAGACCTTTTTCTCTTATGTATTTTCCAACAGTGGAGTTTCTACACCTCATAGATTAAGGTGCGGAGCTCTGTTGTTCTTCATGAATTAATGCAAGTACTATTGTTTCTCTTTCAATTCACGCTTACTTCTTCTCCAAGATATACTCTCGTATTTAATTCAATTAAGTCAGAAAATGAAGGGGTGACCCGTGAAAATCACCCACGATCTTCGTTACTCGCTTAGCCATGATCTGCATGCCTAACAACTACAACGGTCTACCTGATGTTCAATGTAGTCATTGGACGACAGCCAGAGTATAGTCTCTTGAGTATCTGATCCACGGGTTTGACTTACCTCTCCTGACAACAGAGCATTCAAATCCGTGAGATTAGAACCTTCGTGGTATAGGCTAAAACCAATTGGCAGCAATCCTGATATCCAGAAAGTCTAAACCTTGTCTGTGGTATTCCGAGTAGGATCTAGGACGGGATGACTGTGACGAGCTTCAAACTCATGAATGTTGGGTGTAGTGACAGTGTACAAAAAGATAGAGAGATCATATTCTAACACAAGTGAGAACCGACAGATGATTAGCCGTGCGGTAGCTGTGCTTGGTATTTTTCATCCGAGACGAGAAATCTGACAGTTGATTAGCCGTACAGAAATCGTAGCTGGACCATTTTCACTGAGAGGACGGATGGTAGCCATTAACAACAGTGATCCACCAACATACAGCTTGCCATGGAAGGGAGCACGCATGATTGGATGAAGACAATAGGAAAGCAGAAGGTCAGAAGCAACAAAGCACCTCCAAA
The DNA here is from genome assembly GCF_014773155.1 of Arachis stenosperma. Classification (NCBI taxonomy): domain Eukaryota; kingdom Viridiplantae; phylum Streptophyta; class Magnoliopsida; order Fabales; family Fabaceae; genus Arachis; species Arachis stenosperma. The sequence continues at coordinate 60,896,893 of NC_080386.1, forward strand.
CGCTTATCTGAAATTCCCACCAATGAATTACATAAGTACCTTTATTTTAATTTACATTTTATTTATCTTTCAATTATCAAAACTCATAACTAATCAAATCCACCTGACTAAGATTTACAGGATGACCATAGCATGCTTCAAGCTGGCAATCTCCGTGGGATCGACCCTTACTCGTGTAAGGTTTTATTACTTGGATGACCCAGTGCACTTGCTAGTTAGTTGTACCGGAGTTGTGAAAAGTGTGAATCACAATTCTGTGCACCAAGTTTTTGGCGCCGTTGCCGGGGATTGTTCAAGTTTGGACAACTGACAGTTCATCTTGTTGCTTAGATTAGGTAACCTTCTTTCTTGTTTCAACCTTTATTTTCTTTTCAAAAAGTCTTAAAAAAATAAAATAAAATAATACGAAAAAAATTTAATAAAATCATAAAACCAAAAAAATTTTTGTGTTTCTTGTTTGACTCTAGTGTCAAATTTTAAGTTTGGTGTCAACTGCATGTTTTTAATTTTTCTTAGATTTTCGAAAATTCATGCATTGTGTTCTTCTTTGATCGTCAAGTTGTTCTTGATGATTTTCCTTGTTTGATCTTTAATTTTTCTTGTTTTATGTCTTTTCTTGTTTTTCTGGTACATTTTCGAATTGTTAGTGTCCCTAGTACAAAAGTTTTTAAGTTAGGTGTCTTGCATGTCTTTCTTTTCTTAAAAATTTTCAAAAATATGCTCTTGATGTTCATCATGATCTTCAAAGTCTTCTTGGTGTTCATCTTGACATTCAAAGTGTTCTTGCATGCATTATTTGTTTTGATCTTAAATTTTTATGTTTTGTTTCATTTTGTTGTTTTTCTCTCTCCTCATTAAAAATTTAAAAGTAAAAAAAATATATTTTCCTTATTCTTCTCATAATTTTTGAAATTTTGAGTTGACTTGGTCAAAAATTTTTAAAATTTAGTTGTTTCTTGTTAGTCAAGTCAAAATTTACATTTAAAAACTTTATCTTTTTAAATTTTTTTCAAAATCAATTCTTTTTCCTTTTTTTATGATTTTCGAATTTCATTCTTAAAATTTTTCAAAAATCTTTTTCATTTTTCTTTTAATGTTTTTGAAAATTTTAAAACTAATTTTTCAAAAATCTTTTTCTTAATTTTATTTCATATTTTTGAAAATCCTTGCTAACAATTAATGTTTTGATTCAAAAATTTCAAGTTTGTTACTTTCTTATTAAGAAAGGTTCAATCTTTGAATTCTAGAATCATATCTTTTAGTTTCTTTTTAGTCAAGTCATCAACTTTAATTTTAAAAATCAAATCTTTTTAATTTCTTTTTCAATTCATCTTCAAAATAAATTTCAATCATATCTTTTTAAAATTTTAATTTCAAAATCTTTTTCTAACTTCTTGTCTTTTTAAAATTTATTTTCAAATCTTTTTCAACTAACTACTTGACTTGTTTGTTTTAATTTTAAAAAAATATAAATAAAAATAAAAAAAGTTTACTATTTTTTATCTTTTTCAAAACCACCTAACTACTTTTCCACTTCTAAATTTCGAAAATCACTAACCACTTTTTCTAAAATCTTTTAAATTAACTAATTGTTTTATTTTTTAATTTTCTTGTATTACTTTTTCAAATTCTCGACACTAACTTAATTAATTAAATAAAAATAAAAATATTTTTCTTTTTCCTCTTTTTAAAATTCGAATACTCTCTCTCATCTCTTTCTATGTATTTTATTTATTTACTAACATTTCTCTTCTACTCATCTAATAATTCGAACCCTCTCCCTCTCTCTGTGTTCGAATTCTTCTCATTCTCTCTCTACCTCATTCTTCTATTCTTCTTTTTCTCTGACACATAAAGGAATCTCTATACTATAAAAAATAAAGGATTCCACCACTCTCTTTGTTCTCTTCTTTTTCATATTAGCAGGAACAGGGATAAAGACATTCTTGTTGAAACTGATCCTAAACCTAAAATGACTCTGATGAGGAAGCTAAGAGAAGCTAACGCACAACATTCCGGACAGGACCTTACAGCAAATTTCCAAAAAGAGGTAGACATGGCAGCCGAACCTGAGAACAATGGTGGAGATGCAAGGAAGATGCTTGGTGACTTTACTGCACCAACTTCCAACTTCTATGGAAGAAGCATCTTAATTCCTGCAATTGGAGCAAACAACTTTGAGCTTAAGCCTCAATTAGTTTCTCTAATGCAGCATAATTGCAAGTTTCATGGACCTCCATTGGAAGATCCTCATCAGTTCTTAGCTGAATTCTTGCAAATCTGTGACACTATTAAGACCAATGGGGTTGATCCTGAGGTCTACAGACTTATGCTTTCCCCTTTGCTATAAGAGACAGACCTATGATATGGTTGGACTTACAACCTAGAGAAAGCCAGAACTCTTGGGAAAAGTTGGTCAATGCTTTTTTGGCCAAATTCTTTCCATCTCAAAAGATGAGCAAGCTTAGAGTGAAAGTCCAAACCTTCAGGCAGAAAGAAGGTGAATTCCTCTATGAAGCTTGGGAAAGATACAAGCAATTGATCAGAAGGTGTCCTTCTGACATGCTTTCAGAATGGAGCATCTTAGGTATATTCTACGATGGTCTGTCTGAATTGTCCAAGATGTCATTGGACCACTCTCCTAGTGGATCTCTTCATCTAAAGAAAACCCCTGCAGAAGCCTATAAACTCATTGAGATGGTTACAAACAACCAGTTCATGTACACTTATGAAAGAAATCCTGTGAATAATGGGATGACTCAGAAGAAAAGAGTTCTTGAGATTGATACTTTGAATGCCATATTAGCTCAGAACAAAATATTGACTTAGCAAGTCAATATGATTTCTCAGAATCTGACTGATTGCAAGCTACATCTGGCAGTACTAAAGAAGCCTCCTATGAAGGAGAAGCTTGATGTGGCGGAAATTGGCGAGTTAAGAATTTATTAATAGGGACACGTTGCAAGTACAGTCCTTAACCAGCCGAAAATCCGCTTATCAATTTAAAAAGGGGTTGTCACAATATTGAAAATTAAAATACTGGGAGTATGAATCCCAGGTCGTCTCCCAACGAGTTGCAAGGAGATGTGCTATTTCATCAATCGGGTGTTTTCAAAAATGGTTCAGTTGATAAACAGAAATTTAAATTAGATAATTTAATTAATTTTAAATAAAAGCCTTGACTGGGGGTAGATTAGTTGGAAGCCCTATTCTTGTTGAAATACTCTCAAGATTAATTAATAATTGGAAGTTACTCTGCTTAGTTAACCCTTACTAGGTAAAGGAAAGTCAAGCAAGTTGGCAATCTGTTTCTAGTCATAAGTCCTAATCATCTCACTTGGGAAGGACTAGAGTTAATGATTAGAGGGTGATTCAACAATAAACCCAATTATAATTTCTCTCTTGAGTAGTTCAACTCAAGGGTTCCTTTCAATCATCCCCAATCAAGTCATGAAACTACTCACTCATCATAATTATAAAATTCACAGAATTAATGGTGAAAATAAAAGAAGACATGATAAACAATAATAAAAGGATTAATTGAAAATAAAAATAGTCTATATTAATAACTTGTAAAAATAAGCCAAAGTCAACTCTAGAAGGATTAAAAATATGGAAGAATAAATATAAAGAGTAAATAATAAAATAAGATGACTAGTACCGGAGGTAGACTCTTCTCAAAAGCTAAAGCCAAAATCTTCCAATGCTAATTATGAATGCTCAAGTGAGTGAAAAACCTAGGGGAGGAGCAAATCCAGATCTAAAACTAAAAATTATGCAGAATGAATTGTTGTCTCTCGTTTCTGTATGTTCCCTGACTTTAGTCTGTAATTTCGGGCCAAAAACTGGGTTGAAATCCGGTCTAGAAACTCTGCCAGCAACTTTTGAAATTCTGCAGATCGCGCACGTCACGCGGACGCGTCATTCGGCGTTTTTCTTTTCCATGCGGGCGCGTCATCCATGCCTCCGCGTCGCTTCTGCTTTTCCAATCCGTGCGTCCGCGTCACTCATGCAGCTGCGTCACTGCGAATTCCTCTCTTCTGCGCGGTCACGTCGCTAACGCCTACGCGTCACTTTTCGCTGGTCATCTCCTCAATTTCTTGTATTCCTTCCATTTTTGCAAGCTTCCTTCCTAATCTCTCACTCATTCATGCCCTATAAAGCCTGAAACACTTAACACACAGATCACAGCATCGAATGGAATAAAGGGGGATTAAAATACCTAATTAAAGGATCTCCAGGAAGTAAGTTTTCAATCATGTAATAATTTTAGGAAGGAAATATAAATGCATGCTAATTATATGATTAAGAGACCATGATAAAACCACGCAATTAAACACATTGTAAACCATAAAATAGTGGTTTATCAACCTCCCCACACTTAAACATTAGCATGTCCTCATGCTTAGTTGAAGGAGATAAAATAAATGAGTAGGAACATGTAAAACTCATGCAATGCAATGCAACCTATACATGTGAATGCAACTATATGATTCTTGCCCACTTGATCAAGAATAAATAAGTTCTTCAAAATACTTACAAATCAAGATCCACTAATTCAATTCTCATACAGTAAGAACAGATAAAAATGCAAGAAGGCAGCTCATGAAAGCAGGAAACATAAAATTTTAAGCATTGAACCCTCACTGATGATGTGTGTATCTTCTAATCTCTCCAGTGTATAGGGTAATCACTCTATCCTTCTCTAATCATGCTCCCTAAATTTTGTTCTTCTCTTAACCAATCAATAACATTTAATATACCAATGCAACATCATGAGGTCTTTTTAGGGTTGTAATGGGACCATGGTAAGGGTAAGGATACATATATGGTTAAGTGAGCTTATAAATTGAATCTTTAATTAACTCAAACTCTAACATAACCTATGTATTTTGTATAACTATGGAGTTTGTACCTAGCTACCCAGAATTCTCTTTCACATTCCATACTCATGTATCAACTGTTTATTTTAATTTTATCCTACATGCATTGACCTTTGGATTCTTAACTCAACATTGGGGTAAAATTTTTTTTTTTATAAAACATAGCTTATCAATGCACATAGATTTTTTATTTTCATAGTTTCACATGAGTAGGTGTCCAAATTCCTATTATATTATCATGACATATCCCCTTATTATCTTTTGTTCCCACAATTTCCCATACTTAATTAGCACACACAATTCTATCTTAAGCTAACCAAAGATTCAAATTAAGGCTAGTAATGTGGTAAATTATAGAACAAATGGGATTTAAAGGCTCAAAGTGGCTAACAAAGGTAATTGAAAGCGTAGGCTTAATTTGGATAAGTGAACTAAACAATTAATGACCTCAATCATATGCAGCATATAAATATATTAAACATTAGACATATAAGATGGAACAAAATATAGGTTACAATCATAGAGAAGTAAACACACAAGAATAAAATAAATATAGTTAAATAATGTAACCATGCATAAAGGCTCAATTCTCACAGGTTGCGTGTTCTTTAGCTTTAAAAATCTTGTTCCAAATACAATTTCAAGCAATTTTAACATAAGAGTTTTAATTAAAATTAGTGAAATTTTGTTCCAAAGATAGAGTTTTGGAAGAAACTTATTGTCTTTTCAATCAAGTAGAACATGCATGCAACTAATCTATTACTATGTAATTTATCCTATTCTACAAAAAAAAAACTAAATATCCTAATTTATTGGTGTTTAGGGAAGAAAAATTACCTCCGAAAGTCAGGTACTGACCGACCTCCCCAAACTTAAGGATTTGCACCGTCCTCAGTGCCATCTGTCAGAAACAGTGGTTGGCTGGTGGCAGTGTCTCCACAGTCGGGACCGTCATGGCTCCCTGTGCTGGTGAAAGAAGTAGAGTCCGGAGTGCCTGGATCGTCATTGGGTCTGTGATTGCCTGTAAGTAGCTCCTTGAGGTGTTTGAAACGACGGTGGTTGCGGCGTTCTCGGAGCTTTGCTTTCTTTTCTTGTTGGTCCAATCACTTCAGTATTTGGTGCAGCAGCTGACTAGTAGATGGTGGAGGAGCTGCAGCATCCACTGTGGACTGGCTGGTAGTGGCAAGTTGTGCCCTGAGATATCTCCCGTTAGGGACATACTGATCATCCCGTGGAAGAATGGCTTTGGTGTCTCCAGCTCTGTAGGATACTCCTGCTGCTAAGATAAGATCAGAGACCAATGCGGGGAAAGGTAGGTTGCTCGGGATCTGCACATGTTCCATAGCATTCCGGATATGTCTTCGTAAATTAAGAGGCTAGTCTGTGAGGATGCACCATAGCAGAACGGCCATGTCTGCGGTGAAGGAAGACTCATAGGTACTCGGAAAGACGTAATGGGACATAATCTGTGCCCATACGTGAGCCTCTAAGGTAAGTGCGGAAGCCGAGATTCCCTTAGGACGGGAACGGTGGTATCCGAAGATCCATTTGCTGCCAGGTTAAGCAATAACTCTGAGAACGGCGTCCTAATCAAAGGTGTACGCCTGGCATTTGATGGCGGCTTTCTGAAAAGCGTCCAATCCTTCTGGAGCAGGGGGGAGATCTAAGGCTTGCTGAATGGTCTCTTCTGTAATGGTGACTTGCTTCTGGCGTAAATAAACTGACTACAGAGTCGGCAGGTGGAAGTTGGAGTAGAACTCAACAACCCAAGAAAGATTAACCTGTCGTTGCTGTCTTTGTAAGAATCTCCAATGTCTATGTGCAATTTGTGGCTCAACAAATTTAGCAATACGAGGTGGGAGGATAAGAAGGTGTTCATTGTTGTAGTTTCGAGTTGCCAAAATAGGGAACATCTGCTCACAATAGCGATTTAGAAATCGTGCAGTGTCCTTTTGCTGGGAAGGCTCTCTCCTTTTCATCAACCTTGATAATCCTTTTAATTCTTTTTGTTGAGGGCTTGACTGCAGTTGAAGAAGGCTTTGCCACTAATGCTCTCTTCGTTCCTTTCCTTGTAGTGGGTTTAGGGGTAGCTTTCTCTTTGCCTTTTTTAGTGGCCATTCTAAAAAAGGGAAGAGAAAGTAAGTTAAATCCAAAGAGATAAAGCAAGGAAGGAGATTGAGTGAGTGATAATTAGTGCACGGTAAAGATGAATGAAATAAACACATGGTCATGACAACATGTGAAAAGATCACTAAAGGGAATAGAACAAGTGCATGATAGGGTAAGTAGATGCAAGATGATTATTCGCATGCCAGCAAGGGCATGAGTAGCATAGATCAAGCATTACTTCGTAACAAACTAACACGTTTGTATTGGCAATTAAATTCAATTAATAAAATAGTAAAGGGAATTTGTGAAAAACATGCATTGAATAGTAGAATAGGATAATGTAGAAAAGTGCATAATGCCACATGGGCTTTTTCACAAACACATAGCATGCATGGTAAATAATCCAATGAAAACAATAAATTGAACATGCAAGCAATCCCTTTAAAAATATAATTGCCAAACAATTATGAAACAATCCACAATGACCAAATAAATTTTCAACACCAATAAAAAGGAAAGAAAAAGAAAACATATGCAATGAAAGTAAAAAGAAAGAGAAAGGAAGAAGAAAACATAAATAAAGAAGAAGAATAGAAAAGTGAAGAGGGAAGAAGAAAAGAAAAACCTTGATAATGGTGGGAAGGAGAGAGAAAGTAGAAATTGAGAATGAGGGAAGAAGAAAGAAGGGGGGAAGAAAGAAATAAGGACGGAAAAGAAAAAAGTAGGATTTAGGGAAGAGAAAGATAAGATATTTGGCAATTTAGGATAAGCTGTGCGGCGCAAGCGACGCGGACGTGTGAGTGACGCGTTCGTGCGAATGCGCATTAAGTGAATCGACGTGGACGCGAGACACATGTTATGCTAATGGCGCGAGGGCAGCCTCGCGCTCGCATAACTCTCTGTTCGAATTTTCATTTTTGCCAAATGTTGGGTGACGCGATCGCGTGGGTTACGCGTTCGCGTGAGTGGCCATTCGAAGGATATGACGTGTACGCGTGAGCCATGCGTCCGCGTGGGAAGAATTTGTGCGTTCAGCACCGATCCATCACCACTCTAGCACAACTTTCGGTCGTGTACCCATTTTACGTCGAATTCCAGAGCACGCGGCCGCGTGAGTGATGCGGACGCGTGGGATGCTAATTTTTTGCACTTGACGCGGACGCGTCAGCGATGCGGTCGCGTGGGATGATTTATGCCAAAGGCACGCCTCCAGCCACGCTCTTGCGTGACTCTCTGTTCACTTTCTTATATTCTCGAATCCACCTGCGACGCGGACGCGTCAATGGTGCGGTTGCGTCGCGTGAAAATTTTTTTTTATGCAAATGCAGTATGCAGATAAGGTGCAAGGTAGAGGCAGTAGTATGGAGAATAGTTATAGATGAGGGAAGAGAAGGAGAAGAAAAGGAATGATCATACCGTGGTGGGTTGTCTGCCACCTAGCACTTTTCTTTAACGTCCTTAAGTTGGACGCTTCAGTAGCTCAGTTTCCAGTTGCGAGTGGATCCTCCAGGAGGAAGATCTCTAACTCCTTATTTTTCGTCGCCTTCTTACCATGGTAGAGCTTCAAACGATGTCCATTAACCTTGAGGAGTTCAGAACTTGAAGGGTGACTTATATGGAAAACTCCGTACGGCTCAGCCCTCTCGACTCTATATGGACCTTCCCACCTTGATCGCAGTTTGCCTGGCATGAGCCTCAGTCTAGAGTTGTAAAGAAGAATCAAATTCCCAGGTTGGAACTCCTTTCTCTTGATGTGTTGATCATGTACAGCCTTCATTTTCTCCTTGTACAGTCTTGAGTTCTCATAAGCTTCTAGGCGAAGACTCTCCAATTCTTGCAGTTGCAACTTCCTTTCAGCTCCGGCTTTCTCAAATCCCATGTTGCATTCCTCTACTGCAGAAAAAGCTTTGTGCTCCACCTCAACTGGAAGGTGACAAGCCTTTCCATAGACTAAGCAGAAAGGACTCATCCCAATGGGTGTCTTGTATGCTGTTCTGTATGCCCAGAGTGCATCTTGTAGTCTGGTGCTCCAGTCTCTTCTATGAGTTTTGACTATCTTCTGCAAAATGCGCTTGATCTCTCTGTTAGACACCTCGGCTTGTCCATTAGTCTGAGGATGGTAGGCTGTTGCTATTTTATGAATGATCCCGTGCTTCTTCAGTAATCCTGTTAGTCTCCAGTTACAAAAATGGGTGCCTTGATCGCTCACGATTGCTCGTGGTGATCCAAAGCGACAAATAATATGGTTTTTAACAAAGAAAACAACAGTGTTAGCATCATCAGTACGGGTAGGAATTGCTTCCACCTATTTAGAAACATAGTCTACAACTAACAATATATAGAGGTGGCCATTAGAATTTGGAAATGGACCCATGAAGTCAATGCCCCAAACATCAAAAATTTCACAGAAAAGCATAGTTTGTTGAGGCATTTCATCCCTCTGGGATATATTACCAAACCTTTGGCATGGGGGACAAGATTTACAAAATTCAGCAGCGTCTTTAAAAAGGGTGGGCCACAGAATCCACAGTCTAAGATTTTTCTAGCTGTTCTTTGAGGGCCAAAATGTCCTCCACTCTCAGATGACTGACAGGCCTCTAAAATGGACTGGAATTCTGATTGAGGCACACACCTTCTAATTACCTGGTCAGCGCCACATCTCCACAAATATGGGTCATCCCATATATAATATTTAGACTCACTTTTCAGCTTGTCTCTCTGGTGTTTAGTAAAGTGTGGGGGAAAATTACGGTTAACTAGATAATAAGCTACAGATGCATACCAAGGGATTACCTCAGATACTGCTTGTAGGTTATCAAATGGAAAATTATCAACTATAGGAGTGGAGTCATCCATAATGTGTTCAAGGCGACTTAAGTGGTCTGCCACTAGATTCTGGGTACCACTCCTATCCTTTATTTCTAAATCAAATTCTTGTAACAGCAGTATCCAACGTATAAGCCTTGGTTTGGATTCCTTTTTAGCTAATAGATACTTTAGAGCTGCGTGGTCTGAATACACTACTACCTTAGTACCAAGTAAATAGGCTCAGAATTTATCCAGAGAAAAAACAATAGCAAGAAGCTCTTTTTCAGTAGTTGTGTAGTTAGACTGAGCAGCGTCTAAAGTTTTAGATGCATAAGCAATAACAAAAGGGTCCTTACCTTCACGCTGAGCTAGCGCTACTCCTACTGCATGGTTGGAAGCATCACACATGATTTCGAATGGCTGGCTCCAGTCCGGTCCTCTCACAATTAGAGCTTGAGTCATGGCGGTTTTCAACTTATCAAACGCTTGTTTGCAATCCCCACTAAACTCGAACTCAATATTTTTCTACAGTAATCTGGATAGGGGAAGTGCTACCTTACTAAAGTCCTTAATGAATCTTCGATAGAAACCTGCATGTCCAAGGAACGAACGGACTTCCCTCACAGATGAGGGGTAAGGCAAACTAGAAATAACATCCACCTTTGTTGGATCTACAAAAATGCCAGTATTAGATACAACATGTCCCAGTACGATTCCTTGTTTAACCATAAAATGACATTTTTCAAAATTCAATACAAGGTTTGTACTGACACATCTATCTAATACTCTAGATAAACTATCCAAGCAAAGGTTAAAAGAATCACCATAAATGCTAAAATCATCCATAAAAACCTCCATACAGTCCTCAATAAGATTAGAGAAAAGACTCATCATCCACCTTTGGAAAGTAGCTGGTGCATTGCACAAGCCAAAGCGCATTCTCTTGTAAGCATAAGTCCCAAAGGGATAGGTAAAGGTAGTCTTTTCCTGATCCTCAAGAGCTATATGAATCTGGAAATAGCCTGTGTAACCATCTAAAAAGTAATAATGTGATTTACCTGACAGGCGATCCAGCATTTGATCAATGAATGGAAGATAATAGTGATCCTTACGAGTAGATTGGTTGAGACGCCTGTAATCAATGTAGACCCTCCAAGCGTTCTGTACTCTGGTTGCTATGAGCTCTCCATGCTCATTCTTCACTGTAGTGACTCCAGACTTCTTGGGCACCACTTGTACTGGGCTCACCCATTCACTATCTGAAATGGGGTAGATAATACCTACCTCTAATAGTCTGGTCACTTCCTTTCTTGACAACCTCTAAAATAGTGGGGTTCAATCTTCTTTGGGGTTGACGAACAGGTCTTGCTCCTTCCTCTAAAAATATCCTGTGCTCACAAACTTAAGGATTGATGTCTACTATGTCTGCTAAACTCCATCCAATTGCTTTCTTGTGCTTCCTCAGCACACTAAGTAACTTCTCTTCCTGCTGAGAAGTGAGGTCCTGTGCAATGATAACCGGAAACTTCTGCTTGTCCTCAAGGTAAGCATATTTGAGGTGTGGAGGGAGGGGTTTCAATTCTAACTTCTGGTCATGGTCTGGCTCTGGATTATCTGGAACTAGTGGCAGTGGTAGAGTACCTGCATTATCCTCGGAATTTCCCACACTTGGACCTTGTCCTATGTACTTATCTTCAAACTCTTCCTGGTGAACTTCAGCTACGGTTTCATCTATGATGTCACACTGGAAGATAGAACGGTCTTCTGGAGAGTGTTTCATAACTCCATTCAGTTGAAGCTTACTACTCGGCCGTCTATTTCAAAAGAGTATGTGCCTGCAAAAGCATCTAATTTGAACTTCGAGGTCTTCAAGAAAGGTCTTCCGAGTAGGATAGACGATGGCTTCTCTGAGTCATTTGGGGCATCTCCAGGATGTAAAAATCAATGGGGAAAGTGAGACTTTTAATGCCCAGTAATACATCTTCAGCAACTCCAGCCACTGTAATAATACTTTTATCTGCTAACACAAAACGAGCTGCCGACCTTTTTAAGGGAGGGAGCCTCAAAACATCATATACAGACAAAGGAATTATACTAACACATGCTCCTAAATCACACATGCAGTCAGAAAATATCACACCTCCAATGGTACAGTTAACCATGCATGGACCTGGATCACTACATTTTTCAGGTATATTTCCCATTAAAGCAGATATAGAACTTCCTAAAGGAATAGTTTCTAATTCATTAATTTTGTCTTTATGTATGCACAAATCTTTTAGAAACTTTGCATATTTAGGTACTTGTTGAATGACATCAAAAAGGGAAACAGTTACCTCAACCTTTTTGAAGATTTCTACCATTTTGGGATTAGGTTCCAACTGCTTCTTAGGCTTCCTTGCAAGTTGTGGAAATGGAATAGGAACGGCGTCTTCTATAGTGTCTGCGCTCTTTGGTGCTTCTTTCTGTGATTTGGCGTCTTCATCTTCAGCCATGTCCTGTATGCTCTTTTCTTCTTCAACATCTTCTATTTCCACTACCTCTTCAGCTGAGGTGTGTTCAGGTGGATTTGGCTCTTCCTAATTCCTCTCTTGCAGTGTGGTTCCGAACCTTAGGGTGATGGCATTAATACCACCCTTTGGGTTGGGTAATGGTTGAGAGGGGAGCCCACCAGAGCTTGAGGACTGGTTGTTGGAGTTGTTCATTGATCCAATCTGTGATACAAGGGCTTACAAAGTAGAATTCAAACTATTCAGAGTAGAAGTAAGGTTGTTTTCCATGGTCTGTTGTCTCCGATCAATAGATTGTAGTAACTCATCATTAGGAGATGAAGAGGGGTAAGTGATCTGAGAGGTCTGCTAAGATGCTTGAGGCTGTCTTAAATGAGGTGCTCTGTAGGACTGACTCTGATTCTGCTGCCTGAAGTTGTTATTGTTATTCCACCTCTGATTTTCATTGTTATCTCTGCCTCCTCTGTTATGATTGTCCCTCCAACCCTGGTTAGAATTGTCTCTCCAGCCTTGGTTAGAGTTATCCTACCATCCTTGGTTATAGTTGCCACCTTGATTGTACCCTTGATTGGGGCGGTCATGAAAGTTATGAGTGGCTGCTACAGTGTTGTCTTCTGGTTGGAGTTGCAGACACTCATCGGTATAGTGACTGTAATCTACACAGATTCCACATACTCTTTGTGGAACCAACTGCTAGCTGTGCTGTGGTGGAGAAGGCTGAACTTGCTGAGGCTGTTGTTGATTCAGTTGCATCTGCTTCAGCAAGTTGGTCATTTCACATAAGCTCTGAGCTATAGTAGCAGTCTCTTTACTAGTGGATACCTCTGCAACAGCTCTTGACCGACTTTGTTTCTGCCTGTGATTCCTAGTAGAGTCAGCTAAGTCGCTGATCAATAGCCATGCTTCTTCCGTAGTCTTGTACTTTTTCATAGAACCATTGCTAGCACCTTCCAATGTGGTCCTATTTTGAGATTTCAAACCCTGTGTAAAGTAGCCGAGCAACACTATCTTGTCAATCATATGATGGGGGCATGCTTCTCGAAGATTATTGAAGCGTTCCAAGTATTCATAGAGGGTCTCAGATTCATCCTGAACGATCATAAACATGTCCTTCCTCAGCTTATCGGCAACTTCAGTTGGAAAGAATTTCTCCAGAGACTCTCTCCTAAGTGTATCCCAGTTGGAAACAGTTGTTCTGGGTTGAGTGTAGTACCACTCTCTTGCCTTTCCCTCTAGAGAAAACGGGAAGGCTTTCAATAGAATGGAGATTTCATCAGTGCCATCACGCTTGACAGTAGAACAAGCAGTCTGGAAATCCCTAAGATGCTTGATAGGCTCTTGAGCAGGTAAGCCATGAAACTTGGGCATCAAGTTGAGTAGTGAAGACTTTATTTCAAAATCTACAGCTACTGCTGGGTGGTGTGCTTGGAATGGTTGGAGAGTAAAATCAGGGACTCCTTCCTCCTGGATAATGACTCTTCTAGGTGCTGCCATGTCACCTGCACGTAAATGAACTGGATCAGTAGAGAGGGAGCTTGTCTCTTCCTTAGATGACGGTTCAGGTTCATCCTCAAAGAGGAGTCGCCGACGCCGAGCTTGCCTTATACGTGAAAGAGTTCTTTCAATCTCAGGGTCAAATACTGGCAAGCTTGGATCAGGAAGTGAACGCGTCAGTTAACGAAAGAAACGTACAGCTCATAGTGACAGAATGAAAAGAAAAATTGCAATTAAAATAAATACCAATCAATAAATTAGCACACTGTTGCAACTCCCCGGCAACGGCGCCAAAAATTGACGTGGCGGAAATTGGCGAGTTAAGAATTTATTAATAGGGACACGTTGCAAGTACAGTCCTTAACCAGCCGAAAATCCGCTTATCAATTTAAAAAGGGGTTGTCACAATATTGAAAATTAAAATACTGGGAGTATGAATCCCAGGTCGTCTCCCAACGAGTTGCAAGGAGATGTGCTATTTCATCAATCGGGTGTTTTCAAAAATGGTTGAGTTGATAAACAGAAATTTAAATTAGATAATTTAATTAATTTTAAATAAAAGCCTTGACTGGGGGTAGATTAGTTGGAAGCCCTATTCTTGTTGAAATACTCTCAAGATTAATTAATAATTGGAAGTTACTCTGCTTAGTTAACCCTTACTAGGTAAAGGAAAGTCAAGCAAGTTGGCAATCTGTTTCTAGTCATAAGTCCTAATCATCTCACTTGGGAAGGACTAGAGTTAATGATTAGAGGGTGATTCAACAATAAACCCAATTATAATTTCTCTCTTGAGTAGTTCAACTCAAGGGTTCCTTTCAATCATCCCCAATCAAGTCATGAAACTACTCACTCATCATAATTATAAAATTCACAGAATTAATAGTGAAAATAAAAGAAGACATGATAAACAATAATAAAAGGATTAATTGAAAATAAAAATAGTCTATATTAATAACTTGTAAAAATAAGCCAAAGTCAACTCTAGAAGGATTAAAAATATGGAAGAATAAATATAAAGAGTAAATAATAAAATAAGATGACTAGTACCGGAGGTAGACTTTTCTCAAAAGCTAAAGCCAAAATCTTCCAATGCTAATTATGAATGCTCAAGTGAGTGAAAAACCTAGGGGAGGAGCAAATCCAGATCTAAAACTAAAAATTATGCAGAATGAATTGTTGTCTCTCGTTTCTGCATGTTCCCTGACTCTAGTCTGTAATTCTGGGCCAAAAACTGGGTTGAAATCCGGTCCAGAAACTCTGCCAGCAACTTTTGAAATTCTGCAGATCGCGCACGTCACGCGGATGCTTCATTCGGCGTTTTTCTTTTCCATGCGGGCGCGTCATCCATGCCTCCGCGTTGCTTCTGCTTTTCCAATCCGTGCGTCTGCGTCACTCATGCGGCCGCATCACTGTGAATTCCTCTCTTCTGCGCGGTCGCGTCGCTGACGCGTACGCGTCAATTCTCGCTGGTCATCTCCTCAATTTCTTTTATTCCTTCCATTTTTGCAAGCTTCCTTCCCAATCTCTCACTCATTCATGCCCTATAAAGCCTGAAACACTTAACACACAGATCACAGCATCGAATGGAGTAAAAGGGGATTAAAATACCTAATTAAAGGATCTCTAGGAAGTATGTTTTCAATCATGTAATAATTTTAGGAAGGAAATATAAATGCATGCTAATTATATGAATAAGTGGGTAAAGACCATGATAAAACCACACAATTAAACACATTGTAAACCATAAAATAGTGGTTTATCAAAGCTTATGACCCTGAGAATCCTACAATGGAATAGGTGAATTACATAGGGGAATCCTATGGAAACACCTATAATCCTTCATGGAGAAATCATCCAAATTTCTCATGGAAGGATCAAGAAAAGCCTCAACAAGGCTTCAATAATAATAATAATAGTGGGAGAAATAAGTTTGGCAATAGCAAGCCTTTTCCATCATCTTCTCAGTAACAGACAAAGAATTCTAAGCATAGCATCTCTGGCTTAGCAACCATAGTCTCTGATCTATCTAAGACCACTCTCAGTTTCATGACTAAAACAAGGTCCTTCATCAGAAATTTGAAGACATAAGTGGGTCAGCTAAGTAAAAGAGTTACTAAAATCCCTCATAGTAATCTCCCAAGCAATACAAAAGAGAATCCAAAGAGAGAGTGCAAGGCCATCAATATATCCAAAGTGGCCGAACCTATAGAGGAGGAAGAGGCAGTGATCTCCAGTGAGGAAGACCTCAATGGACGTCCACTGACCACTAAGCTTCATCCAATTTTCTCCATACAGAGTCAAGCAGAGCCCCCACATTCAAACTCTAAGTTTGGTGTTGGGAGGCCACCATCATGCTTTGAGTGTTTGTAAAGCTCTATAAGAACTCACTGTCAAGCTATTGACATTAAAGAAGTGCTTATTGAGAGGGAACCCAATCTTATTTATCTATGTTAATTACTTTTTCATTTCATTTTCCATTATTATTTTATGTTTTCTTTAGGTTGATTATCATGTAGAGTCACAAAAACAGCTGCAAAATTAAAGCAAAATCAAAAACAACATCAAAAATAGCACACCATGGAGGACAGGCTTACTGGCATTTAAACGCCAGTAAGGATAACAGAATGGGCGTTTAACACTTAGTCTGGCCGCATTCTGGGTGTTAAACGCCAGAATTGGCAGACAGACTGGCGTTTAACGCCAGAAAAGGGTGTCTAGCTGGCGTTAAATGCCAGAAAGGGGCATCAGCCTGGTGTTTAACACCAGGAAAGGCAGTAGAGCTAGCGTTAAACGCCAAAAATGGCACACATGGGGTGTTTAAATGCTTGAAAGGTGTAGGGACCAGAATTCTTTGATACCTCAGGATGTGTGAACCCCACAGGATCCCCACCTATCCCAACTCTTTTTCTCTCCTTTTCACACCTTTCCATAAAACTCTTCCCCAAAATAACCTCCATCAATCACCTCTATTTCTCCTCTAAAACCATCGTACAACCCACCTACCCCTAACCATTCAGATTCAAACCATCTCCCTCCCAAACCCAACCTCTATTGCAAGAATTCCCTCTCCACTCCATTCTTATATAAGCCCTCATCACTCCTTTATTTTCATACATTATAACCACCTAAAATTCACACACCTCAATCTCCTCTATCTCTTCTTCCTCTAATCCTTTCTTTCTTTTTTTGCTCGAGGACGAGCTAACCTTTTAAGTTTGGTGTGGAAAAAAGCTCTGCTTTTTGTTTTTCCATAACCATTAATGGCACCTAAGGCCGGAGAAACCTCTAGGAAGAGGAAAGGGAAGGCAGTTGCTTCCAACTCCGAGTCATGGGAGATGGGGAGATTCATCTCAAAAGCCCACCACTAGAAAGAGGATGGAGCAAACAAGAGAGCCCACTCATGGAACTCAACAAGAGCATGAGAAAGTCCTTCATCAAGAAATTCCTGAGATGCCTCAAGGGATGTATTTCCCTCCACACAACTATTGGGAGCAACTCAACACCTCTTTAGGAGAATTGAGTTCCAACATGGAGCAACTAATAGTGGAGCACCAAGAGCACTCCATCATCCTCCATGAAATCAGAGAGGACCAAAAAGCCATGAGAGAGGAGCAACAAAAGCAAGGAAGAGACATAGAGGAGCTCAAGAACTCCATTGGTTCTTCAAGAGGAAGAAGAAGCCACAATCACTAAGGTGGACCCGTTCTTTAATCTTCTTGTTTATTTTCTTTTCTGTTTTCGATTTTTATGCTTTATGTTTTGACTATGTTTGTGTCTTCATTACATGATCATTAGTGTTTAGTGTTTATGTTTTAAAGCTATGAACGATCCATGAATCTTTCACCTTTCTTAACTGAAAAATGTTTTCTGAAAAAGAAAAAGAGGTACATGAATTTCGAATTCTATCTTGAAAATAGTTTAATTATTTTGATGTGGTGGCAATACTTTTTGTTTTCTGAATGAATGCTTGA
Source organism: Arachis stenosperma (assembly GCF_014773155.1). Taxonomy (NCBI): domain Eukaryota; kingdom Viridiplantae; phylum Streptophyta; class Magnoliopsida; order Fabales; family Fabaceae; genus Arachis; species Arachis stenosperma. The sequence continues at coordinate 60,914,668 of NC_080386.1, forward strand.
ACAGTGCATATTTTTTATAGTGAAGTTTATAAATGTTAAAATTGTTGGATCTTGAAAGAATAATGAAAAAAGAGAAATGTTATTGATAATCTGAAAAATCATAAAATTAATTTTTGAAGCAAGAAAAAGTAGTGAAAAACACAAAGCTTTCAAAAAAAATGGCAAAAAATAAAGAAAAAGAAAGAAAAAGAAAAAGCAAGTAGAAAAAGCCAATAACCCTTTAAAACTAAAAGGCAAGGGTAAAATGGATCCAAGACTTTGAGCATTAATGGATAGGAGGGTCCAAAGGAATAAAATTCTGGCCTAAGCAGCTAATTCAAGCTGTCCCTAACTATGTGCTTGTGTCATGTAAGTCCAAGTGAAAAGCTTGGGACTGAGTGGTTAAAGTCATGATCCAAAGCAAAAGAGTATGCTTAAGAACTCTGGACACCTCTAACTGGGGACTCTAGCAAAGCTGAGTCACAATCTGAAAAGGTTCACCCAGTTATGTGTCCGTGTCATTTATGTATCTGGTGGTAATACTGGAAAACAAAATGCTAAGGGTCACGGCCAAGACTCATAAAGTAGCTGTGTTCAAGAATCAACATACTAAACTAGGAGAATCAATAACACTATTTGAATTCTGAGTTCCTATGGATGCCAATCATTCTGAACTTCACAAGATAAAGTGAGATGCCAAAACTATTCAGAAGCAAAAAGGTACTAGTCTCGCTCATCTAATTGGAACCAAGCTTCATTGATATTTTGAAATTTATTGTATTCTCTCTTCTTTTTTATCTTATTTTGTTTTTGGTTGCTTGGGGACAAGCAACAATTTTAGTTTGGTGTTGTGATGAGCGGATAATTTACACGCTTTTTGGCATTATTTTTAGGTAACTTTTAGTATGTTTTAGTTACTTTTTATTATATTATTATTAGTTTTTATGCAAAAAATCACATTTCTAGACTTTTCTTTGAGTTTCTGTGTTTTTCTATGATTTCAGGTATTTTCTGGCTTATGTTGAGGGACCTGAGCAAAAATCTGATTTAGAGGTTGAGAAAGGACTGCAGATGTTTTTGTTCACTGAGAGAACGGATGGAAGCGATTGACAACAGTGATCCACCAACATACAGCTTGCCATGGAAGGGAGCACGCATGATTGGATGAAGACAATAGGAAAGCAGAGGTTCAGAAGCAACAAAGCATCTCCAAATGCTTATCTGAAATTCCCACCAATGAATTACATAAGTACCTTTATTTTAATTTACGTTTTATTTATCTTTCAATTATCAAAACTCATAACCAATTGAATCCACCTGACTAAGATTTACAAGATGACCATAGCTTGCTTCAAGCCGGCAATCTCCGTGGGATCGACCCTTACTCGCGTAAGGTTTTATTACTTGAACGGTCCAGTGCACTTGCTGGTTAGTTGTACCGGAGTTGTGAAAAGTGTGAATCACAATTCCGTGCACCATGGTGTTGAAAGGAAAATTGTTATCCACGGAGATCGGTCGAACGACCACCCCACACTTAGAAATTTGCACCGTCCTCGGTGCATGCAAAGAAGAGCAAGGTGGATGGGTTGCTACAATTGATGAGCTCCTCCAAAAGATTGTGCGGAAGGACTTGTGTGTTGCCCCATTTAGAAGCCTTGCCAATCCTTTCCTTCTTGGTGGCCAACCTAAAAGGAAACAGAAAGAAAGAAAATTAAGCCTACAATAAAGATAGCAAAGTAAATAGAACATAGACGGGGGCTAATGCCAAATAAGAGCATGGTTCTCTACTACTTGGTAGCTACAACATGTGAGTGAGAAAACAATATAAGCTAAGGCATATTAACTAACACTTGATGCAAGAGTAAAGTCAAAGCATGAAGAGCACTAAAAATCATCAAGTTCAAATAGAGTGGGTCATGAAAGACATGCAAGTTCATATCAATGCACAAAGAATATACGAGTCATACAAGATTAAGCATTAATTTAAAAGTTTCATCACCCAACAATATCAAACAAGTCAAGAAGCACCAAGATTAACCAAGAAATTTTTAACAATTGAGTAAGAGAATTCAACACCATTATTAAAATAAGAAACTTAGAAAAGAAAATAAGAACAAGCTAAAAACCAAAATTAAAATGCAATGAATAAAAGTATGCAAATGTAATAAACAAAAGAAAATGAAAGATGACAAAAAAAGTGAAATTATATATATATTTATTTATTTATTTATTTATTTATTTCTATATAATTAAATTTTTTTTGGAACATCAAAAATAAGAAAGTAAGAAAGGAAGAAGAAAGAAGAAGAAAAGAAAAAGGAAGAAGAAAGAAGAAGAAAAGAGAAAAAAAAAACAGGGTGCGAAGGGACGCATAAGCGTCGCCCATGCTTAAGCATGGATTGCACGAAGGACAGTCGATGCGTAAGCGTCGCCCATGCTTACGCGTGAGTGCACTGGCACAAAGTAGGCATAAAGTGGGTAAAACTCTCTAGTTTTTATACGAGATATCCCCATATGGCAATCCACGCATAAGCATGGTCCATGGATTGACCCTTTTTTTTAAAAAAAAAGAAGCCTAAAATAGAATTTAACACTCTCCTAACCTATAAACATTCTAAATCACCGAAAATTCAAATTTAACAACAAATCTTTTGGTTTTTGAAAAATTTTCAAATACAAAACTTACACTTCAAGCAAAATACAATTTAACAACGACTATTCTAATCAAAACATGAATTTAACAATCAACCTATCAATCAAAGCAATGTGTAAGAGTATAGAAAATAAGAAAAACTACCTACATTGGCAATTCAATTGATTCATTGATTATATATACAAGAGAATGGAAAGAGGTTACCATGGTGGGGTGTCTCCCACCTAGCACTTTTATTTTAAGTCTTTAAGTTGGACATTTGGGAAGCTCCTTGTCAGGGCGGCTTATGCTTGAACTCATCTTGGAACTCCCACCAATGCTTGATTCTCCATTGTGCTACAAGATTTCCAATGAGTTACACCAAGTCTTGATGGAGTCCTTCACATGCTAAGGGCTCCCAAAATTGATCCTCATATATTCCCGTATCCCAAATCTTGTTTTTGCATCCATCTTCAAGTTGATCATCATGATTCCAATTGGATGGTAGGTGATCCGAATTCTCACGTAAGTGCCAAAGCATCCTCCTAGACCCTTTCAATTAAGAACTATACCAACCATTACACTTGAACTTTGAGTTTTCACCCATAGGGAACCTTGATTGGCATTTCCATCCATCAACCAATTTTCTTTTGCTCTTGACCCCACAAAGAGCTCTAAGTTGCCCATCATTTTCAATCAAACCATATTCAAGTGGGAAAGTAAAGATTAGAGATAAGAATTTTACCCACTTGAATGTTATGTTGGATGGTTACTTAGGAAGGGACGTCTCCAATGGTCTTATAAGTTCCATTCCCTTGTGTTCTTCTTGGATTACTTCCACCTCTTGGCAAGCTTCTTCCATGTCCTCTTCTTGACAAAGTTCTTTATGTTCAACCACTTCTTCACTAACTTCTTCTAGCTCTTCTCCACTCTTTACGTCACAACTTGGAGGTGATATGGAACAGACCTCAACCTCTACTTCAATTTTAATAGAAGAAGATTCCTCAAATATCAAAGAATCATGTGTTGGTGTAGGATCATTTTCAAGAGGACGATTTATTATTTGCTCACCTTCTTCTAATTCTTCATCATTCATTATATGCTTAGGAGGTTGCGCATTATCCTCCTCAATATCATATTTAAGCTCATCGGAAGGAGGTTCAACAACTTCTGCAAGATCATCAATGACATCACTTGGTTTGGAAGTGTTCTCAAGCTTGAAATCCACCTCTTGCCCAACTTCATCTAACTCTTCAACCACTTCTTCTTCATTAATAATCTCTTTCTCCTCCATTTGTTATAAGACATACCCCATCTCCTTGTCTTCATGTTGGAATTCTAGAATCTACTTCATGCTCCACTCTTTGGTTGATTCCTCACATTCATCCATGGAGATACTTTGCATGTTGCATGAGTCCCATGATTCCAAGGTGGCCGTAATTTTGGAAAGCTGAGCCATGATTTTTTCAAATATGAGAGGTGATTCATCTTGTGGTTGAGAGTTCTCCTACATTGGAGGTGGCTCATCTTGGTAATATCATGGAGGTGGTGGTTCTTGAGGGTATTGGGGGTTGAATTGGGGTGGTTATTCATATGGTTCATAAGGTAGTTGGTATGGTGGATATGGGTTAGGATCATATGGAGGTGTTTGGTGGTATGAGGCTTGTGAGTGTAGTGGTTCAAAACTATGTTGGGAAGGTGGTTGATAGGCATAGGGCGGTGGTGATTGTGATTGACAACTACAATAAGGATCATCACACACAATAGATTGATATGCATTAGGAGTGGGATTATACCTATAAGTGTCTAGAGGGGATTGTTGCAAAGAAGGTTGATCAATCCCTTGAGGCTCATCTGATAGTGCGAAATTGTGATCATCAACAATGGCTCCAACAACTTGGTGCTCTCAAACGTGAATCACACTTTGTCACAACTCCGCACAACTAACCAGCAAGTGCACTGGGTCGTCCAAGTAATACCTTACGTGAGTAAGGGTCGATCCCACGGAGATTGTTGGTATGAAGCAAGCTATGGTCATTCTTGTAAATCTCAGTCAGGCGGATAATAATAGTTATAATGGTTTTCGAAAATAAAGATAAATAGAGCATAAACTAAAGATAGAGATACTTATGTAATTCATTGGTGTGAATTTAAGATAAGCGCATGAAGATACTACGTTCCTTCTGAATCTCTGCTTTCCTACTACTTTCATCCAATCATTCTTACTCCTTTCCATGGCAAGCTGTATGTTGGGTTTCACCGTTGTCAATGGCTACCTCCCGTCCTCTTAGTGAAAATGATCCAAATGCTCTGTCACAGCACGGCTAATCATCTGTCGGTTCTCGATCATGCCGGAATAAAATCCAATGATTCTTTTGTGTTTGTCACTACGCCCAACACTCGCGAGTTTGAAGCTCGTCACAGTCATTCAATCCCGGAATCCTACTCAGAATACCACAGACAAGGTTTAGACTTTCCGGATTCTCAAGAATGCTGCCAATAGATTCTAGCTTATACCACGAAGATTCTGATTAAGGAATCCAAGAGATACTCATTCAATCCAATGTAGAACGGAGGTGGTTGTCAGGCACACATTCATAGGTTGAGAATGGTGATGAGTGTCACGGATCATCACATTCATCATGGTTAAGTACAAATAGATATCTTAGAATAAGAATAAGCGTGAATTGAATAGAAGAACAATAGTACTTTGCATTAATACTCGAGGTACAGCAGAACTCCACACCTTAATCTATGGTGTGTAGAAACTCCACCGTTGAAAATACATAAGTGATGGTGGTCCAGGCATGGCCGAATGGCCAGCCCCCAAAATGTGATCAAAGATGTAAAATCCCCGATTAGACACTAGTACAATAGTAAAAAGTTCTATTTATACCAAACTAGCTACTAGGGTTTACAGAAATAAGTCTAAGTGCAGAAATCCACTTTCGTGGCCCACTTTGGTGTGAGCTTGGGCTGAGCTTGAGCTTTACACGTGCAGAGGCTTCTCTTGGGGTTAAACGCCAAGTTGTAACGTGTTTTTGGCATTTAACTCTGGTTTGTGACGTGTTTCTGGCGTTTAACTCTCGAATAAAGTATGGACTATTATATTTCTGGAAAGCCCCGGATGTCTACTTTCCAACGCAATTGAGAGCACGCCATTTGGACTTTTGTAGCTCCGGAAAATCCATCTCGAGTGCAAAAAGGTCAGAATCCAACAACATCAGCAGTCCTTTGTCAGCCTCCTATCAGATTTTTGCTCAGGTCCTTCAATTTCAGCCAGAAAATACCTGAAATCATAGAAAAACACACAAACTTATAGTAAAGTCTAGAAATATGAATTTTGCATAAAAAATAATAAAAACATCCCTAAAAGTAGCTAGATCCTACTAAAAACTACCTAAAAACAATGCCAAAAAGCATATAAATTATCCACTCATAACAACACCAAACTTAATTGTTGCTTGTCCCCAAGCAACTAAAAATCAAATAGCATAAAAAGAAGAGAATATACTATATATTCCAAAATATCAATGAATATTAGTTCTAATTAGATGAGTAGGACTTGTAGCTTTTTGCTTCTGAACAGTTTTGACATCTCACTTTTTCCTTTGAAGTTCGGAATGATTGGCATCTATAGGAACTCAGAGTTCAGATAGTGTTATTGATTCTCCTAGTTAAGTATGTTGATTCTTGAACACAGCTAATTTTATGAGTCTTGGCCATGGCCCTAAGCACTTTGTTTTCTAGTATTACCACCGGATACATAAATGCCACAGACACATGACTGGGTGAACCTTTTCAAATTGTGACTCAGCTTTGCTAAAGTCCCCAGTTAGAGGTGTCCAGAGCTCTTAAGCACACTCTTTTTGCTTTGGATCACGTCTTTAACCACTCAGTCTCAAGCTTTTCACTTGGACCTGCATGCCACAAGCACATGGTTAGGGACAGCTTGATTTAGCCGCTTAGGCCTGGATTTTATTCCTTTGGGCCCTCCTATCCATTGATGCTCAAAGCCTTGGATCCTTTTTACCCTTGCCTTTTGGTTTTAAGGGCTATTGGCTTTTTCTGCTTGCTTTTTCTTTTTCTTTCTCTCTTTTTTTTCGCAAGCTTTGTTCTTCATTGCTTTTTCTTGCTTCAAGAATCAATTTTATAATTTTTCAGATTATCAATAACATTTCTCTTTTTCATCATTCTTTCAAGATCCAACAATTTTAACATTCCTAAACAACAAGATCAAAAATATGCACTGTTCAAGCATTCATTCAAAAAACAAAAAGTATTGTCACCACATCAATATAATTAAACTAATTTCAAGGATGAATTCAAAACTCATGTACTTCTTGTTCTTTTGTATTAGAAACATTTTTCATTTAAGAGAGGTGAAGGGTTCATGGAATTATTCATAGCCTTAAGACATAGTTACTAAATACTAATGATCATGTAATGAAGACACAAACATAGACAAACATGAAGTTCAAAAAATCGAAAAATAGAGAGATAAGAACAAGGAATTTAAGGAATGAGTCCACCTTAGTGATGGTGGCGCCTTCTTCTTGAAGGACCAATGATGTCCTTGAGCTCCTCTATGTCTCTTCCTTGCCTTTGTTGCTCCTCCCTCATAGCTCTTTAATCTTCTCTAATCTCATTGAGAATGATGGAGTGCTCTTGGTGTTCCACCCTTAATTGGTTCATGTTATGACTCAATCTTTCTAGAGAAGTGTTGAGTTGTTCCAAATAGTTGTTTGGAGGAAAATGCATCCCTTGAGGCATCTCAAGGATTTCTTGATGATGAGCTTCCTCATGCGTATCTTGAGATCCATGAATGGGCTCTCTTGTTTGCTCCATCCTCTTCTTAGTGATGGGCTTGTCCTCTTCAATGAGGATGTCTCCTTCTATGACAACTCCAGCTAAGTTGCATAGATGGCAAATGAGATGAGGAAAAGCTAGCCTTGCCAAGGTGGAGGGCTTTTTGGCTACTTTGTAGAGTTCTAGAGGGATGACTTCATGAACTTCTACCTCCTCTCCAATCATGATGCTATGGATCATGATGGCCCGATCCACAGTTACTTCGGATCGGTTGCTAGTGAGGATGATAGAGCGTTGGATGAACTCCAAGCATCCTCTAGCCACAGGCTTAAGGTCCAGTCTTCTCAATTGAACTGGCTTGCCTTTTGAGTCTCTTTTCCATTGAGCTCCTTCCACACATATGTCCATGAGGACTTGGTCCAACCTTTGATCAAAGTTGACCTTTCTAGTGTAAGGGCGTGCGTCCTCTTGCATCCTAGGCAAGTGGAACGCCAAACTTACATTTTTTGGACTGAAATCTAAGTATTTCCCCCGAACCATTGTAAGCCAATTCTTTGGATTCAGTTTCATACTTTGATCATGGTTCCTAGTGATTCATGCATTGGCATAGAACTCTTGAACCATTAAGATTCCGACTTGTTGAATGGAGTTGGTAAGAACTTCCCAACCTCTTCTTTGGATCTCATGTCGGATCTTTGGATACTCATTTTTCTTGAGCATGAAAGGGACCTCAGGGATCACCTTCTTCTTGGCCTCAACTTCATAGAAGTGGTCTTGATGTACCTTTGAGATGAATTTTCCCATCTCCCATGACTCATTGGTGGAACTTTTTGTCTTCCCTTTCCTCTTTCTACAGGTTTCTCCGGCCTTAGGTGCCATAAATGGTTATGGAAAAATAAAAAAGCTATGCTTTTACCACACAAAACTTAGAATGTTGCTCGCCATCGAGCAAAGAAAAGAAAGAATAGAAGAAGAAGAAGAAGATATGAAGGAGAAGGAGAGATGTGTGGGTTTCGGCCAAGGGGGAGAAAAGAGGGTTGTGTTGTGTGAAAATGAAGAAGGATGGAGGGATTTATAGAGTGGAGGGAGAGGGAATGGGGTTCGGTCATTTAGGGTGGGTTTGGGTGGGAAAGAGATTTAAATTTGAAGGTAGGTGGAGTTTATGGGGAAGAGTGGATGGATGTGAGTGGTGAAGAGGTGATGGGAAAGAGAGATTGTGGTGATTGGTGAAGGGTGTTTGGGGAAGAGTGTTATTGGATTGTGTGAAGAAGAGAGAAGGTGAGTTGAGGTAAGTGGGGATCCTGTGGGGTCCACAGATCCTGAGGTGTCAAGGATTTATCATCCATGCACCAATTAGGCGTGTAAAATGCCCTCTGCATGCAATCCTGGTGTTTAACGCTAGATTGATGGTTATTTCTGGTGTTAAACGCCCAGATGTAGCCTATTTCTGGCGTTTAACACCAGCCTGATGCTTATTTCTGGCGTTAAATGCCAGCTTTCCTCAGAGTGCAATCCTGGCATTTAAACACCAGACTGCTGCTTGTTTTGGCGTTCAACGCCAGCTTCATGCTCTGTTCTGGCATTAAACGCTAGCTAGATGCTCCTTACTGGCATTTAAATGCCAGTAAGCTCTTCCTCCAGGGTGTACTGTTTCTTCTGCTGTTTTGATTCTGTTTTTAATTTTAGTAATTGTTTTGTGACTCCACATGATCATAAACCTAATAAAACATAAAAGAACAATAAAAATATAGATAAAAATTGGGTTGCCTCCTAATAAACGCTTCTTTAATGTCAATAGCTTGACAGTGAGCTCTCATGGAGCTTCACAGATGTTTAGAGCATGATGAGGATCTCCCAACACCAAACTTAGAGTTTGGCTGTGGGATCTTCTCAACACCAAACTTAGAGTTTGATTGTGGGGGCCTTGTTTGACTCTGTATTGAGAGAAGCTTATCATGCCTCTTTTTCATGTTTATAGAAGGATAACCTTGAGCCTTAAACACAAGGTAGTCCCCATTCAATTGAAGGACTAGCTCTCCTCTGTCAACATCAATCACAGCTCCTGTTGTGGCTAGGAAGGGTCTTCCAAGGATGATGCACTCATCCTCATCCTTCCCAGTGTCTAAGATTATGAAATCAGCAGGGATGTAAAGGCCTTTAACCTTTACCAACACATCCTCTACTAATCCATAAGCTTGTTTTAATGATTTGTTTGCCATCTCTAATGAGATTCTTGCAGCTTGTACCTCAAAGATCCCCAGTTTCTCCATTACAGAGAATGGCATAAGATTTATACCTGACCCCAGGTCACACAGAGCCTTCTCAAAGGTCATGGTGCCTATGGTACAGGGCATTAAGAATTTACCAGGATCTTGTTTCTTTTGAGGTAAAGTTTGCTGAACCCATGTATTTAGTTCACTAATGAGCAAAGGAGGTTCATCTTCCCAAGTCTCATTACCAAACAACTTGGCATTCAACTTCATGATGGCTCCTAGATATTGAGTAACTTGCTTTTCAGTTACATCTTCATCCTCTTCAGAGAAAGAATAGTTCTCAGAGCTCATGAATGGCAGAAGGAGGTTTAATGGAATCTCTATGGTCTCTATATGAGCCTCAGATTCCTTTAGGTCCTCAATAGGGAACTCCTTTCTGTCTGGAGGACGTCCCATGAGGTCTTCCTCATTGGGATTCACGTCCTCCCCTTCCTCTTTGGATTCGGCCATTTTGATAATATCAATGGTCTTGCACTCTCTTTTTGGATTCTCTTCTGTATTGCTTGGGAGAGTACTAGGAGGAGTTTCAATGATTTTCTTACTCAACTGACCCACATGTGCCTCCAAATTTCTAATGGAGGACCTTATTTCATTCATAAAACTTAGAGTGGCCTTAGATAGATCAGAGACTATGTTTGCTAAGCTAGAGGGGCTCTGCTCAGAATTTTCTGTCTGTTGCTGAAAAGATGATGGAAAAGGCTTACTATTGCTAAGCCTATTTCTTCCACCATTATTAAAGCCTTGTTGGGGCTTTTGTTGATCCTTCCATGAGAAATTTGGATGATTTTTCCATGAAGGATTATAGGTGTTTCCATAGGATCATAAGCTTCTTCTTCAGAAGATGCCTCTTTAGTACTGTTGGATGCATTTTACAATCCATTCAGACTCTGAGAAATCATGTTGACTTGCTGAGTCAATATTTTGTTCTGAGCCAATATGGCATTTAGAGCATCAATTTCAAGAACTCCCCTCTTCTGAGGCATCCCATTACTCATAGGATTCCTCTCAGAGGTGTACATGAATTGGTTGTTTGCAACCATGTCAATGAGTTCTTGAGCTTCTGCAGGCATTTTCTTTAGGTGAATGGATCTACCTGCAGAATGGTCCAGTGACATCTTAGAGAACTCAGATAGACCATAATAGAATATATCCAAAATGGTCCACTCTGAAAGCATATCAGGAGAATACTTTTTGGTCAATTGCTTGTATCTTTCCCAAGCTTCATAGAGGGATTCACCATCTTTTTGCTTGAAGGTTTAAACATCCACTCTAAGCTTGCTCAGCTTTTGAGGAGGAAAGAACTTGGCCAACAAGGTCGTGACCAGCTTATCCTAAGAGTTCAGGCTATCTTTAGGTTGTGAGTCTAACCATGTTCTAGCTCTGTCTCTTACAGCAAAAGGGAAAAGCATGAGCCTGTAGACTTCAGGATCTACTCTATTAGCTTAACAGTATCATAGATCTGCAAGAACTCAGTTAAAAACTGGTAGGGATTTTCTGATGGAAGTCCATGAAACTTGCAGTTCTGTTGCATTATAGCAACTAGTTGAGGCTTCAGCTCAAAATTGTTTGCTCCAATGGCAGGAATTGAGATGCTTCTTCCATAAAAATTGGAAGTAGGTGTAGTATAATCACCAAGCATCCTTCTTGCATCTCTACCATTGTTATTGGGTTCGGCCATGTCTCTTTCTTTTTCGAGATTCTTTGTAAGATTTTCTCTGGATTGTTGTACTTTAGCTTCTCTTAGCTTCTTCTTCAGAGTCCTTTCAGGTTCAGGATCTACTTTAACAAGAATGTCAATGTCCTTGCTTCTGCTCATATGAAAAAGAAGAGAACAGAAAAGGAAGAGGAATCCTCTATGTCACAGTATAGAGATTCCTTTATGTGAGTAGAAGAAGAAAAGAATAGAAAAAGGAGAAGAGGAAAATTCGAACATCAAGGAGAAGAGAGGTTTCAAATTTTTAGATGAAGAGAAGTGTTAGTAAATAAATAAAATAAATAGAAAGAGATGAGAAGGAGAGAATTTCGAAAATTGTTTTTGAAAAAATGGTTAGTTATTTTCGAAAATTAAAAGAAGAAATAAAATTAAAATTAAAATTTGAATCAATTAGTTAATTAAAAGAATTTTGAAAAAGAGGAGGGTGATTTTCGAAAATTAGAGAGAGGAAAGTAGTTAGGTGGTTTTGAAAAAGATAAGAAACAAACAAAAAGTCAATTAGTTAGTTGAAAAAGATTTGAAAATCAATTTTTAAAAGATAAGAAGTTAGAAAAGATTTTGAAATTAAATTTTTTGAAAAAGATATGATTTCGACAAAGATATGATTGAAAAGATATGATTGAAATTTATTTTGAAAAAGATTTGAAAAGAAAATTAAAAAGATTTGATTTTTAAAATTAAAATTGATTACTTGACTAACAAGAAACTAAAAGATATGATTCTAGAATTTAAAGATTGAACCTTTCTTAATAAGAAAGTAACAAACTTCAAATTTTTAAATCAATCACATTAATTATTAGTAAAGTTTTTGAAAATCATGAAATAAAGATAAGACAAAGATTTTGAAAATAAATTTTTATAAAAATAAAATTTTCGAAAATAATAAAAAGAAAAAGAAAAAAATTTGATTTTGAAAAAGATTTTGAAAAGATAAGATTTTTAAAATTGAAATCTTGGCTTGACTAACAAGAAACAACTTATTTTTAAAAAATTTTTACTAAGTCAACCCAAAGATTTCGAAATTTAGGAGTAAAATAAGGAAAAGATATTTTTTTTGAATTTTTAATGATGAGAGAGAAAAACACAAATATGACCCAAAACATGAAAATTTTGGATCAAAACAAATGATGCATGCAAGAACACTATGAATGTCAAGATGAACACCAAGAACACTTTGAAGATCATGATGAACATCAAGAACTTATTTTTGAAAAATTTTCAAGAAAAGAAAAACATGCAAGACACCAAACTTAGAAATTTTTCATGTTTAGACACTATGAATGCAAAAATACATATGAAAAACAACAAAAGACACAAAACAAGAAAATATGAAGATCAAACAAGAAGACTCATCAAGAACAACTTGAAGATCATGAAGAACACCATGCATGAATTTTTTTGAAAAAATGCATAAATTTTAAAAACATGCAATTGACACCAAACTTAAAAATTGACACTAGACTCAAACAAGAAACACAAAAATATTTTTTTGATTTTATGATTTTATAATCTTTTGGATTTTTCAAAAATTAATTTTGGAAAAACGAAAAACAAAGAAAATTTTTTTTGAAAAGAAAATTACCTAATCTGAGCAACACGATGAACCGTCAGTTTTCCAAACTCGAACAATCCCCAGCAACGGTGCCAAAAACTTGATAGCGCGAAACTGTGATCATCAACAAGGGCTCCAATAACTTGGTGCTCTCAAACGTGAATCACACTTTGTCACAACTCCGCATAACTAACTAGCAAGTGCACTGGGTCGTCCAAGTAATACCTTACGTGAGTAAGGGTCGATCCCACGGAGATTGTTAGTATGAAGCAAGCTATGGTCATCTTGTAAATCTCAGTCAGGCGGATAATAATAGTTATAATGGTTTTTGAAAATAAAGATAAATAGAGCCTAAACTAAAGATAGAGATACTTATGTAATTCATTTGTGTGAATTTTAGATAAGCGCATGAAGATACTATGTTCCTTCTGAATCTCTGCTTTCCTACTACTTTCATCCAATCATTCTTACTCCTTTCCATGGCAAGCTGTATGTTGGGTTTCACCGTTGTCAATGGCTACCTCCTGTCCTCTCAGTGAAAATGGTCCAAATGCTCTGTCACAGCACGGCTAATCATCTGTCGGTTCTCGATCATGTCGGAATAGAATTCAGTGATTCTTTTGCGTCTATCACTACACCAAACACTCGCGAGTTTGAAGCTCATCACAGTCATTCAATCCTGGAATCCTACTCAGAATACCACAGACAAGGTTTAGACTTTCCAGATTCTCAAGAATGCTGCCAATGGACTCTAGCTTATACCACGAAGATTCTGATTAAGGAATCCAAGAGATACTCATTCAATCTAATGTAGAACGGAGGTGGTTGTCAGGCACATTTTCATAGGTTGAGAATGGTGATGAGTGTCACGGATCATCACATTCATCATGGTTAAGTACGAATAAATATCTTAGAATAAGAATAAGCGTGAATTGAATAGAAGAAAAATAATACTCGAGGTACAGCAGAGCTCCACACCTTAATCTATGGTGTGTAGAAACTCCACCATTGAAAATATATAAGTGATGATGGTCCAGGCATGGCCGAATGGCCAGCCCCCAAAATGTGATCAAAGATGTAAAATCCCTGATTAGACACTAGTACAATAGTAAAAAGTTCTATTTATACTAAACTAGCTACTACGATTTACAGAAATAAGTCTAAGTGTAGAAATCCACTTCTGGGGCCCACTTTGGTGTGAGCTTGGGCTGAGCTTGAGCTTTACACGTGCAGAGGCTTCTCTTGGGGTTAAACGCCAAGTTGTAACGTGTTTTTGGCGTTTAACTCTGGTTTGTGACGTGTTTCTGGCGTTTTACTTCAGAATGCAGCATGGAACTGGGGTTGAACGCCAGTTTGCGTCATCTAAACTAGAATAAAGTATGAACTATTATATATTTCTAGAAAGCCCTGGATGTCTACTTTCCAATGCAGTTGAGAGCGTTCCATTTGGAGTTCTGTTGCTCCAGAAAATCTTTCTCGAGTGCAGGGAGGTCAGAATCCAACAACATCAGCAGTCCTTTGTCAGCCTCCTATCAGATTTTTGCTCAGGTCCCTCAATTTCAGCCAAAAAATACCTGAAATCATAGAAAAACACACAAACTCATAGTAAAGTCCAAAAATGTGAATTTTGCATAAAAACTAATAAAAACATCCGTAAAAGTAGCTAGATCCTACTAAAAACTACCTAAAAATAATGCCAAAAAGCGTATAAATTATCCGCTCATCATTCTCGCATCTTCGATTCCCAAATTCTTGATACACATCCTCATTGAAGCTTCAACCATAGCCATTTGATTGGTATGTATCTTGGAATGGTTCTTGTTTATAGCACAATTGGGAAGGTTGTTGCCAAGAGGGTTGATCAAATCCTTGAGGCTCCTCCCATCTTCGATTATTCCATCCTTGATACATGTTTTCATTGCAATTTCTATCTCCTACAACATAGTTGTAACCACACTCATGGCCAAAAGGATGAGAATTCATAGTGAGAGTGAGAATGAGAGCTAACAAAAATAAGCAACAAAGTCCTAAACCTAACAAAAACTAACAAACAAGCAAAAGACAATCATATTCATAATAGCCAATAATATAACACCATTGCAATTCCCCAAAAACGGCACGATTTTGATAAGAGAAAAATGTCGTATCGGTATAGAATTTCTCAAAATTATTCTCGCTGCAGTTATAGTTCTACACCAACAAAGAGTCCTCCCAATTAAAAAATTGGTTTTGTCACAAGTACAAACCCCAATGAAAATTAATCGAAGTATTTAAACCTCGGATCGTCTCACAAGGAATTGCAATGAAGTGCTCAATGAATGTTTATGAAGATGCAAGGGGTTTGATTTGATAAGAGGGCAAGAAATTAAATGACAAGAAAAGTAAATCAAGGAAGCAATTAAAGCAAGTAATAAAGAGAGAGACATTCATGGCAAGGGTTGAGAATATAGGCTTTCTATCTTTGTCATACAAAGATTAATTCATCTTATTTAGTCAACTCCAACAAATGGAAGAATGTATCATGTTATCTTCACATAGGGAGAACGTCAAACAAGACTCGTTAATCACATCACAATAATAAACAAGAATTTATCTCATTACGTCATCCCCAACGATGGAAGAAGGTATCATATTATCCTCACACTCGAAGAGAGTCTAATAAGACTAGCTAATCTCAATCCATAAGTCCTAATGAACTTACTAATTGAATTAGCAAGAGATTAGAGTCAATGGAAATCATATTAACTAACAATTCTAGATCACCAATATAGGTTGGGTATTCATGACTCAAGATTGGCTAGTTCCTCTTTCAAATCCAAGAATACTCAAGATCTACTCTAACATCCAACCAAGCATTTTATCAAACACTTGGAAGGCATAAAAGGGAAGCATAGTAAATTGCAAGGAAAGATAAAATCTACCAACTACCACTTGCAAGGAAAGTGAAATTCACAACTCAAATCAACAATAAAAGGGACATCAAACATCAAATTGCATTAAAGGAGATTTAAATCCAACATGAGTGCAAGAAAACTAAACATCACAAAATGAAAGAATTAATGAAAACTAACATAAGCAAGAAATCAATAATAGCAATGAAGATAAACATAAAAGAGACATGGAAACATAAAATTGCATTAGAAGAAATTAAGATCCAACAACGGTTCATCAACATAAAAGAGAGCAAAATAAGAAATGACAAGTAAAACTAGAAGAGCAAAGATGTAATAACAAGAAATTAAAAGGGAAGACTAAATCAAAACAAGAATTGAAAATTGGATTTAAGAGAATTAAACCTAAACTACCCTAAATTCTATAGAGAATGGAGAGCTTCTCTCTCTAGAATTCTAACCTAAACCATGATGCAAAAACTAAACTATGACTACTTGGTTCATTCCCCTTCAATCATTGAGTTCAATTGCATCAGAAATGAGTTGGATTGGGCCCAAAATGCTTCAAAAATTGCTGGCCACGAGTTGCCTTTAGTGAGTCACGCTGATCCACCCACGCGTGCGCATGGAGGATGCATACGTGTCCCTAAATGCCAGGCAACTATGGTAAATTATCTATCATTCTGAAGCCCCGGATGTTAGCTTTCTAGCGCAACTGAAACCCCCTCATTTAGACCTCTGAAGCTCAAGTTATGATCGATTGAGTAGGAAGAGGTCAGGCTTGACAGCTTTGCGATTCCTTCATTTCTTCATGAGTTCTCCCACTTTGCATGCTTTTCTTCATTCCTTCAACCCAATCTTTGCCTTCTAATCCTGAAATCACTTAACAAATATATCAAGGCATCGAATGGAATTAAAGTGAATTGAATTTATCTATTTTAAATCCTAAAAAGTATGTTTTCACACTTATGCACAAATTAAGGGAGAATTACAAAACCATGCTTTTTCTTTGAATAAATGTGAGAAAAGTTGATAAAATTCCCTAAATTATGCACAAGATAAACCACAAAATTGGGGTTTATCACCTTGTCATAAAGCATTTAGTATCCCAAAGAGGTGCTGGGTACTAATGTCTTAGGGATGAATTACAAGCCAGGTGCCTATGGTGTGAATGTGTTGAGGAGAGGCTTGAGTAAGTAAGTCCTCAGGGGTGTTTCAACACCTAGCACCTTGAACCAACTGGTTTGGGAGTGTTGGCTGAAAGTTTATCATAAAGAGCTGCCATAACATAGAGCACTTAGCTAAACAAAATAATAAGCCTCTAGCAAGAAGAAAAAGAAAGGAAAAAAGTTAAGCTAAGGATTAAAGAATAAGAGTCTCATAGAAGGCAACAGAGTTAGTACCTAATAGCATATTAGAGCCTAGAAACTAATAAGAGTATGAAGCTAAGTTGTCAATGCATAAAACTCCATGAACAAAGATTTGAAATCTCTCAATAAGGACTCATATCTCTTTGTATTTCATTCATTCTTCTTATGTTTTATCAATTATTTGGGGACAAGCAAGATTTAAGTTTGGTGTTGTGATGCCAGGGGATCTTGGCTAGTTTTACAAGCCATTTTCAATATGTTTTAGGTTACTTTCATGCATTTTCTTAGTCAATAAGCAAGCATTTAGATGAGTTATGTATGCATATCTTGATTCAACCAAACATTGTGAATTATAAATATTTTTGTGAGATTAATGCAAAGACTAATTGAAGCAATGAATGATGCATTATCTTGAGATTATAGCAAGGCTTTGATGTACTTGTTTGATTGATTACAGATAAGGAAAAAGCAGAGGCCAAGGTGGCGTTAGTAGCCAAATTAGGCACACAAACGCTAACACCAACATGAAGCAAATGAAGCAAAGGTGGCGTCAGTGGCAACTAACGGTAGTGCTAACATGGGGAGTGCAAGGAAAAGTGGCGTTAGTGGCAGTGTTCACCACCCACTAATGCCAGTGATGCCACAGCTTCATGGAAGGTGTGGTGTTCCAATGCTAACATGACTAAGGGAGGCTTGGTGGTGTTAGTGGTGGCGTTGGTGCCCACTAACGCTAGCGATAGTGTATGACAAGGCAAGATTGGTGGCGTTAGTGGCCACGTTAGTGCCACTAACGCCAGGAGCAATGCTGGATAAGGGCAAGGTGTGGTGTTAGTGGCCATGTTAGTGCCACAAACGCCAGGGGTAACGCTGGACCAAGGAATTTGTGGTGTTAGTGGTGACGTTAGTGACACTAACACCAGCGAGCCATGCAATGTACATAGTGTTATCAACAATAACACCAATGCTGCCTCAACTAATACCATCCAAAAAGCTGAGAAAAGCCCAAAGAGTTTGCTAACTACTTCAACTAAGGCAAAGGGCCCACATCCGGATACTTGAAGACTCACCTGAAGATTGAAGAAGTAGTATATATAGGAGTAGTTTTGAAGTTTAGTGGAAGATCCAAAGGGATCCGGAATTGTAAACACTCGTTAGTTTTCTTTGTACTTAGCTTTTCTTTTTATGAACTTTTCTTTTCGTTTTGAGTTTTCCAAAGCCATGATCAACTAAAACCCTTTTTATCGGGGGAGGGAGCTCTATTTTAATTCAATGGATCAATAATATTTCTTGTTTTCTTCTTTTATTCATCTCTTTTTTATTTACTTGAAAGCTTTCAGACTTCATCCAATTGCTCAATTGTCTCGGAAGAGAAATTGAGCATACTTAGATTCCATCTGATCCTTGGAAGGGGAATGATGGAATCATGCTAGAATTACTTTCTCATGCTTTACTAGATTGGTGGTTGGATGCATATAGTGACATATAATCCTCCCGATACTTTGATCCAGAAAAGTATGTGGTATAATCAGTGACCATTCTTCATCTCCTCCCATGAGTAATTAGATCAAGGAATTGGGCAATTGTTCAAGCTTAGAAAGATTGAATTGCCAAGGGATCGGGATTCAATCACTTAAGATTTCCAAGAGATCAATGAGTTGTATGGATTGAGGAAGAGATGAGAATGAATTGATCCAGAGAATGCAATATCTTCTGAACCCAATGAGCTTTCCCATTCTTATCTCCCCATTCTCATATTCTGTTTACTTTTATGCTCTTCACCCCATTCCTATTTAATTTCTTGTCAGTTACTTTCCGCAAATTTACATTCAAGCAATTTACATTGTTGCAATTTAATTCCGCAGTTTACCTTTCCGTCATTTACATTTTTTGTCATTTACGTTTCTCGCCATTTCTTGATGTGAGTAAAACCCGTAGGCTTAGAATTTCTTCTCGGTAAAAGAGAAATAACCTCGTTGCAAGTATAGTTCCAAACCAACAAGTAATGGTCAATCAAAGTTTAATTTTTGGTTGTCACAAATCCAACCCAATAAAGATAACCGAGAGTATTAGTCCTGGGTCGTTCTCCCTAGGAATTACAATTGAGTGCTCAATTATTGGTTATGAGTTTCATGGGGTGTTGGGTTGATAAAACAAGAAATTAAAAAGGCAACAAAAGTAAAGCAAGCAACTAAAGAAAGCAAGTAATAAAGAGAGACATTCATGGCAAGGATTGAGAATATAAACTTTCTATCCTAGTCATTAATTATCACACAATAGTTAACAAGAGTTAATCATATTAAGTCATCTTCAACAACGGAAGAAGGTATAATGTATCTCCAACATAGGAAGAAAGTCAAATAGGACTAGTTAATCTCAATCCAAAAGTCATAATCAACTCACTAATTGAATTAGCAAGAGATTAGAGTCAATGGAAATAATATTAACTAACAACTCTAGATCACTAACATAAGTTGGGTATTAATGACTCAAGAGCACCTAATTTTTCTTTCCAAGCCAAGAATGCTCAAAAAGCTACTCTAACATCCAACCAAGCATTTTGTCATACACTTGGAAGGCATAAAATAAAGGCATGGCAAATTGCAAGTAAGAATAAAATCTACAACTATCCAATGCAAGAAATTAACAATAGCAACTCAATTAAACATCAAAGAAACATAAAACATGAATTGCATTAAAAGGAAATCCAAATCCACAAATAGTGCATGAACATAAAAATAACATAAAAGGGAAATTAACAAGTAACATTAAGAGAACAAAGATGTGGGAACAAGAAATTGCAAAGAAAACATGAAAATAAGAAATTAAGCCTAAATCTAAGAGAGATTTACCTAATTCTAACCTAATTCTAGAGAGAAGAGGGAGCTTCTCTCTCTAGAAACTACCTAAAGCATGATTCCTACCTAATCTAATTGCTACCCCCCTTGTTTCCTCTTGAATTCTGCATCAAATAGCTTCAGAAATGAGTTGGATTTGGGACTGGAATACTCAAAAATTGCCCCAGCGTTTTCACTTTAATGAGGTCACGTGATCAGCGTCACGCGTGTGCGTGAACAACGCATGCGTGTCGCTGGCAGATTCCCTGCTTATGCGTACGCATGGGTGATGCATGCGCATGTCCGTGAATGTCCTCTTCATGCGTACGCGTGGATGACACGTGCACGTGGCCTTGATTCCTCTAAATGCTCATTTCTTCATGAATTATCCTCTTTGCATGCTTTTCTCTTTACTTGTTCAATCCAATCCTTGCCTTATGAACCTGAAATCACTCAACAAACATATCAAGGCATCGAATGGAATTAAAGTGAATTGGATTTAGCTATTTTAAGGCCTAAAAAGTATGTTTTCACTCTCAAGCACAAATTTAAGGAGAATTACAAAACCATGCTATTTCATTGAATAAATGTGAGAAAAGTTGATCAACACAATATAACCCACAAAATTGGTGTTTATCAATCGATCCTCACTCACTTTAGGTATTACTTGGATGACCTGGTGTAGTTGCCGGTTAAGTTGTGGACATTCTAATTCCACACCAAGGGTCTCTCCCTCTTTAAGCTTCCCGAGTACTAGTGTTTCCGATAGGATCCTCTTAAAGTGGTTGAAGGCTTCCTTGCAAGGCGAGGTCCATTCAAAGGCTATTCCCTTTTTCATTAAATTGAAAAAAAGAAAGGCATTTGTCGCCTAGGCCCCGAGGAAACGAGACAAAGCCGTGAGCCTACCGACCAGCATTTGTACGTCCTTGACATACCCTTGGCTTGTCATCCGAAGGATGGCTTCGCATTTGTCTGGGTTGGTTTCAATCTCTCTTTGCCTGATAATAAAGCCCAAAAACTTTCCTACCTTCATTGCAAATGCACATTTCAGAGGGTTCAACCTCATATTGTGCTTCCGAAGTGACCCGAAGACAACTTCTATGTCGGCAACCAAGTTGCTTGGTTTAGCTATCTCCACCAACTTGCCAATGAGCTCCTTGAAGACTTTGCTCATTAATATTTGATATGTGGCTCCTGAATTCATTAGTCCAAACGGCATGACCTTTTAGCAGTAAGTCCCCGTTGGCGTTATGAATGCCATTTTTTCCTCGTCAGGGCAGTGCATCAGGATCTGATTGTACCTTAAGTACATGAAGTTCAGAGACCGGTACCCTACAGCCGCATCTACTAGAGCATTAATACGGAAAAAATTAATTTTCACATAATTACTACCGGCAAGTATACCGGGTCATATCAAGTAATAAAACTCACTTAGAGTGAAGTCAATCCTATGAGGATTAGTGGATTAAGCAATTTTTAGTTAAATAGTGTTCTAGTTAGGCAGACAGATTGTGATTTCTTGAGATATTTAACATGAAAATAAAGTGCAGGAATGTAAATGGCGGGAAATTAAAATGACTGCAAGTAAAAGAGAAGGAATTAAATGACTGGAAGTGTAAATAGCAGAAACTTAAAATGCAAGAAAGAAGAACTGAAATGTAAATAGGAGAAATGTAAAATTGCAAGAATGTAACTGGAATGTAGATGACTGAGATTCTAAATTGCAGAAATGAAGTAGGGGAATTGAGTGTTGGGAGAAATTAAAAAGAAATTGAAGTGAGACTTTGTGATGGGTGAGATCACTAGGGATCAGAAGTGTTGATTTTTCATGAATTAATGATGATCACTTTCTTCTCAATCATGTGAACAGATCTATGGAAAATTGTGAATAAATGGATCCCAATCTCTTGGTGATTCAATTTCTCTTGTCACAAACAATTGCCAATCTCTTGATCTAATTGCTCATGAGAAGAGGTGAAGATCGATTGCTAATCCCAGAGGCCACACAACTCTCAGGATTTCAATCCAAGGTGGTTATATCTCACATACCAACCCAGAATATATCAATCAAGAAAATCATGAGAAGATAAACCCCAAACTGAATTCTATGACTCCTTTCTCAGGTTCATCACATAATTCAAATAGATTCAGTCCCTCTCTCGATAGTAATTGAATCTGTGAAGCACAAGAGTTTCCTCTTAGATGGGTCACTTGAATTAAGAAGAAGAGAAGAATTATCAATTCAATAAAACCAACAGAGCTCCTCCCCCTAGTAAAAATGGGGTTAATGACTCAAAGCTCCAAGTACAAGTTGAAGTTCAAAACTGAAAATTAAACTAAGCATCGAAAAAGAAAAATAGAAGAAAACTGGAAATAAAAGTGAAACTGGAAATAGTATAAAGTCTGAGTAGAAAGTAGAATCTAAAAAGTGCAAAAAGTACAAAACAGATCTAAAGAGAAAAGAAACTAAAAAAGAAGATCCCCCAGAAGTTCTTTCTGATTCAATATGCCCCCATTTTATACTGGTTTTGTGGCTTCTTCAATTTTACTTGCAAGTTGCTCAAAGTGGGCTTTTAGTTGTTACGGTGTGGATGCTCCCAGGAGAACGTAGCGTTCTTGAGTAGAGCGTAGCACTCGTGCATCCACGCACACGCATCGTCACCATCTCAGTACTAGTTATGCGTACACGTCATATACGCCTACACATCCTTTGCAGCGCTCTCCATGTAAGCATAGCGCTTGCGCCAAGAGCACTCTCCATGCGTATGCGTCATTCACGCGTATGCGTGGATTTCAAAATGTCACTTCCATCCTGCCGCTCTATCCACGCGTTTGCATGACCCATCACAATTGCCACTTCCACACGTACGCGTCAGGGACGCGTACGCGTCGATAGCCAAACTTTAATTTCAACTTTGAAGGTTATCGCAGGCGCTCTTTGATGAAGAATGCAGTGATCTTAGGTGAAGAGTGTAGATCCCTCCCACGCGTATGCGTCGTCCACGCGTACACGTGGCCTTTCGAGGATGTCACTTCCACGCGTATGCGTCACCCACGCGTACAAGTCGCTAGTCAAATTTTCTTGGGTGAAGAACGTTGCGCTCTTTAAAAGAGAGAGCGTAACGCCAAGGGTTGTGCTACAGGGGAACGTAGCGTTCTTCAAGCAACCATAGCGCTAAGGTATTGTGTTCTTCTCCCCTGTCATGATCATAAAACAAAATTGCAATACATCAAAGCTCTGTCTCTTGAGGAATTGCATAGAATCATCCACAAAATCACTTAGTCCTTGACATATTAGTGTATGATGAGAACTTCATTCAGATGCTTGTTTATTTTGAATAAAATGCATGAAATTAAGCTAACACTACTTAAACTAACTAGCTAATTTAACCAAAATGCGAATGCATCACAACGCCAAACTTAAAATGTTGCTTGTCCTCAAGCAAAAGTTAAAAGAGCTTTAACAATAACTGAAATGCAAGGATTGTAAGAAAGAACACAGAAGAAATTTCTACTTATGGGTCTAGCATCATCCTACTCAATGGGTTTCTTTGTTTCATTCAATTAGATATGGCTCCTGAACTTATATGAGTTCTCTGCATAAGATGATTATTTATATGCTACTTGGTTGATTCTATGAGACTTCTTTCTTATTACACTGTTATATCATCCTCAACATATTCTTTTACTTCTTTCAGAGCTTTCTTATTTCATTTGAGCCTAGTATCTTGTCTTGAGGTGGCTTTTTATCTTAAGCTTTCAATCAACAATCCCAAACCAGTTGGTTTAAATTGTCAGGTGTTCAAATACCCCTTCGAATTTATTTGCTCAAGACTCATTCCTCAACACATTTATACTACAGGCATATAACTTGAATTTGTCTTTGAATAGTGGTGTCCAGCACCTCTTTGGGTTACTAAATGTTTTGTTGCAAGGCTACTCTTGATAGTGGGTTTTCAATCGATAATCCTTAGTCGCTAACTCAAGTTTCCAAGTGATGAAGCACTCTGCAGATTTACTAACCCAAGTATGTCCTTGAACATAAACACCACAGACACATATTCAAAGTTTTAGTCATTGATGCCTAGCTTCTTTCTTTTGTTTTTCTCTTGTTTCTTTTCTTTGTTTTTGCTCTTGTCAAGGATCTTTGTTCACCATATTTTTAGAGTCTCATCATATCTAACCAACAGTTCTCAAGCAAGCATCTTAATTTCCCTGATTTCTTAGGCCATAACCTAATCATAATCACAACCTGTGCACCACCATGTTCACAAGACTTATCTATTCCTCCTAGGCTAGAATTTTTCTTTGTTTTTATTCATGACAATCCTTTTATTGAATTTTTAAAGGATTTGCAACAAGAAAACATTCTAAGTAGATGAGTGATGCACAAACAAACAGCCAATCATAACAATGCAGAACATGAAGACTTATTCCAAACATAAAAGTGCATAACATAAAAACTTAGAAGGCACATCATTTTTCAGATATGCATCTTCCTTTTTTATTTAAAGCTATGAAAGGGACTCCACCACCTCTAGTTTTTGTGACCTTTCCCTTTGCTTGATTCTCCTTTCTTTTCTTTCTTCTTTGGCTTCTGCTTCTTCTTCCTCCTTGCTTCTTGTTGTTTTGATAACTGCTCTACCTCATCCTAAAGTCCAGCATCCATCAAGATTTGCTTCATCCTTTTTTCATTCCTTTTTGCTCTGACCAATTGTGTCTCTCCTAATTCAGGGCACTGTGGATATGGTTTGATCTCTCAGTTCAAGACTGGCATGCTGATAGTTAGGTAGTTTAGCTTTGCTTGAGTCTCTACATCATATTCCATTCTATCCAAGTGCCTAGCCTCTCCAGCTGTATGATATATATTTTTCCAACGCAAAAAGTTTTGCAGATATCCTTCAAGCTGATCTTGTCGTTCAGATATTTTGTTAAAAGACTCTTGGAATTTATTTGATTGCTCCCTGTGCTGATCCAGTAGTCTAGCTTGAAAGTCTCTTTGTTGATCCATTCTTCTTTGCTGGAAATTCTCTTGTCGCTCCATTATTTTTAGTTGGAAGTTGTAATGACCCAACTCCCAATATGCCATGGCCATAGAAAAAGCTAAGTGTCACTAACTTGTCCTTCCTAATTATTAACTACTATTTATTATATGAGCCTGTTCCTTGTTAGAGCGATGCCAATTTTATGAGTAACTTTTTTTTATCGTCGCGGATGATAAGGTAAAATAAACAAGCATACATTGAGAGAAATAAAAAGGAAGCATAAAGAAATATAGAAATACAACTGATAATATACATCATGTGCACTATAACAAAACATGTAGCGTTTACACAAGATCAAGTCAGTTTACATCCTTGTCAACTTACATAGCTAATATATACACAACACTCCCAAGGCCTGGCCCATACAAAAAGTCGTTAAGCTGGTGCCCAGACTAGCCTAACCACTATACAGCTCCTAGCTCTCAGGTGTACTAACACAAATGAGAGACTAACTAACAGATAATGTCAGACTAGAGTGTCATCAAAAGAATGCTCCCACTACTGTCAGACTATATTTACACATGGCCGTTCAGAAAATCGTTATGAGGCTCGCCCACCTCCTCATAATGCTCTATCTCTATCTCAGGATCCTTCTCCTCCGCGTCATCTGTAGATACAGCTATACGCTCAGAACCACCAGAAGTACTACTGTCACTATGTACAAAATTATTCGCGAGCACAAATCCATTCGCGTATATCGGAGCTACCCCATCGTCCGATAGTGCCGGCTCATTAGGCTGTAGAAAATCAGGGATTGGCTCAGGGGGAAGTCCCACTCTGGTGGAATCACAAGTACGTAATCACCAGCTAACTCAGGCTTATCAGGTATGATAGGCTCAGGTGCCTCCTCATTCAAGGGTTGAGCTGGTATAGGGTGTCCAGGACCGTCGGGAAAAAGATATCCAGGTGCGTCAGGGTGTAACCAGGATAAAGGAATGTCGTAAGGAGCATCGGAGTCAAAAAGCAGGCTAGACAGAGGATGTTGAAAAGCTCGATTTGGTAACGCTTATCGTCTAATACGAGGCTCCAATCCCATAATGAAGTAATTGTGATATACTGGATCCTCGTAGATGTAAGGGTGTTTGAACTTATAGAATATCACCCCGTCTCCATCTAAAGGGTAGGAAAGGAGAGAAGGGGGTAAAAACTGGGGAGTTCTTATTAGGGTCGGGGTTATTAGTTACGTTCATTTATACGGTGTCGATTAGCAGACGAATAATAGAATATAGCGAAGCAGTAAATAGAAAATAAAGATAGATAGAGAAAAGAGAGAAAATAGAAAACAGAACATGAATAGAAGAATACAAGAAAATAAAACACTGATATAGCATATAAGCAGACAAACATAAAGAAGTACTTTACACATAAAAGGAATGCAACAGAGAATGATGCGCAAACAAGATTGATACATGTCTAGTCCTAGTGCAGGTAATGAGCTCATCTGTCGGTTTCTACCCACTCCCGACGTAGCCCAGCATTACTAGCCGGATATGGCTTTCCTATTGGTTATACCCGTGTGTATAAAAAATAACCTCTCTGCCACCACAGGGTCCACTGTACGCAGGAAATAACACATCTGCCACCGCATGGGATGTATGCCGACACACCTTCTGTATACAAAAAATAACCCATCTGCCACTATAGAAATGAAACAGGTGGTCACGGTACTTCTGTAGCAGGAAATAACCCTTCTGCCTTACAGAAATAAAATATGGATCTGTACCGCAGGAAAGCATTCTCGGTGGTTGCACCATCATCTATCTGACTTCCATAATGCAGCAGATGAGCATACAGATATCTCTGGGGTTGCCTTAATGCAACAAATGACCTCTCAATAGGTCCTCTGCTCTTTATCATTTTACACTTTTTTCTTTGTCTCTTTATTCTGCTCTGTTTATTCTTTTCTCTACATTTCTTTACTCTATTTTGCTTTCTCTATTTAACATATGTATTTAAAAGCTTATGTAAATTTTGGTATGAATAGTTAGCCTGCCCCAAGTATAGGTTCATTAAGTCTATACTGAAATAATTTAACTTTTCATATTATACCTAACCCTAGTCGCAAGTCAAGGACTAACAATGTTGCCCTAGTTCGTTCACTAGTCTCTGTCTATTTTTCTGTTATTAAAACTTTACAGACTTTTCTTTGATTTTTATCTTTTCTTTAGCTTTTTATCTTTCCTTTATATTTTCCTCACTAACATGTTATTACCACTCCCTAAGTGTTTTATGAAGGTAATTATGAGATTCTGCACTTAAAGTTGTCTTTCTAAAGCTTTTATAGAAAAACTGCCTTTTGTGTATTATTTTATTATTTTTATTAAAATATTATTTTTAATTAAATATTATTATTTAATATTTTATTATTATTTATTATTTTATCATTAAATTTTCTAAAATTACCCCCACTTTAACTTTTAACCTTTAAAATTCACTTTTTACTAGCCGTAACTTTTAATACTTCTACTTTAACCACCCTAACTTTTAGAAATTACAAAATAACCCCCCAAACACCAAAATTTTTACTTCCTTACCCTTTTTAAGATCTAAAGCCTATTCTTTATTGTTCTTCACCACACTCAAAGTTTTCTTCGTGTTCTTTGTAAATTTTTCAGATTCTTTCTTTGTTTTCACCCGTTTTTTAGTCTTTTCAGTAACCGATTTTTACCATAATTCATAATAAATTCTGAGCCACTAAAACCCCATCTTTTTCACATGAATTTAACACAAATTGAACCCCAATTTAAGGCCTAGGTTTTCGTTTTTCCAGCAGCCCCAAGAACATAAACTCAAAGCTTGAATTTCATCCAATTTCATCAAAATTTCACCAAATTTTCACCAAGAAAATCATATATGCAAGCAATTTTTAGCACAGCAAAATCATACAACATTCACACAACTCAAACACAAATAATCAAGATTAATTTTGTCAAACCCTACCTGGTTTTGCTGCTCCAAATTTGGCTATACTTTCAGGTGGTCCTTAAGAACTTTTTCCTCCTAAATCACATCAAGAACAACTTTAAATCTACAAACCCTCAACTGACCAAATCTCTCTCAGCATGTTAGGAAGGGATATCTCACCTTAGACTTGCTGGAAATTAACGTTTCTTGGCCCTCAAGTCAAGTTAAGCATGATTCCTAAGGAAGAACATCGAGAAAACACATATTTAAGCATGTTTCCTTGAAATCGAAGCAAAAGGGAGATGGTGCAGCCAACTCACCTTGATTCCGGCCATGATAAGTCATGTGATTATGTAGAGAAATAAGAGAGGATCATTTTGGTCGGATTGGAATTTTGATTTGAGTTTTAGTTCAGCAGAAATCAAGCATTAAAGATTTATGAACCAAGAACTTTCTCTCCTTTTTCTCTTGATGATTTTGGGCCACAATGAGCAAATGAGGCAGCCTTGGGAGTTTTGGGGGTATAGGGTGAGTTGTGATTGGTTGGCTTGGAGGTGGATTAAAATAATATTAAAATATCTCAGGTGTATAACTACTAAACTAGATGTATCAGAACACTTGTAAAAACATCTCTAAAAATTATTTTCTGAGCTACTAGAATAAATTACACTAGTAACATATTTATTATAAAAATAGAACATGTATGAGGAGTGATGAGCGGATAATTTATACGCTTTTTGGCATTGTTTTTAGGTAGTTTTTAGTAGGATCTAGCTACTTTTAGTGATGTTTTCATTGGTTTTTATGTTAAATTCATATTTCTAGACTTTACTATGAGTTTTGTGTTTTTTTTGTGATTTCAATTATTTTCTGGCTGAAATTGAGGGACCTGAGCAAAACTCTGAAAAAAGGCTGACAAAGGACTGCTGATGCTGTTGGAATCTGACCCCCTGCACTCGAAATGGATTTTCTGGAGCTACAGAACTCCAAATGGCACGTTTTTAATGGCGTTGGAAAGTAGACATCCAGAGCTTTCCAGCAATATATAATAGTTTATACTTTATTCGAGATTAGACTACGTAAACTGGCGCTCAACGCCAGTTCCATGCTGCATTCTGGAGTCAAACGCCAGAAACACTTCACGAACCAGAGTTGAACACCAAAAACACGTTATAACTTGGCGTTCAACTCCAAAAGAAGCCTCAGCTCGTGTAAAGCTCAAGCTCAGCCCAAGCACCCATCAAGTGGGCTCCGGAAGTGGATTTCTGCATCAATTACTTATTTCTGTAAACCCTAGTAGCTAGTCTAGTATAAATAGGACGTGTTACTATTGTATTAGACATCTTTGGTCTCAGTTTTATTTTATTATTCATCTTAGGAGACTATTGATCTCGTTTTGGGGGCTGGCCATTCGGCCATTCCTGGACCTTCATCACTTATGTATTTTCAACGGTGGAGTTTCTACACACCATAGATTAAGGGTGTGAAGCTCTGCTGTACCTCAAGTTTCAATGCAATTACTACTATTTTCTATTCAATTTCGCTTGTTCTTATTCTAAGATATTCGTTGCACTTCAACATGATGAATGTGATGATCCATGACACTCATCATCATTCTCACCTATGAACGCGTGACTGACAACCACTTCCGTTCTACCTTAGACCGGGCGCGTATCTCTTGGATTCCTTAATCAGAATCTTCGTGGTATAAGCTAGATTGATGGTGGCATTCATGAGAATCCGGAAAGTCTAAACCTTATCTGTGGTATTCCGAGTAGGATTCAGGGATTGAATGACTGTGACGAGCTTCAAACTCGCGATTGTCAGGTGTGATGACAAACGCAAAAGAATCAAGGGATTCTATTCCAACATGATCGAGAACCGACAGATGATTAGCCGTGCCGTGACAGAGCATTTGGACCTTTTTCACTGAGAGGATGGGATGTAGCCATTGACAATGGTGATGCCCTACATACAGCTTGCCATGGAAAGGAATAAGAAAGATTGAAGGAAGGCAGTAGGAAAGCAGAGATCCAACAGGGACAAGCATCTCCAGACACTTATCTGAAATTTCCACCATTGAATTACATGAGTAACTCTATCCTTATTTTCTGCTTTATTTATTATTCGAAAACTCCATAACATTTATTATCCGCCTAACTGAGATTTGCAAGATGACCATAGCTTGCTTCATACCAACAATCTCCGTGGGATCGACCCTTACTCACGTAAGGTATTACTTGGACGACCCAGTGCACTTGCTGGTTAGTTGTGCGGAGTTGTGACTAAGTGTGATTCACGTTGAGAGCGCTACCAAGTTTTTGGTGCCATTGTTGATGATCACAATTTCGTGCACCAAGGAGGCCTTACCATTCTAAAGTCATCAGAGAGTGCTGGTGCTAAGCTGCACCAGTAAACTGTGAACCCGGTTAAACTGATTTTCTGTTTTTAACTAAAACTGACCAGGTAACCATATAATATAATTCAACCAGCTTCTAATACTAATATAATGATAATATTATGCAATTATCTCTCTTCTCTCATGAATCAAGTCCAGTTCGTCAAACTGAAACTATTTACGAAAACCAGAATCAAAACTCATAACCGATACGGTTCAAAAACTAGGTTCTTCGCGACTGCATTATCGAGCTTACCCAAAAGAGGTTCTAGCTTAAAGATGACATAATTACAATAAGGAGTGAGATACTTGATGATATATCAGAGGTTCTCCCCTTACTAATCTTTCAAAGAAATCCGTACTTTCAGAAAACATCTCGCGTGCTCTAAAATCAGGGTTGTTACAGAAGTTCTCTTGCTGCTCCATCTGAGCTCTCATGTATTGTTAAGACATTTCTTCGATGGCATTCTGAATTTGGCTCAGATTAAATGTGCTATAAGCTTGTCCCTCTTCCATTTGTGTTCGCCTCTTTCTTCTCTGAGGTCTTCATTCACTCTAAGTGTCAGTGGCACCTTCCATCCTCTGCTTGGTGATTGGCCTGCCGTCCTTCACCCAGTTTGTGTCTTGATCCTCAAAAAGCACCCCTACCGTATTGCACAAACACAATATGGTGCTTAGGTGGCCAAGTCTAGTTGATTTGCTTCTATCTTTAGCTATTTCTTGAATGTTATCTGCAATAAGTTATGGAACATTTATTTCTCCCCCCTTTGAGTATGCAGTGTATCATGATAGCTCTCTTTATTGTGACTTCTGAAGTGTTTCCAGTGGGGAAGATTGATCTTCTCACTATTTCATACCAACCCTTGCCCTCAGGTGAGAGATCAATCCTTTTCAAGTGGCATGGATTCCCATTTGAATCTCTCACCCAATCTTTGCCATCCAGACATATATCATTCACTAACTCATCAGGGTCATTCTCGCCCTTCATTCTTTCTTCAAAATTGGGCTCTCTGAAAGGTATTGTCCTTATTTGTAGAACCCTCATGATTGTTGCTGGGCTAAAGTCCACATCTACTCCCCTCACATAACTTTTGTAGGGGGGCTGGTTTTGCTTTTCCTTACTGCATTTGCATAGAACTCCCGTACAAGGGTTGCACTTATGTCGGTATAAGGTTCACACAGGAGTTCCCATCTTCTCTTTTCAATCACTTTCCTTATTATGGGGTATTTTCTTTCCTTCAATTTGAATCCAATCTCTGGAATGACTTCTTTCTCTTCCATCCACCCATGATATTGAAGCTCATGGAACTGAGATTTAAATCTCTTTTTATCATAGGTGGGTGGTTCAACTGATTGCTTCCCTTTTCTTCTTTTAGAACTTGGTAAGGCCATTGAATGGAAAAGGAGGTGGCCGAATCCACAACACCAAACTTAGAATGGTGCTTGTTCTCAAGCCCAAGAAAAATTCTAAGCAAAATTAAGAAGAAAAAGGCTCGGAAGATGAAGTGTATGAACATGGTTGGAAGTGATGAAGTAGTATTAGGAAGAAAATCTTGGACAGAGCAAGGCTTAGGAAGAAAAAGGGTGGAATGGGCACGGTGTGATTTTCTTGGTTGGAAGAAAAGTGATGTAGATTGTATGAAAAAATTATATGAGTAAAGCAAAGGTATGTGAGCAAAGGAGGTGTTACTTGCCAATTTAAAGCAAATGAATGAGCTTCTGAAACAGGACAAGGGGGTTGGTGGTTCGGCTACTTTGAAATGGAGGGTGAGGATTGAGTGAATATGATGAAGATGGACAGCTCTTATGAGGAGGTGGAGTGAAGATAAGGATTGAGGTTGGTTGTGGTGGTCATTACGGTTCGGTCATGGCGTTGGGATGTAAATCTTCTAGCCAATGCATGTCAAGGTGCTCTTCCCAAGGCACAAGACTCCAAGCCGTGTGATTCCTTATGCTATCCGATTTCTTTCCCTATCCATGTGACTCCACTATGCTCCGATTCCCTCCTTGCTTCCATGACATCTTCTTTTTAGTTTTCCTGTAAGATAAAACAAAACATCAACTCTTTTTGAACAAGTCGTGGTGAGAAACAAAATAAACTTTTTTTAAGGGAATTAATAGAAAATGGTTATTATTGATTTCTTCTGCTCAAGGAAACTAAATCAAATTGTGTTGAAATTCAATACTTAAATAGCTTGTGTGAACACCAAACTTAGGTTGTGACTATATGCTGCAGAATTAATGACTCGGATCACTCAGATAGATTCAAATAATACCTAATGTCTCAGGATGCTATCTTAGAGTGTCTTTATTCACACCAAAATTGGTGTTCATCATAAACTTCATGTAAGTTCAGTGGCTCTCTGTTATAATTGATTTTTGTTTCCTTGAGTGCATATGAAAAAATATTTTATTTTTAACTACCAAAGCATAAAAATTAAAGGATACTATGCATGGGTTGCCTCCCATGAAGTGCTCTTTTATTGTCATTAGCTTGACGTTGCAACTTCTTTGTTCATGACAACAGATGCACACTTTCTTCCTTGTTCCATGATCCACCAAGGTAGTGCTTCACTCTGTGACCATTGACTGTGAATGTTTCTTTTGAAGCTTCATCAAGTAGTTCTAAGTAACCATGAGGAGACACTTTGGTGATGGTGTAAGGACCAGTCCACTTGGATCTAAGCTTCCAAGGGAAATTTTTGAATCTTGAATTGAAAAGCAGTACTCTCTGTCCTGGTTCAAATATCTTGGGCGCAATTCTCTTGTCATGCCATTTCTTTACTCTTTCCTTGTATATCCTGCCATTCTCATATGCTTTAAGTCTGAACTCTTCTAATTCATTGAGCTGCAGCAATCTCTTCTCCCCTGCTGCTTGGGCATCCAGATTAAGGAGTTTTGTGGCCCAAAAAGCATTATGCTCAAGCTCCATAGGGAGATGACAAGCTTTACCATAACTAACTGGAAAGGAGACCTCCCAATAGGAGTTTTAAATACTGTTCTGTATGCCCAGAGGGCATCATCTAGTTTTCTTGCCCAGTCTTTTCTTGTGGCTCCTACAATTTTTTCCAAAATCTTCTTCAGTTCTCTATTTGCTAGCTCAGCCTGGCCACTGGTTTGTGGGTGGTAGGGTGTGGCTACCTTGTGAGTCACTCCATATCTATGAAGAAGGGTGTTCAGATGTTTGTTGCAAAAATGGCTCCCACCATCACTTATAAGCCCCTTTGGTACTCCAAACCTGGTGAAAATGTTCCTTCTGAGAAACTGTAGGACCACATTGGCATCACACATAGTGGTGGCTATAGCCTCCACCCATTTTGAAACATATTCAACAGCCACAAATATATATTTGAATGAATAGGATGGGGGAAATGGCCCCATGAAATCAATTCCCTATATGTCAAACAGTTCCACTTCCAAAATGTACTTCTGAGGCATTTCATTCTTTCTTGTCAAGCCCCTTGTCCTTTGACATTTATTGCATTGGCTTACAAACTCTCTGGCATCCTTGAAGATGGAGGGCCAATAAAATCCATTTTGGAAGACTTTTGCAGCTGTCCTCTTAGCCCCAAAGTGGCTACCATAGCTTGAGTTGTGACAATGCCATAATATGTCTCTCATTTTAACCTCTGGTACACATCTCCTAATCATTCCATCTGGGCATATCTTGAACAAAAACGGCTCATTCCACAAGAATAACTTGGCCTCATTGATCAACTTTTTCATTTGTTGCCTAGTGTAGTCTTGTGGGATACTTCTTCCTGCCTTGTAGTTTGCCATGTTTGTAAACCAAGGAGCTTGCTGCACTTGGAAGAGATGCTCATCTGGAAATTTCTCATTTACTGATTGTGGAGATTCTTGGTTGGTCCCTTGTGGTAGTCTTGACAGATGGTCTGCAACTTGGTTCTCACTTCCTTTCCTATCCCTCACTTCAATATCAAACTCTTGTAGTAACAGCACCCACCTGATAAGCCTTGGCTTGGCATCCTGCTTAGACATAAGATACTTGAGGGCAGCATGGTTAATATACACTACAACTTTTGAACCAATCAACTATTGTCTAAATTTATCAAATGCATATACAATTGCTAAGAGTTTTTTTCTATGGTGGTGTAATTTTTTTGTGCTTCATTTAACACTTTGTTTGCATAGTAAATGACAAGATGCAGCTTACCCTTTATTTGTCCCAATACAGCACTGATGGCAAAATCACTTGCATCACACATGAGTTCAAAAAGAAGTTCCCAATTTGGGAGTGTGATGATTGGTGCTGTTGTGAGTTTATTTTTTAAGGTTTCAAAAGCATGCTTATAGCTATCATCAAAGACAAAAGGATTGTCAACCACCAACAAGTTGCTTAGTGGTTTAGCTAGTTTTGAAAAGTCTTTGATGAATCTCCAATAAAAACCAGCATGCCCCAAGAAACTTCTCACTGCTTTCACATTAACTAGTATAGGAAGATTTTCTATGATCTCTATCTTAGCTTTCTCAACTTCTATACCCTTATTTGAAACCTTATGCCCAAGAACAATTCCCTCAGGTACCATGAAATGGTATTTTTCCTAATTTAACACCAAATTAGTTTCTTGGCATCTTTTCAAAACAAGAGTTAGATTATACAAGTAAGTATCAAAGGAATTGCCAAAGACAGAAAAATTATCCATGAAAACTTCTAAAATTTTTTCTACATTGTGAGATTATATGGAAAGCATATACCTTTGAAAGGTTGTAGGGGCGTTGCACAGCCCAAAGGGCATCCTTCTGTAGGTGAAGACTCCAAATGGGTAGGGTAAGGAGGTCTTTTCTTGGTCCTTGGGATCCACCATTATTTGATTGTATCCAGAGTATCCATCCAAGAAGCAGTAGTAAGAATGACCAGCCAATCTTTCAAGCATTTGGTCAATGAGGGGGAGAGGGAAGTGGTCCTTCCTTGTGGCATCATTCAGCCTTCTATAATCAATACACATCCTCCACCCTATCACTATCCTTGTGGGAATGAGTTTATTCTTCTCATTAAAGATGACGGTCATGCCTCCCTTCTTTGGCACCACTTGAACTGGACTCACCCAAGAGCTGTCAGAGATTGGATAAATGATTCCAGCATTCCATAACTTTATCATCTCTTTCTGAACTACTTACTTCATGGTTGGGTTAAGCCTCTTTTGAGGTTGTACCACTGGTCTTGAGTCTTCTTCTAGCAAGAACTTGTGCATGCATCTTATGTGTCAAGGATGAATTAATGCTGTCTTCTGGGTTTTCAACACCTCAATCTGTTTGGCTTCATCTTGTGTGCTCAAGGATGAATTAATGATGACTGGAAGGCTATCCTCTCCATCAAGGATCGCCTACTTGAGGTGAGGAGGGAGAGGTTTCAACTCTTCCTTTGGTGCTCCTTCTTCCTTAACTCCACTTGAATTTTCCAATGACTGTGTCTCTTTTGAATCTTCCTCTTGTATTTCTTGAGCTTCCTCATGGTCTTCATGTTGGTCTACTTCAAGTGCTTCTTCAACCAGAGTATCCACCATGTCAATTCTCATACAATTTTCTTTCTCAGCAGGATACTGCATTGCCTTGAAAATATTGATAACCATTTGCTCCTCATGCACCCTAAGAACTATCTCTCCTTTCTCAACATCAATGATTGCTCTAGCAGTGGCCAGAAAAGGTCTTGCAAGGATGATTGAGTTATTCCCTTGCTTATCTATGTCTAAGATCACAAAATCAGCTGGGAATATGAAATTTCCAACTTTTACTAATAGGTTCTCCACTACTCCATTTGGTATCTTGAAAGATCTGTCAGTAAGTTGTAATGACATTCTTGTGGGCTTAACCTCTTCTATCATCAATTTCGTCATCATGGCAAGAGGCATTAGATTAATACTTGCTCCCAGGTCACAGAGTGCTTTATCAATAGCCATGTTTCCAATAGTGCATGGTATAAGGAAGCTTCATGGATCTTTGAGCTTTGGTGGAAGTCCCTTTTAAATGATTGCACTACACTCTTGGGTAAGGACCACAGTTTCTTTCTCCTGTCAGCTTCTCTTCTTGGTAATCAGTTCTTTAAGAAACTTTGCATATAATGGCATCTGCTCCAAAGCTTCAGCCAGTGCAATTTTAATTTCAAGCTTCCTAAAGATTTCCAGGAATTTAGAAAATTGTTGGTCCCTCATTTCTTTGTGTAGCCTCTGTGGGTAAAGGAGTTTGGGTACATAAGGATTCACTCCTCCCTTTCTTTCCTCTGGTTATAGCTTTATGACTTCCTTGCCTTTCTTAGAAGTTTGTGCCTCTTTCTCGTTCTTGTGATCCATTTTGTCATCTCCTCTTGGCTCTGTTCCCTCTTTATTGATATCTTTAGTGTCTTCTCCAACTATCTTGTCACTTCTCAACTGCACAACTTTACATTCCTCCCTTGGGTTAGGGATTGTATCACTTGGAAAAGCATTAGTTGGCCATTCAGCTAGTTTTCTAGCCAATTGCCCTATTAGTCTCTCAAGATTTCTCATTGTGGCATCTTGTCTAGCTATATTAGCTTCTTGTCATTTTTGTCCTTTAACTAGGCTCTCTTGTCCTTTGGCTAGACTTTGTGTAGTCTGAATAAGTGTTTGTGTGGTTTAGTTAAGGGCTTGTAAAGTTTCTTCAAGAGTTGAGATCCTTGCTTCCTGGTGGTCAATGGGTGGTATGTTGGGGTATGATTGTTGTTACTTGAAGTTGTTTGGGATGTTAAGGTGAGTGTTTTGTGAGTTGAATGGTGGTGTGCAGAAGTTATCATGGTGAGCTTGTGAATTATTGTGGAGTTACTGATATGTGTTTTGGGGTATTTTGTATTGGTTAGTGTTATTGGATGAACGATTTTGGTTGTTTGTTCTTCGGGAATTGTTGGAGTTGTGGTTCTTTTGCCATTGGTTTTGATTATCACCCCATCTCAAGTTAGGATGATTCCTCCATGATGAATTATATGTATCACCATGGAAGTCATTTTGAGAAGAACTTGACGTGTTATGCATGTACTAAACTTGCTCTGGTTGCTGCTCAGTGTTGCCTTCTTCAAATTGGCCCCACTCATTTGAAAGTGGACTTGTTATTTTTACTGCAGTAATTGAAGTCCATCTATTCTCTTGGCCATCATCTCCATTTGCTGTTAGATTTGCTGGTGCATTAGTTTGTTCTATGCCAATATATTGTCTACACCCTGAAGCTCCAATACACCCTTCTCTGGAGTTGGTTGGTGTTGCCTTTGATGAGCATAAAAATATTAATTATTGGCAACAGTATTTATGAGATTATGAGCCCCTTCAGTTGTTTTCATGAGTTAAAGTGAGCCTTCTGCAGAGTAATCCAAAGTCTCTTGAGCTTTTAGAGTTAAGCCATCATAGAAGTTCTAAAGTCTCACCCACTCACTGAACATGTCAGGTGGGCATTTCCTTATCAAGGCTTTGTATCTCTCCTATGCCTCATAAAGTGATTCTCCATCCATTTGAGTGAAAGTTTGCACTTTTTTCTTCAACCTGATGATTCTTTGAGGTGGGTAAAACTTAGCTAGAAATTTGCTCACTAAATCATCCCAGTTGTTGATGCTCTTCTTGGGAAATGTCTCCAGCCATTGAGATGCCTTTTCCCTCAAAGAGAATGGAAATAATAGCAACTTGTAGATATCTGGATGCACACCATTTGTCTTGATAGTTTCACATATTCTCAGGAAGATAGATAAATATTGATTTGGGTCTTCAAGAGGATCCCCTCCATAAGAGCAATTGTTCTGCACCAAAGTGATAAGTTGGGGCTTCAACTCAAAGTTATTGGCATGGACATTTGGGATAAGTATGCTGCTTCCATAGTTCCTTACATTAGGAATGGTATATGAAGCCAGCATTCTTCTAGGTGCCCCATTGCTATTAGCAACATCCTCAGGAGGATTATGCAGATTGTCCTCCATGACTTTGTCTCCTTCTTCTGAGTCCTCTTCACCAATTACCCCACTCCCTCTTGCTTCTCTCTTGTGTCTCAAAAAGGTTCATTCAGGTTCAAAATCAAAAGAAGTGGATGCTCCTCTCCTTCCTCATGGCATACACAATCACAAACAAACCAAGTAAAAAATGTACACTCTACTGACAGAGCGTTGTTAGAAGGTTATATGACACAATGTGTCAAACAGTTAGTGTGCTTTAAACTAAATAAAAGAAAAATGCCTAATCTAGACTACGACTAACTTAATCATTGTTAATCTTCATTAATCTCCGGCAATGACACCAAAAACTTGATACGAAAAAAATTAATTTTCATGTAATTACTACTGGCAAGTATACCAGGTCGTATCAAGTAATAAAACTCACTTAGAGTGAGGTCGATCCCACGAGGATTAGTGGATTAAGCAATTTTTAGTTAAATAGTGTTCTAGTTAGGCAGACAGATTGTGATTTCTTGACATATTTAACATAAAAATAAAGTGCAGGAATATAAATGGCGGGAAATTCAAATGACTAAAAGTAAAAGAGAATGAATTAAATGACTGGAAGTGTAAATAGTAGAAACTTAAAATGCAAGAAAGAAGAACTGAAATGTAAATAGCAGAAATGTAAAATTGCAAGAATGTAACTAGAATCTAGATGACTGAGATTCTAAATTGCAGAAATGAAATAGGGGAATTGGGTGTTGGGAGAAATTAAAAGAAATTGAAGTGAGACTTTGTGATGGGTGAGATCACTAGGGATCAGAGGTATTGATTTTTCATGAATTAATGTTGATCACTTCCTTTTCAATCATGTGAACAAATCTATGGCAGATTGTGAATAATTGGATCCTAATCTCTTGGTGATTCAATTTCTCTTGTCACAAACAATTGCCAATCTCTTCATCTAATTGCTCATGAGAAGAGGTGAAGATCAATTGCTAATCCCAGAGGCCACACAACTCTCAGAATTTCAATTTAGGGTGGTTACATATTACATACCAACCCAGAATATATCAAACATGAAAATCATGAGAGGATAAACCCCAAACTAAATTCTATGACTCCTTTCTCAAGTTCATCACATAATTTAAATAGATTCAATCCCTCTCTCGATAGTAATTGAATCTGTGAAGCACAAGAGTTTCGTCTTAGATGGGTCACTTGAATTAAGAAGAAGAGAAAATTTATCAATTCATTAAAACCAATAGACCTCCTCCCCCTAGTGAAAATGGGGTTAGTGACTCATAGCTCCAAGTACAAGTTGAAGTTCAAAATTACAAATTAAACTAAGCACCGAAAAGAAAAATAGAAGAAAACTAGAAATAAAAGTGAAAATGGAAATAGTATAATTCAAAAAGTGCAAAAAGTACAAAAGAGATCTAAAAAGAAAAGAGACTGAAAAAGAATATCTCCCAGAAGTCCTTTCTGATTCAATATGCCCCCATTTTATACAGGTTTCGTGGCTTCTTCAATTGTACCTACAAGTTGCTCAAAGTGGGCTTTAAGTTGTTACGGTGTGGATGCTCCTAGGAGAACGTAGCGTTCTTGAGGAGAGCATAGCGCTCGTGCATCCGCTAGTACATGTTTCCTACGCGTGTGCGTCATCACCATCTCAGTACTTGTCACACGTACGCGTCATATACGCCTACGCGTCCTTTGTAGAGCTCGCGCCAAGAGCGCTCTCCCACGCGTATGCGTGGATTTCAAAATGTCACTTCCACGCTGCCGCTTTATCCACGCGTTTGCATGACCCTTCACAATTGCCACTTCCACACGTACGTATCGATAGCCAAACTTTAATTCCAACTTTGAAGGTTATCGCAGGCGCTCTTTGATGAAGAATGCAGCGCTCTTGGGTGAAGAGCGTAGATCCCTCCCACGCATACGTGTCGTCCACGCGTACTTGTTACCCACGCGTACGTGTTGCTAGTCAAATTTTCTTGAGTGAAGAACGTTGCGCTCTTTGAAAGAGAGAGCGTTGCGCCAAGGGTTGTGCTGTAGGGGAACGTAGCATTCTTCAAGCAGGCATAGCGCTAAGGTATTGTGCTCTTCTCCACTGTCATAATCACAAAAGAAAATTGCAATACATCAAAGCTTTGTCTCTTGAGCAATTGCATAAAATCAACGACAAAATCACTTAGTCCTTGACATATTAGTGTATGATGAGAACTTCATTCAGATGCTTGTTTATTTTGAATAAAATGCATGAAATTAAGCTAAAACTACTTAAACTAACTAGCTAATTTAACCAAAATGTGAATGCATCAGGCATCAATCTTGGGAAGCAAAAATGAACCTTTTGGGCATGCCTTGTTAAGATCCAAATAGTCAAGGCACATTCTCCACTTCTCATTGGCTTTTTACCAAGGACAAAGTTCAAGAGCCACGTTGAGTACTCCAACTCTCTTATGAAACCAGCTTCTAAGAAGCTGGCTGTTTGCCTGACCACCTTGTTAGCCCTTTTTGGAAAAATCTTTCTTCATCATTATGCTACTGGTTTGGCATCCGATTTCACAGCTAGATGATGTGACATGAAATCAAAGTCCACTCCTGACACGTCAGTCGGTGTCCAGGCGAATAAATCACGGTTTGCTCTAACGGCCTCGATGAGAGGTTCCTTTAACTCATGAGGGAGGTTCCAGTTTACGAAGGTAAACTTGTCCTCCATGTCTCCTACCTGAAACTTCTCCAGGTCACTGTGAGGCTCTGGCCTCGGCTTGTCATCAACCCTTGCATCCAAATCATCCAAGAACACCCCAGCTGCTTCCTTTTACTTCTTTCTTAATGAGAGACTGACATTGTCACACGCGACTGTCATTTTCAAGTCTCCTCTGATAGATCCTACTACTCCTCTGTCCGTTATAAACTTCATCATGAGAAGTTTTGTGCAAATAACAGCTGACAGCTAGTTGATAGTTCTCCTTCCGAAGATCACATTGTATGCTGTGGAGTTCCTTAGGAACACGCACTCTGCCATTGTTAATTTCCTGTTCTCCCCAGATCCAACACAGATCAGAAACGTGACCAGCCCGTTGGGTCTTATGTAATTGTTTCCTAAGCCAACGACCCCATGTTGATGGCTTTTGAGATCTCCCTCTTTGAACCCTAGGGCGTTGAACACATTCGAAAATATAATATTTAAATCCACTCCAGTGTCCACCAGAATTTGCTTGATGAGGCCCGTCCTGATTCTCGTCGTAATCACCATTGCCAGGTCTTGAGGAGGTCGTTTTATCAATGATCTTTCAAGGCCTGAAGATATTTCGGGGAGCACTCTGGATTGAGTGTTAGGGCTTCCCGATGTCACTGCCAGAACCTTTAGATCCTTTTTTGCTGCTACTTTTCACTTGTGTGGTACATCTCTTCTGACCACAATATTGATGACCACAATTGGAGCATTTTTTGCATTACCAGCATGCCCCTACCTTGGCTTCACGACTTGGCTGCAGTCCTCCTCGGACCGTTCACACTCTCTCCTTCTCGGTTCTCGTATGAATTGCGAGAACTCAGCCAGCTTACCTTCTCGAATGGCCTACTCTAAAGCATCCTTCAAATCGAGGTTTGGACAGTATGCCTTTGTCTACAATTGGCTGATAGACTTCCACAATAGATGCTGTCAGAGGGGTATAGTTAGTAAACTTGCCTACCCATGGAAACGGTTTGAATGGCTTCCCGTACGTTCCCTCATTTGTCACCTCTTTTGGATTTTTCGCGTAGCCGGCTTGACGAGCTGGCGGGTTATGCGGCTGTCGCTTATTGGTGGCTACCACTTGACTAACTTCTTCATCGTTGATATACTCTCTAGCTACATTTTGGATTTCTTGCATAGTCTAAACGGGCTTGGTAGTAAGATGTTTCTTGAAGTCCTCATTCAACAGGCTGTTTGTTAAGCATAGACTCACCACCAAGTCCACCAAGCCACCAATCTCTAGGCATTCATCGTTGAAACGATCGAGGAACTTCCTCGTCAGCTTGCCAGAACGCTATGTCACACCTAACAAGTTGATCGGGTGCTTGGCCTTGGCTATTCGTATGGTAAATTGTGCTAAGAACCTCTGAGAGATATCCGCAAAGGTCGTAATAGACTCTTGCAGGAGCGTGTTAAACCACCGTATCATTGGACCTGCCAAGGTTACTGGAGAAGCAGGCACCTGACAGCATCACCAACACCCTCTAGGTTCATTCAGGCCTAAAAGGCCATCAAATATTTATGGGGGTCGTTCGTCCCATCGTATCTCATTTCCGTGGGCTTGTCAAAGTTTTTCAATAGCTGAACCTTGAGAATAGAGGGATGGAAAGGGATTGCGCCCAAAATAATGGGATCCCATCGCTTCTTCCCTTTGTCTCTTCTCGTCTCTCCACGGCCTTCCGACCTATTGTAGGTGTAGGTGTGAGACCAAGCATCGGTTCGTCCGTGTTTGTTGTCCCTTCTAGGGCTCCTGCGATCCTCCGAACCCTTAGTCGATGACCGGGTACGAGACAAGCTCGGATGGTAGTCTCTGCTGTGCTCGGGACAGTAACGGTCCCTCGCGACCAGCTTCCTATCCAAGTTTTGCTGTCGGTGCCAGAGTTCTTACATGATGTTTGAGTTGTCATCACCGGTTCCACCAAACAGGCGTCTCTTAGAAGATCGAGAGGGGGTTATCCTGACGAGATAGTGGTCTCGAGCGTTCTTAAGAAGAGGTTGTGGAGCTTACCCTGCTTCTCAAGCGGGCTCCCCCTTCTTCATGTATCTCTTCTCTACGAGGGAAAAGCTCCATGTTTGTGCCAGGTCCTCACAGACGATGCCAATGTTTAGTTTTTTGGGTGAATAGCAGGAGTAAAAGTTAAAGCAACTGGGTGTGATGGGGTATCTGGACTGGGACGCGAGCTCTAAGAGAGAGAGAGATGATTGTCTGAGTTTTTGATTGGTCAGCGGGTATGGCCATCTGCAAGGACACTCCGATGCTAAAGTTAGCGTTCGTACAAAAAGGCACCCAATTAGGGTAGAAAGGTGACATACCTCTGGGGAAGGATAGGACCCTCTCTATTTATACTCTGAACCCGGGTGGGCCCTGATGAGGGAAAAATGATTCCACACAAACTCACCGACAAGTGTACCGGGTTGCATCAAGTAGTAATAACTCACAAGAGTGAGGTTGATCCCATAGGGATTGATGGATTGAGCAACTTTAGTATGGTGATGAATTTAGTTAAGCGAATATTTGATGATTTGAGTGAAACTTGCTTAACAGAAGTA
Source organism: Arachis stenosperma (assembly GCF_014773155.1). Lineage (NCBI taxonomy): Eukaryota > Viridiplantae > Streptophyta > Magnoliopsida > Fabales > Fabaceae > Arachis > Arachis stenosperma. The sequence goes on from NC_080386.1 coordinate 60,958,256, forward strand.
AAATTGCAAGAAAATAAAAGGGAGGAAGTAAATTGATAAAATCTTAAAGTGTAGAAGAAGTAAATTGCAGAAACTTAAAGTGCAAGAAAGTAAATGAGTTGAAACTTAAATTGCAAGAAAGGTAAATAATTGAAACTTAAAGTGCAAGAAATTGAAATTTGTTGAATCTAAATTGCCAGGAAACTTAAATTGCATGAATAATAAAGGGATTTAGGTACTGGGATACAAAACAAAGCTGGAATTGTAAATTGAAGTAAATCAGAGAACTATGAGATGAAGAAAAATTGCAGAAGAACCAAAACAGAAATGAAAAATTTCAGAAGAAAGAAAATCAAAGAGACAACTAATATCAGATCCCCAATTCTTTGTACTATGAAAAAGGAAAAGCAAAAGATGATTCTCAGATGAAGGATTTCAGTCCAATTCCTCAATCTGAGTTCAAAACCCAAAAAAAAAATAGAAGTTGCAGAAGAAAGAAAAATGAACACAAAAAGCAAGCTCAGATCCGATCCCTATTCCCCAAATTCTAAAAAGGAAGATTTACAAGAGAGAAAGCTAAAGTGAGAAAAAGGTCCTTCTGAAATTAAATTTGCTCCTATTTATACACTTTCTATTTCCATCATTAAGCACTTGGAGTGGGCTTTTTTGGTTTGGCCTTGAAGAAGTGGGTCAGGATGCATTTGTTGATGCTCCCAGTGGAGCGCTCAGTTCACTAAATGAGCGCTACGTTCCTTTCTCCTTTGGTGTTCATTTTTTTCTTCCTAGCGCTCTCTTAGTGAGTGCTACGTTCCTTTACTGAGCGCTGCCTTTATTGAGCACTTTGTTTCTTTACTGGCGCTCTCTTAGTGAGCGCCAAGTTGGCTTAAGGAGCGCTGCCTAGTGCGTACGGATGGCACAAGCTTGCCTCTCCAAGCTAAAATTCCCGAAAACGCTCACTTAGTGAGCGTAGCACTCACTTTGGAAGTGAACGCTACTCTAAAATGTTGCTGAGCGTGGTGTTCTCTTTGTGAATGTAACGCTTTACTGTTTGACTCCCCCTTTCTTCATTTCTTCACCTAAAAATAACCAAACCAGCAATCAAAGTCTCACTAAAATCAAAAGGTCTTTGCATCATTCATAAAATCAATTAATTCTAGCATAAATCCTATGATTTTGTGTAAAATAAATGATGTTTCATTGATTCTAAATAATCATGAAATTCCACTCCAATCACTTACTTATTGTGCAAGAAAGTGCATAAAACCTAATGAAACAAATGAAAAATGCTTGTAAAACTAGCATAAGATGACTTGTCATCAGGCCCTTCACTTGGGCCCATCTACCTGCAACATTCTACTAGCTGTCCAGGCCTTCTCAACAAGGTGAGAGGTGGCACGCGGGTCACCTCTAGTCCAGGTTGAGTAACCCGGTGGATCAGTGGTCCATAGCCAGACCCGAGTCCCTGGTTGGACTAAGCCGGAACATGGATAAAACCCGGTGCAGCAATTATCGATGTTGGAATCAACCCAGTAGAGGTTGGTAGGTTTAGTTTAAGTATTTTGTCTTGGTTATGTGTTTATATGAATAAAAAGAAAATTAAATGTCTAAATTTTAACATCAAGGTTATTAACCAATCCAGGTGTATTTGGGGTGTTTGAGACAGGTTCCAAATAGCACTCGAGGTTATAGGCTGGTTGGAGATGTTTGTTATGAAGAAGCCGTAGAAGTTGCCTTGGTTGTTACTCCTATTCCTTGAGGAGTAAGGAGTTGGTCCAATGACCATAGCAATGCTTCTCCATAATACACTCATCTCTGCAAAAGGGATGCATAATTTTGAATAAACTCGTCAAAGCATGTAATAGATTTATCAATCATTTTTTTGTTTAGGAGATTCTTGGATTTTGTCTTGCCTTTATGGTTTAGTTATACATTGAAAAAAAGGGTGCAACAAAGAAAGAGTTTATCAGGATGGTAGCATAAAGGATCCCCTTCCATGTAGTTGCATAATGTAATACAATAATTGTCAAGGAGATTGATGTAGGGAAGAAAGGAAAATCAAACCAGATTCAATTCATTACTCTTAGAAACTTAGTAAAGTGAAATGTCAAATCAAGTAGTATAGAATCCAATTAGGTGAAAAGAAAGATTGTGTTTTTATTATGAGTCTTAACTATAAGAATAAAATTACAGTTTAATTACTCTGTTGGTCCCTATAGTTTTACCTAATTTTCAATTAGGTCCCTATACTTTTTTTCTTTTCAATTAGGTTCCTATACATTATTTTTTTTCAATTTAGTCCCTACCGTGACAAAATCGTATGAATTAACAGAATATTCTGTTCAAAAATCGAATATTCTCGTCTTTGAATTAAAATAACTAATTAAATACACTCCCATTTTTTCAAAATGCCAAAACTATCCTTATCATTTTGCGCCAAAGTTAAAGAACCCTAGGCAGCGCTTGCTCTCTTAATCCAGTGGCGTTTCTCCACTGTTCATCTGTATCGTCATCCATCTACGTCATCGTTGTCATTGTTTTCCTTGGCGGCTTGAGCGTCGGTCGTCCGTCATCTTTGGTTTGCACTGCTTTGCTATGCTCTGTTTGTCTTTGGTCTGCACTGCGATGCACTGCGTCTGCTCTGTTTGTCGTGTTCCATCACCGTGCCTCACCTGGCAATAAAAGTAATAACAGAAGTGTGATGTGGGTAGGATGCAATGTCTTGCTTGACATCTTGATGGTGACCGTCTCATCTTCGATCGCCTCTCCCCCGCTGCGTAAGTTCTTCTTCTTCTTCTTTAATTAATTAACTAAATAATAATAACAATAATGTTTTCGTTATGTGGAAATTGAAGATTGGGAATAAGAACTGCTCTCTCCAATCATTAATCGGTGCTCGCTTCAATTCTCTCTTTCAACTCAATAGCACTTCCATCTCTCTTTTTATACCTTCCCCTCAAGGTATCTATGCTTATGCATCATTGCATATTATAATAGCTTAGTGCTGGTGTAAGTTCTAGTTTCTAGTTTCAATTCAGAAACTATTCCTAATTTATAATAACCTCCAGAAGTAGTTCTATTAATCACATGGATTAAATTAACCTACAACTGATGCTACTAACAATGAGGAAATAAAAGATGATGGTCAACCAAATCTTGAATCCAAGGATAATCGCGAATTGGTTGACAATAACACTGCACAAATCCTTACTGGTGAAGATATTGAAGCCATGCGAAGGTAACATTTTATGCAATCCTTATTTAGATGTGTAAAAGAAAATGTTTATTAAAGCATTATTAACTGCTCGTGATATATTACTTAAAGAACTTTAAAGACTTAGTAAAGCAATTGATCAAGCTCTTGATATTTCAGAATTTCTGTTAAATATGAACAAGATGAACTCATTAAATTCCATACTTGCAGAAAATCAAGTTTTGCCACACAAAAAATCACAAGATAGCCAAAGGTTTTTTTTTCATTTTCAACTTATATATGAATTACTATTTCCGTTTTAAAATAACTACGGTTAATTCGTCCAAATTGGTACCAAATTTGTACAGGGATTTAGTGTTGATTTTTTGAATGCTAGAAACCTCAAATATCTTAGTCAAAAAGAATTTTTGAAGTGTTTGAATTTATTAGGACATCAATTGTTCAACTTGTGAAACAAATTTTTTATATTTCACAGGTTTGCTTTCTCATCTTGTATTATTATTAATTTGATAGTTGATTGTTAAATAAACATGCATGATTATATTTGGTCCAATGATATTCACTTGTTGATATTGTTTGACATAGTTTAATCCATGAATGTGTGGAAAAAATTTTGGACTGTTGCCATATGTCTTGTTTGAGAAAATTATGTGTAGAAAAATTGGTTCTCTTATTTGAAAAACTATATAGAAATTGTTTTTGTAAACAATTTTAGTTATCTTGTTGGGACACCTGATGATTCTGCTCTAATTTCCTTTGTTCCCGAACGCAAGCTAGCTACTATGCTTTTATTGAAGCTTTTGGTGAAAAGGGCTATTTTGTTGGGACACCTGATGAACTTAAGTATGCAAATCCTTCTCGGCTCGGATACCGGCCGTTATCAATGTTATTGTTGATCCCTATGCTAGTTCAAAGAGTGGGAGGCTGCAACACAAGAATTGATTTTTAGATTATCTGTATTATACTGAAATTACATTTTCTATAGTTTTCGTTTTTAGATTTTAAATTTCAATAACACAAATACATAGCCTTGAGATTTTCTATGATTTACCATGATATGATAAAGGCACAAATTATATTCCATGAATCCATACAGATGTAAAATGTTACATGATCATAATGAATACTTGAATGATAGAAGCTGAATTTTATATAGACTTATTACTACTATTTTTGTTTCATTTTATCCATTTTTTTTGTATGTTCTTAAGATAAGGTATTTTAAAAGTCAAAAAAAGAGAAGGTATATTTGGTACAATTTGTATATCAATATGCAAAAGAATGATAGTGACAAAATAAAAGGGATTATAGGAATATTTTTTATGTCGTATAATCATTGAATATGGATTATAGTAATATCTTTCATTGAATATTTATAATTTTACTGAATTTTCAATTAGCACTACAAGAAAAAAGCGTATTTGTAACAAAAAAAATTGTTACAAAACGTTGAAATTTTGAAACAAAAGTTTTTTGTAACAAAAAAAGGGGCTGTTGCAGTAAGTCCTGTTGCAAAAAGTTTTTGTAATGAAAAATGGAACTATTACAATTCAATATGATATTTTGTAACAATTTTTTTTTTGAAACAAAAAAACTAAAAACCGGTACAAAAGTGGTAACAAATTTTGATCTTGAAGGTATTTTTCGTGACAATCTATTTTTTCCTATCAATAAATTTTGTTACAAAATGTAACATGATTTTGTAACATTTTTTTTCTTTAGTTACAAAAGTAAATTAATTATTTTGTAACAACTTTTTTTTAATACAAATTGCATGCATAACTTACTAAATTATTTTTTAAATTAACTAATATATTAACTATTTTAATAAGCAAGTTTACATCTATATAATATACAAAAATATACATAAGTCAAACAAGATCATTTTAGCTAAAATTGTTTTCAAACAAAATAACATTAGTGAGTATATGTCTACAAGTTCTACAAGTTCTACAAGTTCTATGTCTTGCATATATAAGTTCAACCAAAACATAAAAGTTCTAACATAGATTAATGTCTCTATGCATCAAAATATTCTTGAGCCCTCAAGGTAGCATATGATCACCAAGAAAGATTGGTGTAATTCCCCATAATATTACACTAATAAATAGACAATTCTCAACTCAAGGTTTGGATATCCAGCACGAGCTTTGTACCGTTCAAAAAGATCTTGAAGTGATGCAACAAACTGACTATGCACCATAGCAACCTAATATGGAGAAAGATATCAAATTTACAAACAATATTAGAGATACCCCACATGCTTTACATTGAAATATAAGGTTCCATAAAAGGTTTGAATAAAGTTTTTTTTTCATGGAAGCTAGAATTTTTAGTGAAAGCAACTCAACTTCAAATATAAATTTAGTTACCCTGATTTTTCATGGAAGAAACATTGTTTAGTGAAAACATGGATAGCGAAAATGATGAGGATTAACAAATTGGGATGTAAAAGAGACACACACCTGAAAATTCCCTAAAAGTATATGGGGGTGAACTTGATAGCCCTTGCAAAATTCAGAATTAACTTCCCACCAGGTTTCCACCACTTATAGATATCTGACTATAGCAAACATTGCAGTGATGAAAGAAAATGAGAAATGGTAGTTAATGACAAACATAAATCAGTAACACTAACATATAAGGATGTGAAACACTAAATAATTTTTAGTGCTGTAAAGCTGATTTGGAGAAGAAAGAAGTATCTATCCAAAACAGAAAACCGGAACAAGGGGTTGGCCCTTCTGCATTGCTATGCGGATAAATCCTTTTCTTGCCTTGAGATAGCCAGTCTACAGGGTAAAAATATCTTAATATCACTGACCCATTTAAAGTTTTTAACATAAATCATGCAATGACAATAATGATGCTCATCTTGAAAGACACAATTTATTTCAAATCCTCTTCAGCCTGTCTTTAAAATCAGTAGAAAGGAGAAATACACCACAAAACCAAATATCAAGAAAAGCCAGTAAGATGTAGGCACTAAAAGATCTAACTAACACAATGTACTCCTTAATTATATTTACAACTTTTTTAGGAATTTTTTGACTATACACTAATATAATCATACAAGGAAAACGTAGAATGCCAAGTTCCTAGTATGTCGTGTTATAGGATAGTTAGCCTCAACCATTTACATAGCATTAGAAGGGAAATTTCTCATAACAATATAATACTAAACTTTGCATCAATCATAGCACTACAATTATCAAAAATAGAATAGAAATACTAAAAAGGAGTGAGATGGAATACACCTCGGTACCATGCTCCATGAGAAATGTTTCTTGCACTCCACCAGGTATTAAAATGCAACTGTAGCCATTATCCAAGAGGGAGAGGAAGTTTTTCTTTGTTGCTGGTGTAAGACCCAACCATGTCCATATGTGTCTCAAAAATGGTGTGTAGAATACCTATGCATCAATTGAGAAAATTTTAATGTTACATACTTAAGAACCAATTACAAAGCAGAGTTGCAACTCTCAAGCGAAAGTCTTACCGCATTGCTAGCAAGAACCTTTATCTTTGGAAGAGGCATAAACCCTGTGTTGTCGGCAAGCGCAACAACACCAATTGGCAAAACCGAATGTGGTTCAAAACCAAAAACTACATGAATCCAATTTGTGATTTGAAAATGAAGATAAAATTTAACTTCCATGCAACAGAAAAAAGAAAAGGTTAGTAATGTTACATCAATTTGTTTAGCTTTTTCATTGACCCATTCTCCATTAGTCTTTTGATGAGTAATTTGCCACAATTCTTGGATGTCAGGCTCGACACCGGTTCTAGGATGGCACTGCAAATTTTTTGGAAGTTTAAAATATAAAACCCAAAAACAAAAAATAGAATAAAAATATCAACTCTCCAAACAACCAAAAAATCAGATAATCAACCATGTTACACACCAATACTTTCAACCACAACAACATCAGCATAATCAACTAACAGTATTTTCAACCACAGTATCAGCAGCCTCAAGGTTCAATATTTCAGCTAAGATTATCAACTAACAACATATTTAACAATACTTAAATAAACTGAAGTTACCTTTAGCAGAGACGTAATCGGACCAGACCAGACTAGCAGGAGAAGAAAGACAGCTGAATCCGACCAGCAGAGGCAAAGGACAACGCCGGATGAGCAGAGCAGCATAAACTATCCTAAATTAATACAATGTAAAATACACAAAATTAATAACAGAATTTATTCAATATTTCTATGTTACTAGGGATCACGTAGTTACCTACTTTACTCAATTCACAAACACAAAAATATTAAAAGAAACTGAATCAAAATCACTGAAAAAGAAAGCAAAAACTAGAATCAAAATAATAGAACACAAAAACAAAAATTAGAATCAAATATCAACTCTCCTAATAAGCTAAAATAAGATTATCTACCAGATATAACACTAATATTTTCAACCACAACATCAGTAGAATCAAGGTTCAATATTTCAGCTAAGATAATCAACTAACAACATAGTTTATAAGGATAATGTAGTTACCTACTTTACTCAATTCACAAACACAAAAATATAAAAAAAAAGAATTGAAATCACTAAAAAGAAAGCAAAAGCTAATAGCACTAATATTTTCAACCAGATATCAAAATAATATTTTCAGTCACAACATCAGCAGAATCAAGGTTCAATACTAAATTAAACTGCACTTAGCTTCAGCAGAGGAGACGACCGGAGTAGACCAGCAGCAGAGGAACAAAGCACGGCTGAACCAGAAGACTTTAAAGAGTGCTACACAACACCAGAAGAAGACCCTTTTATTAAATCTTCATCGTTTCACTAGCAAGCTAGGAGACAAACTTAAAAAAAACTCACTTCTACATTGCAGAATAACTACACCAGAAAAAGACCCTTTTATTAAATCTTCATCATTTCTCTTCTAAACCTACAATAAAACAGCAAAAATGAAGTCCACAAAATTAATATAGAATAACTATATATTAAAAAAAACTCACCTCTACACTGCAGAATGTCAGAAGCAGAACCAAAGTCAGCACTCAGCGATGGGTTGGGGCCGTTCCACCGTCGAAGACGTAGGCCACCGGCGAGGAGAGGTGACCGCACGAGCAGAGCTTCGGCACGAACAGAGCAGATCCAGCAGAGGAGCGAACCAACAAGAGGACGACAGAGACGGAGGTAGCAGATACAGAGGAGGCACGACGCCGGAGGTAGAGGAGGCGGAACACGGCGGAGGCAAGATTTCCAGTTCGACACAGACGGAGGTGATCAGTGGCGCACACGAAGCAGATTCGACGAGCGACTGGAGGCGCTTGCGACGGAACAAACACCACGGAGGACCACGACGCCGCCGCAGACGCTTCCCAGGGGCTACGCCGGTGATTCTTCTTCCAGCAGCAGCTGCATGTTCCCTCGCAGATAGAGACGGCGCGGTGAGGGTTCAGAGTAACTGAGGGAGGCTTAGAGTGAGGGGTGGGGACTTAGGGTTTTTTTACAACCTTACCTTCACTATCATCATTTGGTTTTTACAGCTTTACCTTTAGTATTTTAATTTTTTTTGGGATATATTTAATTATTGTTATTTATATTTATAAATTAATAAAAACAATTTTAATTTCACAAATTAGTTTTTAGTTACTTTAAAAATCTGGTTATTAATTAAAATTATATACTAATTTTCTAAAGGCATATAAATTAATATTTACATCATTTGAAAATTAATGAATATGTCAAAAATAATATGTAAAATATATTTTAAAAGAATTATATGAACAATTTTTTTAATTTCTAAAACAAAATAAAATTATTTTAAAAAATTATATATACAATTATTTTTTATTCTTAAAGTATTTAACATTTTGAAAAAAAAATCTATAAAATATACATATATTTTGTAACACAAAAATAATTTGTTACAAACAATGTTAAATTTTGTGACAAATTAATTTTTTGTTATAAAATAATTTGGATTTTTCAGACAAAAAAATATTTTGTTACAAAATATTTAGAGTTTTTGAAACAAAAAACTATTTTGTTACAAAATACTTCGAATTTTTGCAACTACTTCACTTTTTGTTACAAAATATTATTTTGTAACAATACACCGGCGCGTTACAAAAACTAACATAATTTGTAACAAAAAAATAGATTGTTACAAAATATTTGAATATTTTGTAACAACTTGTAATGTTGTTACAAAACATAGTTTTTTTGTAACAATCACCAATTATTATTACAAAAAATTCTTTTTTGTAACAATTTTAAATTTGATACAAAATTTTTGTTACAAATGTTCCATTTTCTTGTAGTGTAGGTCCTTATAGTTTTTTTTTCTTTTCAATTAGGTCCCTAAGGGTATACAAGTAATTTCACAATTCACTAACATTTTTTTGACATTTAACGTTAATAGGGACTAAATTAAAAAAAATAATATATAGGGACCAATTGAAAAGAAAAAAAGTATAGGGACCTAATTAAAAATTTGGTGAAACTATAAGACCTGCAGAGTAATTAAATCTAAAATTATAGAGTGTTAGGGGACATTAGATTTTGTGATTTCTAGCCATCAATTAGTCATCATTAGTGGTTTTAATAGTGTGAGATTATATCTAATGATATGGAATTACTTACTTTTTTTTTGCTGGTTAAGTGCTGGTCAAATTTTAATAAAAGTGTTGACTCCTTAGACTTTCTCATAAAATTATAACTCAAATGAGAACAGTTGACCAAGTTTCTTGATTTCATCCTTCTGCATTTTGGTTATGCACACAACTTCCATATCAGTATTTAAATACAATTGAAATTTGGGACTAGAGAATATGAAAACAGATGATCTTCCAAGATATGAACTGGAAGTACATTTTGTTTGATAAAACAATTTTAATTTTAATTTTAAACTAATTGTAATTTTATTGGTTTTCCTTTTTCTTTTCCCCCAAAATTGAGATGTATTTAGAAAAAATAATGTTACACATTTAAGTCTTTTTTAAGATTCTAAAAATTGAACTGATTGTCGAACCGATGGTTTAACTGATTCAATTATGCTTCAACCGAAATAACTGAATTATAATAAAATAATATATAAAATAATAAAAAAATACAAATAATTAAATTATATTTTTATTCTAGTAATTAATCACTATGTTAAATTATAATATTTGATTATGATTTTTATAAGTGTTATATTATAATTATAATCATTTGGTTAAAATCTATTATTAGCTTATAATTTTTAAACTTGAACTAAATTTATTAAAAAATTTTAAACACAATATCTCTATAAATATATATTTATTTTAAATTATATGTGTTATAATTTATTTATATTAATATTTTAAATACATATATAACTTATAATAATAAAAAATAATAATTGTTTTGTTATGAAAAATTTAAAAATTGAATAAAAGTTATAAAAAAATAAAACTTTTAGTTTTGTCTTGATAAACAAAATCTTAATAAAAAAGATAAAAAAAATTATTAGACTCAATGCAGTCCGGTCTATGTGTAATATAAGACTAAATTTTCAAAAAAAAAAAACCCTAATATATCACTATATCATTCAATTGTTATCCTGTTCCTCTCCCATTCAAATAATAGCGCGGCACACTCGTATATTGCACATAAACAAGGATATTTCATTTTCTTGGAAAGAGAAAAAAGATACATAAATCAAGCATTGTGTTCAAGCCTTTAAAGACCACCACCGTTTTATCACCGTTCTAGATCCATCGGCTTTGCGTCATTCCGTTTCTGCCGTCTCTTCGCATTGTTTTGTCCTTACACATTTTCATATCTGCTGTCCCTGCCATTTCAAATCTGTCCTCACTTGGCAGCGGCGATAGAAGTTAAAATTTCTCAATTCCTTTCTTTCTTAGAGAGGGAAGGACAAGTTTTCTAAAAGTGAGAGGGAGAATGAAACGGAAGAGAGAATGACGTGAGGTTTTTACTTTTTTTTTTTCAATTTTTATTTTTTTAATAAAATCCAAAAACGACGTTTATAAAACTGGTCAGATTTTGATTCAGTCCAACTGGCCGATTTTATTCGATTCAACAGTTTTATAACGGTTTTTAAAATGACGATTTTTTTTATTGAGCCAAACCATAAATGTTACTGGTTTTTTATTCGACCCACCGGTCTAATCTAATTTTTAAAATATTAACCTTTTTGTTAACTAAGTCCAATCAAATTAGTCAACAAAAACAAAAGCAAGAAACAAGTTTTAAATTCAAAGGTCTTTAGTTGTTTTGAATCTAAAATAAGTAAATCTAGTGGCAGCATCATTGCCATGTTATGAGTTTCACGGATTGATTTGAAACAAAATTTAACTGAATGACATGTAAAATTTCAATATATAAAAATGCCAACAAAATTCCAAAATAGGGGAACCAAAGTTACAGTGATTATGTCTGCATCTTGTGAACACATGTAAACATGTATTTTATACTAAAAAGGAATTGTTTCAGCATGCCAATGTGACGTATGATGTAAGGTTGGTCCTGAAACCCCACGGGCGGCCGACATTCCAATTCCCCTCTAGCTGGTTCCGTTGTTTTGTCGTAACCAACCAACCAACAATTAACTAACCCAATTTGACACCACAATAACAACTTGGAGAAATAACACACAAAGTCACACACAATCCTCGCTAAATTTCGCCGGAATTTTCTAACAGAACAAATTTTCATTTCTTCCCCAAATACGGGACTAGATGCACGGATTATGATTATTATTACTTAATATATATATATATATATATATATATATATATATATATATATATATAGTATTATTTTTGTCTTTAATATTTAGGATAAGTTTTAAAATTGTTTCACGTTTAAATCGTTCTATTTAAGTCCCTAACATTTTAAAATCGTTTCAATGATAGTGATCTATTAACAGAATTAATGATGGGACAAAATTAAAACGGTTTTAAAATGTTAAAGACTTAAATATAACTAAAAAGTTGGAAACAAAAATAAAACATTACTCTTAAAAAATTACTAAATCAAATAAACTAATAATAAATTTTAACGGTTGTATTACAAATTCAAAATTTTTACTCATTCTTATAGAATGTCTAATATATAAGTTTTTACGAAAGAAAAAAAAGAGCATAATACATTTACAATAAAATATAAATAAAGTATATTTTTTTCTTTAATATATTGAACTTTCTTAATATTTAATTTAATTAAATTTTATTTTTAACTTTTTAATAAATCTTAATTTTTTTCCAACAATTTCAATTTTTTTTACGTAAGATAATTATTTAATTTGTTTTCTATTTTGATTTTAATAAAAAATCAATTTATTTAGAATAAAAGTAATATAATTAAGAGTAAAATTAAAAAAAAACAAATTTATTTAGAATGAAAGTAATGTAATTATGAGCAATTTACTTATATGTAATTAAAAAATAATTGAATAATTATCTACCGTAAAAGATTGATATTATTAAAGGATAAATTAAAATTTATTTTAAAATTAAAAATAAAGTTTGAATTAAATTAAACATTAAAGATTTTAGTACATTAGAGACAAAATATATAATTTATACTTTATTATATATGTATCATGCTCTTTTTTTTATTCTTTTTTGCAAATTTATGTACTAGTTATTCTACGAATATTTTATGATGCGTAAAAATTTGAAGAGTAAAATTAAAAAAATAAATTTATTTACAATGAAAGTAATGTAATTATGTGTAATTTACTTAGATGTGATTAAAAAATAATTGAATACCTACCCCTTACGGGTATGTCTAAAACGAGCACAACAATTATGTGCTTATTAGATGCGCACATTTATATAGACCATTAGATTTGATTAGATAAAAATCAAAGGCTAATATGAAAGAAGAGCATTGATGGACTCTAATAAATACAGAATAGCCTAGTACATAAATAAATGCTTTAAATGACAATACTTTAATACACAATACTTTAAATAGTAATAGAATTTTTTATTTTTAAATAATTAAATATAAAATATATAAATACAAAAATATGAGTATTTTTTATTCAATAAGATTAATTATTATGCAAGAAATTTTTACGATATTAAAAAATTATATTAAAAAAAATTTTAAACAGTAACATAAAAATATAAAATAATTAAAATTTTATTTTATATTACTTGATAAATAATTAGATTTTTATATTCAAAATTTATTAACTAATTAATTTTATTAAAAAAATTATTATATAATATAATTTTTCATCAAAATATTTTAAAAATATAATTTATTTAAAATATTATATATAATACATGAAAATATTAACTTTTTTATTTTTTTCAATTTTTAAAAAAAAGAAATAAATAATATAATTCTAAAAATTAAACATGCATATCATATTACATATTTATTTATATTAGTAAAATCTAAACTAATCAAATTTACGTAATTAAAAATATAAAACATATAAATACAAGAAAAAATAAAGGTATTTTGGAAATATTATGACAGTTGTACACTAATATATATAATAAATTTTACTCTATTATTTTTATTTTAACATGTAAATTATTTTTTATGACATGTCACTTTTTAATTAGTTCTTATGTTAACTATGATTAAATTATTTTGTAATTAAAAAAATATTTAAAAAGATAAATGTATAATTTGATAAAATACTAAAAATTAAATCTTTGATCTCTGCAACCTCGTTGTTTTTCTATCTGATTGCTCTTCTGTGTTGATTTCAATTTGTAGTGGATCTGCGATTAGTTGAAGAGAGTGTATTTGGTCGTGCTGCTATTTTGTAGTTATCTTTTACTCTTTAGTTCACATAATTTCGTGTCACATATAAATTCTTGATTATTAGGATGCATTAATCTATGATTTAGGATCGTGATAATTATTGCATATATTAAAGTAATGCTTGAATTAGATATGCATTTGATCCATCCGTCTATTAGAATTTAAATTAGATCAAAGTCGTTCTTTGGAATGGCTATGGATCATTGGATCGTGCATAAGATCCGTTGCATTAGATATTCAAAGGATACTTGCATCTTTACTCTCCATCCTGCTTCGAGTTACAATGTGCCTTCAACGCGCTTTGAGTGATGAAAGAACAGTGGAAGGGAAAAAATATACCTCATTCAATAAAGAAGGTATTTTTCAATGAAAGGATGGAACGAATTTAAGTAATAATGATTTGGTAAAAAAATATAAATTTACTTTTTAATATTTACAAAAATTATATAATTATTTATCTTAAGAAAATATTTAATTATAAAATGATCCTACTTTAGTTAAGATGTTAGTTCTTATTGAATTAAATTAACTCAAATTAAAATTAAACATCTAATTAAAATGTGTCATGTCATAGAAGCTAATAATTTACATGTTGTTTTAGAGAGGATTGGGTAAAATTCACCTATATATATAAATTTAGTCGAGTTAGAGAATAAAAAATTTAACTAAAACAATAAAAAAATACTTGAAAATAATAAAAATAAAAAATAATCTTATTATAAATATATAATTTTAAATATTATATATATGAAACTTTAAATGTTAATTTTAATAAATAAAAAATATTTATTTTTTTGTATTTATATGTTTTATATTTTTAACTACGTAAGTTTGATTAGTTTATGTCTTACTAATATAAGTAAATATATAATGTGATAGGCATGTATTTAGAATTATATTATTTTTATTCCATGAAAAATAGACAAAAGTACACCCGAATTTTCACACGGTGGACAGATGTACTCTTCAATTTTTTAATGAGTCATTTGCACACACGAATATAAAACTTCGTTGTCAATTCTACCCTTCCGTGGCTTGAGTAATTTTTTCGCCTGTGGTGAAGGCCAGGTGACACGGTATTATGTGATGCGGCCAATTTGGTGTGACATAGTGGAAAATAGAATTATTACATTATAAAATTTATTGAAATAAATATAAGAAAAGGGCACAATGGAACCACTGTTCATCCTCTTTCTTCTTCAATTTCTGTCTGCATGGACTTGACGTAGTGGTACTTGAGTCTGCTATAGAGTGGAACCTGGAAGATTGTTTCTTCGTTGAGGTATGTGAATTCGGATTTTGCTCATGAATAAAAGGAATTAGGCTCCACATGAGGAACAAAGATCTTTGGTGCTTCATTCCTTCCTCTTTGCATAAACCTTTGACTAGTAGGTGATGACCTCTTATACGATGCTCTTCTGTTTTTCTGACTGTTCTTAAATTGTTAGGTGGGCACTTGATTCTGTGACCTTCTTGCTGAAAACCATTAGGAGGTGGAACTTCTGCTTCACTTTACTGCTGGGTCGTGTTTCAGTTGACGTTTGAAATTTTAGGTTGTGGCATTTGATTACAACTTTGGTTGGTTTTTTTTCCATCCAGTGTTAGGGTTCAAAGGAATTGAAAAAGAAAGAGGATGAACAGTGGTTTTATTATTATGCCTTT
Source organism: Arachis stenosperma (assembly GCF_014773155.1). Taxonomy (NCBI): domain Eukaryota; kingdom Viridiplantae; phylum Streptophyta; class Magnoliopsida; order Fabales; family Fabaceae; genus Arachis; species Arachis stenosperma. Next base: position 60,973,852 of record NC_080386.1, read on the forward strand.
TTCTTATAAATATTTCAACAAATTTCTTAATGGAATATTTTTATTTTTCACTGTGTCACCCCAAATTAGCCACATCACACAATACCGTGCCACTTGACCTCCATCACTGCCATAAAAATTACTCAGACCACAGAAGAGTAGAATCGACAACAGAATTTTATATTCGTGTATACAAATGACTCATTAAAAAATTGAGAAGTACATCTATCCACCGTGTAAAAATTCGGGTGTACTTGTGTCTATTTTTTCTTATTCCGTTTTTCTAAAAAAATTGAAAAAAAATAAAAAGATTAATATTTTCATGTATTATATATAATATTTTCAATAAATTATATTTTTGAAATATTTTGATAGAAAAATTGTTTTATATAATAATATCTTTAAATAAATTAGTTAATTAATAAATTTTGAATATAATAATCTAATTATTTATCAAATAATATAAAATAAAATTTTAATTATTTTATATTTTTATGTTATAGTTTAAAATTTTATTTTAATATGATTTTTTAAAATCATAAAAAATTTTTGCATAATAATTAATTTTATTGAATAAAGAATACTCATATTTTTGTATTTATATGTTTTATATTTAATTAATTAAGAATAAAAAATTCTGTTACCATTTAAAGTATTGTGTATTAAAGTATTGTCATTTAAAGCATTTATTTATGTATTAGGATATTCTGTATTTATTAAAGTCCATCAATGAACTTCTTTTATATTAGCTTTTGATTTTCATCTAGTTAAATCTAATGGTCTATATAAATGTGGTGCATCCAATAAGCACATAATTGTTGTGCTCGTTTTAGACATACCCCACTAGGGAACATAAAAAATTGATATTATTGAAAGATAAAATTAAAATTTATTTTAAAGTTAAAAATAAAATTTATTTAACTTAAACGCTAAAGGAGTTCGTTTTTATTTCCAACCTTTTTGTCCTAATTAAAGGCTTAGGATTCGGTGGTCCCATAATGTTTGGACCATTAAATGGTCCCATAACAAAATATGTTTTTTAAGATTTTTTAATAATTGCTAAATAGTCTTTTTTTA